>NC_141879.1:697524132-697844132 GCF_056163025.1 Triticum urartu
TACGGGTGGAATAGAGTATGATGATAGGGGTAAATATAGAGAAGACAAAAAAGTAAGAAAGTCTCACATCGATGCTGCTAACCAACGGGCTATGGAGATGCCCATAAATTTATATCAATGCGAGGAGTAGGGATTGACATGCAACGAATGCACTAAGAGCTATAAGTGTATGAAAGCTCAATATGAAACTAAGTGGGTGTGCATCTAATCCTATAATGCAAAATTCCCACTAGTATATGAAAGTGACAACATAGGAGACTCTCCATATGAAAAACATGGTGCTACTTTGAAGCACAAGTGTGGAACTAGCATGCCCCTTCTCTCTTTTTTCTTTTTTCTTTTTTTATTTTTTTTCTTTATTTTTTTTCTTTTCCTTTTTCTTTTCTTTTCCTTTTCCTTTTCTTTTCTTTTCCTTTTTATTTTCTTTTCTTTTCCTTTTCTTCTTCTTTTTTAATATATTTTTTCTCTCATTGTCCGAAGTCTCATCCCAACTTGTGGGGGAATCATAGTCTCCATCATCCATTCCTCACTAGGGCAATGCTCTAAAAATAAATAATGATGATCATAACACTTCTATTTACTTGCAACTCAATATTACAACTCGATACCTATAACAGAATATGACTCTATATGAATGCCTCTGGCAATACTAGGATGTGCAATGATCTAGCATAACATTCAGAAAAAATGATGAACGGTGGCTGAGCCACAAATACTATGTCAGCTATATGATCATGCAAAGCAATATGACAATGAATGCTCAAGTCATCAAAACTGGAGCGATGGAAGTTGCATGGCAATATATCTCAGAATGGCTATGGAAGGGCCATAATAGGTAGGTATGGTGGCTGTTTTGAGGAAGATATAATAAGGCTTATGTGTGATAGAGCGTATCATATCATGAGGTTTGGATGCACCGTCGAAGTTTGCACTGACTCTCGATGTGAGAAAGGGTAATGCACAGTACCGTAGAGGCTAGAAAATTGCGGAAAGGTAAGAGTGTGTATAATCCATGGACTCGCATTAGTCATAAAGAACTCATATACTTATTGCAAAAGTTTATTAGCCCTCGAAGCAAAGAAATACTATGCATGCCCCTAGGGGGATAGATTGGTCGGAAAAGACCATCGCTCATCCCCGACCGCCACTCGTAAGGAAGATAATCAATAATAAATCATGCTCCAACTTTCATAGCATAACGAGAGACTATACGTGCATGGTTCAGGAATCACAAACCTTAACATCAATATTCTTACTAACCACAACCGTTTACTAGTATCTCCCACATATTCCATCTCTATATTGCAAAATTATTGCAAGGAATCAAACATATCATATTCAGTGATCCACAAGTTTTATGTAGGATTTTATGACTAACCATGCAATTGACCAATTCCTGTTGACTCTCTAAATAGATATAAGTGAAGCATGAGAGTGTAATTCTTTCTACAAAAGACCATGCTCTAATAAATATAAGTGAAGCACATGAGCATTCTACAAATAATGGTTTTCTATGTGAAGAGAAACAGGCAATCCAAACTTCAAATGATATAAGTGAAGCACATGAAGCATTCTATAAAGCCACACTCAAATGATATAAGTGAAGTGCAATGAGTATTCTATAAATCAACCATGGACTATCTCATACCAGAATGGTGCATAAAATAAAAGTGAAAAATAAACACAAAAGATGCTTCAAAATTTACACATATCACATGAATGAAACGAAAACGGAAACATACTGATACTTGTTGAAGAAAGATGGGATGCTTTCCGGGGAATCCCCAAACTTAGATGCTTGATTCTCCTTGAATATTTACTTGGGGTGCCTTGGGCATCCCCAAGCTTGAGATCTTGCCTCTCCTCCTTCTCCTCATATCGAGACCTTGTCGATCTTTGATCACTTCATCCATACAAAACTCAACAAAAAACTCGGTAAGATCCGTTAGTATAATAAAGCAAATCACTACTCTAACTACTGTTGCAAACCAATTCATATTTTTTTTGCATTGTAGCTACTTAATTATAACTTTTCCATGGCTTATACCACCGATAGAATTGAAAGTTTCATCCAAACAAGCAAAACAATGCATCAAAAACAGAATCTGTCTTAAACAGGACAGTCTGTAGTAATCTGAACATTCACCATACTTCTGGTACTCCAAAAATTCTGAAAAATTAGGACAAAATAAACTATTTGCATAGCAAGACTGTGAAAAAAAGTTTTAGAAACTTTCGACATTCCATTAAAAAATGTAAAACCGCGCACTACAGCCAAAGTTTATGTTTTTGCACCACACATACCAACAAGCAATCTACTCATCCTAAAGGCAAATCTTCACACATTATTTTTATAATACAATGTAATTTTACGAGGGGATAATTATTTTTGTGAGAATCGTCATGAAAAATTCTACATTTTTTCCATGAGCATGAACACAAGTGTTCAAGGTCGACCCTCACTTCTCCAATGCATAACTTTCAATCGCGTCTCTTTTGTGAAAAAGCTTTTTAGTTCCCCTCTATATTTTTTGTTTTTAAACTTTATAAAAGCACTCAGCATAAATAAATGGCTCTCTAAAACTTCCAGGTTGTCTCCCTGGCAGCACTTTCTTTAAAGCCATTAAGCTAGGCATAAAGTGCTCAAGTAATGGATCCACCCGGATCCCAAGGTATATCAAAGCCAATTTTAATTAGCAATGATTTGGCATTTAGTAATGAGCACAAAGCAACATATATCATGCAATAACGAAGTCTAACTCTCTTCATATGCATCTGCATGTCATACAAGAACAATTCATGCACATCAAGTAAAGGCCAATACATAGCATAAGAAGTTTCTTGCAATTCTTTCGTGTTGGAAACATAGAGAGGCGGAGATGTAGTTCCTCTCTCATAATAATTGCAAGTAGGAGCAGCAAGCACATGCATATTATATTCATCAAAATTATCATGTGCAACGGTAAAAGGCAACCCATCAATGTGATCCTTAATAAGTGCAAACTTCTCCGATATAGTGTAGTTGAGAGAATTCAAAAAGATAATAGGACTATCATGTGTGGGTGCAATAGCAACAATTTCATTCTTAATATAAGGAACTATAGCATGTTCATCTCCATAAGCATAATTCATATTGGCATCTTGGCCACAAGCATATCAAGCATCAATTTCATCAAAAAGGGATATTTCAAAAGAATCAACGGGATCATGGCATTCATCCTTTGGTAAGAACGAAGGGACATTAAACAATGTATGAGTTGGGGGGTTACTCTCATTAGAAGGTGGGCACGGGTAGCTAATCCTCTCTTCCACCGTTTGTTCTTCGCTCTCCTCATCATCTTTTTCATCCAATGAGTGCACGGTTTCATCAAATCCTTCTTCCATAGACTCCTGCAAAATATTAGTCTCTTCTTGGAAAGCGGAGACTTTATCAATAAATATATCAATATCGGAATTGTATTTATAATTATCATAGCAATATTTGAGTATAGCAAAATTTTCAGGTCTATAAACATCATCATCAAAAGCTTCATACTTTTCAAACAAAGATTCAATTTCATAAGCACCCTTAAAAGCAACAATTTCTTCTATTCGTTCCACATCATAGTAATCATATCTACCATTAGCATAAGAAGCTAAGGTTTCATTATTATTAAATTTGCATGAAAAGGGAAGGTGTGGAGCATTCATCCTAGAGCAACAAGTAAAATCATATCTCTGGCATATATTCCAAGCATACTAATTCAACATATCAATTTGATCCCATAAAAGTTTCCCTTTTTGTGTCAAGCGATAATCTCTAAAGGATTCACGTTGATCCAACATTACTCCCATTATCAAGTTGAATGGGGTTTTCTCAAGATTATCAAAGTAGTGCATAATATTTTTCACATAACGAGCATCGAGGGTTTTAGGAGGTTACCCATCTCCATGAGTAGAAAGTACCACTAATTTTTTTGGTGTTTCGTGTTCCATATCCATAACTAAAGATAGAGAACAACTTAGAACGGAAAATAAAATCTACTTAGTGACAAAGCAAACAAGCACATACGAGAATATTCACCCCCACGCTATTGCTCCCCGGCAACGGTGCCAGAAAAAGTTCTTGATAACCCACTACTATAGCGGATCATTTGTAGCCTTCTTCGATAAATAAAAGTGTTGAACTCAACGAGGAGCTAAAGGCGGAACAAATATTCCCTCAAGTTCTATCGACCACCGATACAACTCTACGCACACTTGACGTTTGCTTTACCTAAAACAAGTATGAAACTATTTTGCAAGAATAAAACAACGAGTACTTTGTGAGAATAAAGCTACGAATAAATTGCAAGGTAATAAAAGTGGATAGCTTTTGTCAACAAGAAATTCATTTGTCCCTAGGCAATCAATAACAAGTACCGGCAATCGTTCTTGCAATTCTATATGAGGGATAGGCATGAGCTAACATACTTTCTCTACTTCGATCATATGCACTTATGATTGGAACTCTAGCAAGAATCCGCAACTGCTAAAAATCATTAAGGTCGTGAAACCCAACCGTAGCATTAAGTATCAAGTCCTCTTTATCTCATATGCAACAACCCACCTACTCGGGTTTAAGCTTATTTCACTCTCGCAACCCACCATAAGAAAATCATGAACGTATTGCAACACCCTACAGCGGGGATCCCCCACGTTTGCGTGAGACGGAGGGCACCGTAGGACAGCACCATAAATAAAATATACAATCATACGAACAAAGATCATGATTAACCCACAGGATAAAGCATCTACTCAAACATAATAGGATAACCATAGATCATTAGGAAATAATATATGAAGTTGAGACCCATGTTTAAGTAGAGATTACAGCGGGGAGAAGGGGTGTTACACCGCTGCATAGAGGGGGAGAGAGTTGGTGTTGACGGTAGCAAGATTGTTGATGTAGATCGCCGTCGCGATCCTTGCCCCGGCGGCACTCCGGCGCCACCAGGAGAGAGGGGGAGAGAGCCCCCCTCCTCCTTCTTATTCTTCTTCTTCCTTGGCCTCCCCCTAGATGGGAGGAGAGTTCCCCCTCTGGTCCATGGCCTCCATGGCGGCGGAGGGGCGGGAGCCCCTCCGAGATTGGATCTCCCTCTCTGTTCTCTTATGTTTCGCGTTTCCCAGATCTGACCCTTCACCGTTTTCTAAATTCCCGGAGATCCATAACTCCGATTGTGCTAAAAAAATTAAACTATTTTTTCCATAAATTATCTTTCTTGCACCAGAAGAAGGGCCCAAACCGCCTTACGGGGTGGGCACAAGACACCTAGGTGCGCCAGGGGGTGCCTGGCGCGCCCTGGTGGGTTGTGGAGGTCGTGGGCCTCCGTTAGCGTTGATTCCAAGTCCCAAAAATCACATATATTCCAAAATAATTCTTCATAAATTTTTATCGCGTTTGGACTTCGTTTGATATGGATTTTCTGCGAAACAAAAAACATGCAACAAACACGAACTGGCACTAGGCACTGGATCAATATGTTAGTCCAAATAAATCATATAAAATGTTGCCAAAAGTTTATAAAAGTTGTATAATATTGGCATGAAACAATCAAAAATTATAGATACGACGGAGACGTATCAGATATCAGGATATGATAGAAGCTCACTTAGTTGGATCTTGGATGTACAAACTCATCCAAATCTGTACATCTATTAAAGAAGTGCAGTAAGAGCATCTACAATCCGATACAGCAAATCCAACTCCTCAAACGCCCGTGGACGTGTCCATGTCTGCACACAGTGACCGATCACGCCTTAAATAACCTCTTCCACAACCGGATACCCCATTTGCAAATACTCAAATTCATATTATACATGCATGTAAAATCTAATCTAAAGTGGAGCCCGTCCGACTACGCCATGGCCATGTTCGGTGGCCAACTGCGCCGGCCAAATGTTGGTTCGGTCGCCGGCGAGGTAGAGCATGACATGGGACACGGACTGGATCACGGGAGTCGAGGCATCACCGTCTCCCATGCCCTACTCTTCCTCATCGTAGTCGTGGCCCAGAACCCTGACGATGCTGATGGACGTGAGATCGATGATGGACCAGTTCTAGGAGGAGCCGGCGACATCCACCATGACGTGGTTGCGGCGCCCGGACTTGTGCATCATACGAGATGCCAGACAATGCGACTCCGCCTCGCCAACGTCCACGACCACGAGGGTTGTCCCCGTCTCCTGCGCCCGCTGCCTCACACGGCGGGCACACCGCACCATATTTGCGTCGGCGGACGCTCATGCGTTCACCTTCACCATATTTGTGCATCAACAAAGTGGTTGCGCATCCGCTGATGCATTCAGACGCCAGAAGGACCGCATCGCCTCCGGTGAGGCAGGGCGACACACCTCGTGCTGGATTCATGCCCCAGATACCATTCGGGCGGACATAATGGATTCCCGTCGGAAGGAGTTCGACCATTGCCGTCGGGTGGCCTCCTCCCGGGAGCGCCGGATCACAGCTGGACGTTCATCTCCTCCTCGAGGTCGTGTGGGATGAGCTCGTGGTTCGCGGATCTGGAGGTGTAGGACTCATCCACTGCCCGACATGCCAGAGAAGGCCGACGATAGTCGGGCGGGAGCTTGGGTGTTGTAGTGGAGCGGGGGGAGTGGTTAGGGTTTAGTCCGGGGAGCGAATGGGGACAAATATTTGTGGGTCAAGTGGGCCAGTGTGAGCAAAGCCCAACGTGGCGGACGCGCCCATACATCTTTCCATATTTGGGCTAGATATGAGGTGTGCCAGTCAGTACGGCCATTTGAGGACAGTTTGAGGCGCCTATCTAGGTCAGTTTTACCGGTCAGTGATCGGGTTGTCCGTCCGAGCGTATGAGGGGGATTTAAGGCGCCCGGTTATAGATGCTCTAAGGGTGTGTTTGGCTGCCGTAGCAGCCGGGCCTGGCTAGCTCAACCCTGGCTCATATGAGGTTGGTTGAGCAAGTGCAGGCCGAAAACTAACATCTGCACATTGTTTGGTTTCCCACATCTAATCCTCTCGCATTATGGGAGCAATTTTGGCATGGCGTTTGGTTGCCTGTATTGACTCTGCTCACGCAACTACATGTTGTTTGGTTTTATACGCGGGGCATGATTAAGAGCTAACACACACACACATTGTGTCTTGCAACTGCTGTGGACGGTGACCGCAGCACCGCGTCCGGCATGATGAGCATGGAGTCTCGGGCGAGCGCTCTTGCCGGCACCGCGGCGAACTAGTTGCTAGCGTCATCGCCGCAGAGAAAGTTCATGAAGAGGAGTGCTGAGGCAGAGGAACAGGGAGGAGAAATGCAGTGTGTGTCAGACCATGGCGACTGCGCTGGACGGTGGTCATGGCTCCGCGTCCGACAAGACGAGCAGCGAGTCGTGAGCGAGCAACCCCGTCGGCGGCGTGGTGAAATAGTTTCTAGCCTTATCGCCGCAGAGAAAGTCTGCATGAAGACAATGCGCAGAGGAGGAGAAATGCAGTGCTCGCGTCATGGCAACGTAAGTGCAGTAGGACGAGACAGAGGAGGCCAAGATGACTGAGGCCGGAAACGACTCCAATGTAGTAGGGCGCGGGCAAGAAGGTCAAGAGGAACAACGCCGTCATCGAGAGTGACGAATAGGAAGGCTTTGAGGCAGAGGACAGAGGAGAAGGAAATACAGTGTGTGCGTGATGGCTGATCGAGGAGAGAAGGCCGAGATGAACAATCGACGAAACAGAAAACTTGCAACACGGTACTGGTCAAAGGAAATTCCAAACTATCGATCGTAGGCAACGAATCAGACATAATTTGTCCAAAATAGATCCAAACGTGAACACAAAATTAAGCATTTGCGGTCGACGAAACTACGAACTGATCGCCTGAGTGAAACCGTAACATCGATGTGTATCTTTTTCATGTAGAGCTTCTCTCGAATCAAAGCACCGTTGTGTTGATTAGAGAGTAGAAGGAAGAAAGGAGATTAGGGAGGAGCTTACTGGAGGTAGAAGAAGAAGCATGTACACAGCTCGCATCCCTCCAGACTCCTCTAGTGCGAGAGAACCATCCATGTGTGCTCGGTGTGCATCGATCGGGCATGGCTCTAAAGAATTGTCGATTCGAGCATAGCTCATGGGACTGGTTCAGAAATGCTTTAAAATTCGTGCAATGCAGGCTGAAATAATGTATATAGGCCAACCAAACAGCTCAGTTTCTTTCCACCCGAGCCTGGTTGCGCCTTATGAAAGTATGTAGATATATGCATCGTACTATGTTAGAAAAAGGAATTCCTCGGGTACGATATATTCTACCCCGATTTTGGTACGATTGTTTTAGGCTGCAATCTGAGGTGCTTTGGACCCACCACGTTCACACTCACTAGTCACCCTGCTCGAGAAAAAGTGTTGCCACAAGTACAATGAAATTCAACCGAAGTTGTGGACAATATGACTGGTCTGGGCTTGTGGGCCACATGAGATTGAATCAAGCCTCTCTATTGTCGTATAGAATCGGATAAGAAAAGATCATATGTATGGCAGGCACCGCTAGCCAACTTCATCGTGTCGAGTTACGTACTCTCTCAGTCTCGGGGGAAGCATTGGTAGGGCTCCGCAAATTTGTCCTGAAGTTCAGGCTGGATTGGTTGTTAGTGGGACAGCCTCGAGCCCATATCCGGGGACGAGAGAGGCGCGAACGTGAAGTTCCCGCATGGTCGGTCAGGAGTTCCAGGCACGTATGTCCCTCCTGGCTGCGCGATCGCCGGCGTTCCTGGCTGTGATGTTTGGCCCGACGGTGGCGAAGGATACGCTAGGCGACTCTGGTTAGTTGATGAGATAAATGACCCGCATCACTGTAGTGTAGAGTGATGATGCAAGTAGACACATCACACGACCATTTTCTGATACAATCTAATTGTTTCCTAATGCCTCCCAAGCCTAATTAACATGTTTGTTGTAGAGTGTGTGTGGCTCAACGTATATTTTGTATTGCTTATAAGAACATGACTTGAATAAAATAAATTGACAGGAATTGTCGTGGGTACTATCCAGCATGCCAGCTAACTGGAAGATAAAATATGTTGGCACACCGAATGAGTATTTTTCTTTATATGCTACTGCCTGTGTGATCGCTACGAGCCACGGTCGATGCGAACTATATATATGCACTAATACTTATGGGAAGATCAGAAAAGTAACCACTCATCAATGGGGTGGGTGATCGTGAGTCATTGGTCTTTTGTACCTTTTCTCTTAAAAAAAACTATGGAGGTTTGCTTGAGTTTGTAGTTGGGTTTTTTCTAACACATGAAGTCCCGAACAACCCAGATGCTATATTGATCAAAGCGACGAGACAAAGCATCTTACAACAGGACCCAAACTAGAAAAGAAAATACAACCAATTCCCAAAACTTCATGAAGAGGACCCGAGAACACATATACAGATTACAATCGGGTCTGAAGCATCCTCCTCCCAGAACCAACTTCACCGGCGTCGGGGACGCAACCACTTGCTACAACTAAGCCTCCACAACAGTAAGCCATGAACCCTACTTGAAGGATGCACTGCCTCCCTGTGGCGTCTTGACCGGGAGGAAGAAAGATGGTCGCCCTTCGGCCAAGCAAATCGGTAACGCATGAGAAGAGATGAACCGCCAGCTACCGTAATGGCCGCATAAAATAATCCGAAGCAGTTGTCGGAGATCCACTTGTCCCCAAAAGCATCGTCACCACCTCGCCTGTGGATTTTCTTGACATGGTGAGTCGGAGAGCCCCTTTCTGCAGCACAGGGGCCAACAAAGCCGGTGCCATTTGCGCAGATCTGGATCAACAAAGTAGCAACGAGGCATGAAACGCTTTGATGGGGCACATCTCTCTCTGCCACTACCTCGACAGCCAAAGAAGAAGAGCACCCCCATCACCACAACTTGCCATAGCATTAGAACGCGCTTATTCAAGGGGATCCTGCCAGATTCGGCGCCTCCCGCTTCCCTCCACCATGGGGGCAAGCAAGAAGACAACAACGGCCACCACCAGACGCTGCTCGCAAGCACTAGTGGTTTGCATCCCAATGACATATCACCAGACCACGGCATGAAGCCAACACTAACTAACTACTACCCTAATATGGACAAGGAAGACCCAAGCACCTCTCCATAGCCATCGCTAGCAGGCAATGCCGTCGGATGAGGCGTTGGATCACGCTGGGCAGTCCATGATCAACTCTCAAAAGAGAGGCTATGGAAGAGAGGAGAAGGGGATGGAGGGGGAGAAGGGATAGCGGCGTGGATAAAGTCGTAGGTTGCTTGTACTTGGTTGGATAATAGGATAAAGTTAAGTTGAGCGCTAGGCTCCAATCGACTGATATTTGGGGGAAAGTTGACTCTCCAGGCACTCGACCTTGATCGCATAACCGTCGGATTGACGACAAACAATGTCGTCTTTGTCTCCCACCAATGTAGTAAAAATCTCCTGCAACCGACCGATTCGCCCGACAGCACCATTCGAAGACCCCACAGGTTCATAGTAGAGTCACTGCACTCTGTGATGGAGTAAACACCGTCAGATCCCTCGGGAGGATTCATGACGAGGTCGGAAGTACCGAACCGGAGTTTGCACACACAGGTTACCCAGGTTTAGGCCTCCGAAGAGTAATGCCTTACATCCTGCTTGTATTTGTAATTCATGATGGGGGATACCTCGTGCAAAGAATTATAGTGGTGAAGGAGATTGCTACCGAGAGTTTATTCTGAGCTTGGATGATTTCTAGGACCCCGGGTCCTCCAGGTCGGCTCGGTTAGCCACTCCCCGGGTCATGGCCCGTCACTCTGCAACATCACCGTCTAGCCTCGTAGGAGCACCTCTGGTTGGATTGACGGGAAACAACGTCCTCCTCGTCTCCCACTAATGTCTACTACGCAACTTTATTCTTGTAGACATGTGTTGGGCTCCAAGCGCAGAGTTTTGTAGGACAGTAGCAATTTTCTCTCAAGTGGATGACCTAAAGTTTATCAATCCGTGGGAGGCGTAGGATGAAGATGGTCTCTCTCAAACAACCCTGCAACCAAATAATAAAAAAGTCTCTTGTGTCCCCAACACAGCAAATACAATGGTAATTTGAATAGGTGCACTAGTTCGGCGAGGAGATGGTGATACAAGTGTAATATGGATAGTAGATATTGATTTTTGTAATAAGAACAATAAAAAACAGCAAGTTAGCAATTGATAAAATGGAGCACAAACGGTATTGCAATGCTTGAAAATGAAGCCTAGGATCCATAATTTCGCTAGTGCAATCTCTCAACAATGCTAATATAATTTGATCATATAACCATCCATCAAAGTGCGATGAAGAATCACTCCAAAGTTCCTATCTAGCGGAGAACATAAGAAGAAATTCTTTGTAGCTATTCTTTCCGATTGATCTATCCAAGAGTTCGTACTAAAATAACACCAAGTTATTCTTTCCGATCGATCTATCAAGAGTTCGTATTAAAATAATACTAAGTTATTCTTTCCGATCGATCTATCAAGAGTTCGTACTAAAATAACACCAAAGCAAATTCAGATTCGTAATACTCAATTCAACACAAAGAACCTCAAAGAGTGCCCCAAGATTTCTACCGGGGAAACAAAGACAAGAACGTGCATCAACCCCTATGCATATATTACCCCAATGTCACCTTGGAAATCCGCGTGTTGGGTGACAAAACATATATCAAGTGAATCAATATGATACCCCATTGTCACCACGAGTATTCATATGCAAGATATATATCAAGTGCTCTCAAATCCATAAAAGTATTCAATCCGATAAAACGAAATCTCAAAGGGAAAACTCAATTTATCACAACAAGATAGAGAGGGGAAAACACTGTATGATCCGACTATATTAACAAAGCTCGCGATACATCAAGATTATGACATCTCAAGAATAAGAGAGAGAGAGAGAGAGAGAGAGAGGGAGAGATTAAACACATAGCTACTAGTACAAACCCTCAGCCCCGAGGGTGGACTACTTCCTCCTCATCGTGGTGACCGCCGGGATGATGAAGATGGCCACCGGTGATGATTACCCCCTCCGGCAGGGTGCCGGAACGGGGTCTAGATTGGTTTCTCGTGGCTACAGAGCCTTGCAGCGGAGGAACTTCTGGTCTAGGGTTTCCCTGAGGGTTTTTGGAATATTTGACAATTTATAGGGCGAAGAGGCGGTGCGGGAGGCCACCAAGGTGGGCACAACCCACCAGGGTGCGCCTGGGCCCCTTGGCGCGCCCAGGTGGGTTGTGCCCCCCTCGGGGCACCCCTCTGTTACTTCTCTGGCCCATCCTGGGTGTTCTGGTCCATAAAAATTCTCCAAAAAGTTTCATGGCGTTTGGACTCTGTTTGATATTGATTTCCTGTGAAGTAAAAAATAAGCAAAAAACAGCAACTGACACTGGGCACTATGTCAATAGGCTAGTCTCAAAAAATATATAAAGTTGCTATAAAATGATTGTAAAACATCCAAGAATGATTATATAACAGCATGGAACAATTAAAAATTATAGATACGTTGGAGACGTATCACCCACCAATGTATCAAAAATCTCGTGCAACCGACCGAGCCGCCCGGCAGCACCATCAGGAGACCCCCGCTGGTTCTTAATAGCATCATTGCACTCTGCAACATCATTGTCTAGCCTCACTGGAGCACCTCTCGGTCTCCTTGCAACAGCCCGTCTCCGGCTGCAACATCCCTCGTTCGTGTCATCGCGAGGTGTTGCTTTTGTATAACCTTTCTCGCAGTCCTTGTATTGTCAAGAGATGGTTGATACTGATGGTTGTTGTCTTTCAACGTTTTTTCTGTTGATTGCTTTCAGTTTTTTCCTCCATCTATGCATAGCTTCGTTCTTGTATGACTTTACTCTTTCCTGATGTGATCCTTTACGTGTGAGCGTTGGTGTTGGTTAATATAAGGTAGCAAAGTGTTAGACCCCAAGTTCAAAGTTTTGTAGCAAGCATCAAATTTCTCTCGGTGAGAACCAAAGTATCCATTCGTGGACGTACGAGCTTTCATTACCAATGATATGTTGATAAAATTATTTTTTGATCTTTTATGAAAGAGTTTTTTTTCTTTTTTCACAAATAATATGTGTGTACCAATAAGAGTAAATGTAATCGCCTAGATAAATTTCAAGAACAAATTCTTTTTGAAAGTCATGAGTATTTGCTTGAAAATTGAAATGGATAAATATCCGTCTTGTGTAACTTTTTGAAAATGTGTGAATATTTGTTTTTGTAGTTAAATATTTAGCTATATATACCTCGCGTCGCTCTGGCCCCCGCGTTGCTCCCGCAGGGGCGACTCGGGCGGCGTAACCCTAGCCCGCCGTCGGCCCTCTCCCCCGCCTCTCCTCTCCCTCGTCGCCACCGGAGGTGGCTGCCGGCTCGTGGCTCGGCGGCCGGTGAAGGTGGCGGCGAGGATCTGGCCGCCCCGTTCTTCCTCGGGGGGCTTTGGATCCGTGGCGGCGGCCTCGGCTAGTGGATCGATGCCGGGTCTGCGGTGACCGGTGCTCGTTGGTGCTGGTCGTTCTTCCTCGGCCGCGGGGGCGGCGAGGCGGCGACAGGTGGCGGCTGTGGTGCGGGCGTCTCGGCAGCGCCCGATCCAGATCTGAAGGCCTCCGTCTACTTCAACCAGGGCTGCCTCCGATGGTCCTGCTTTGGGCGGCCTTTGTCGCCGGAGTTGTACCTGTTTGGCGGCTGGAGGTGGGAGGTGGCTCCGGAGAAATCCGAGGCCAGCAGTGCTGGCCACGACGGCGGCGACGCCCGAGGGCGTCGTACCCTTCTTGTAGACGCCGTCCAGGTTGCCTCCTTCCCCTCCTCCTTCCACCCAGCTCGTGTGCCGGGCGAAAGCCCAAATCCTTGCCGGATCGAGCGACAGCGGCGCTCCGGGCGTCGTCACCCTCTTGGGGGTGTCGTTCGTGGTGAGCTTGGGGTGGATGTGATGCTTTGGTTGCTTGGCGGCGGTTGGTGGCGTGGTCGGAGTTCGTCTGGTGGCGGTGCGTTGGCGCTCTGCCGCCTATGTGCTCAGCCTCAGAGTCCTTCCACGGTGCTTGGTATTCAGCAGCCCTGCCGAACTCGGTGGAGCGGTGCTTCATCTCACACATTGATGGCGGCGGTTATCGGCGGCATGGCACTGTGGAGGCTCGGCGTCCGATGCGCGGGGTGGACTCGCGCAGGAGGAGGTAGTTGTCTGGCGTCATGGTGACGTCGATGGCTGAGTGGACAGACAAGGTAGATGCCTCAATATGATCTGAAGATGGACCTGTGGAAGATGGCGGCGACGACACACGAGTGCGTCTGACCAGATTGTGCCCCAGACCCGGTATGTCGCTCGGTTGGGGCGTCCGGCTTTTGATGTTAGGCTTAGGTGAGTGGTCTTAGTGGCCCAGCTAGCACCCCTTCATCGTATGGATAGGAGTAGCGGCATATGTTGTCAAGATGATGGATTCAGGCATATTGTTCTAATACTTTATAAAGTCCTCAAGAATAATCAATAAAGTGGTCGTATGCATCTCCCAGATGCAGAGGCCGGAGGTCTTCCTCCTTTTCTAATATATATATATATTTTACCTAGTTTGCATAACCTCGCCAACTAGTTCTCATTCTTATGTCTATAGTTGTGTTATCAACAAGGTCAAGCCGGTTTCGGCAGAGGAGCTGCAACAACGGCGCGTCGGCGCTTGTTCTAGCGACAGGTATGATCATTCGGTGGTCTACGGACTTCGATTTAGTGTTCTAGCGGCAGGTATGATCATTCGATGGTCTACGGACTTCGATTTAGTTTCTATTATGTTTGAAGAGCTTTGCACTACTTATAATGAACATTTAAAATTGATCCGGATCATTTTCGCAAAAAAAAGAAGTGTTGAAGTATTGAAGTGTTGTCTTGCCAAAGAAATGTGAGAGCATTTAAAGAAAATGTGGGAGGACAAATTATAAAGTTTGCACTTCAGAAATCTTGCGAACATTTCCTAGAGCTTCTTAATTTTAGAGGCTCACTTTTTACGAATCTGCTAGAGTAACTCTAGTACCCTGTGAGACGACTACCAAGTAGTGCTGCTGTGTGCTCCTTCGACCTCATCTCCTGCTGCTGGATAGTCTTTGTTGCTCATTTGTGTCCTGTAATAAAAAAGTAGTGCAGAGAACATCATCTCTCGGTCTGAATAGTTTGGGTTTTAGAGGGGCTTTGACCCTAGATTGTGGACGTTGCTCGTCAGTGGATCAGCTCGAACCGTGTTTGGTTTTCTGCTTCATTTAATAAAATGGGGTCAGGGGGATAAAATAATAAAATGGGGTCAGGGGGAAACCCCTTTGATTCAAACATATCTTTGTATAAAATGGAGTTTCAGTCATACGAATAACTTAGGTGCTCAATTATACAGATAAAAATGCAAGATATATTCCTCATCTGACTACAGAGTTTTCTGGCAAAGTGCAACTTTCCTTGTCGTCAGTTCAGAGGCGTTTCAGTGGAACAGCAAGACGAATTCTGAACTTCGTACTGGATTCAGGCAAACAATAGCAACATATCCGTTTCATTCATATTAGTATTGACAAGGGCGTCACAAGCAGTAACATCAAGAACAAGATTGCGAGATGCATTCCAAACATTCATAAGGACCATAATAATCTAATCTAGAACTCCTGAGAAGCAGAGCCGATGTCGCCCTTGCCCTTGCCGGCCTTCTTGGGGAGCAGCGTGGTGTGGATGCTGGGCAGCACCCCGCCGGCGGCGATGGTGACCGAGCCCAGCAGCCGGCTCAGCTCCTCGTCGTTGCGCACCGCCAGCTGGATGTGGCGCGGCACGATCCGGTTCTTCTTGTTGTCCCGCGCCGCGTTCCCGGCGAGCTCCAGGGTCTGAATCAGAAGAGAAAGAAAGAAGCGGTCAGATCCAGAGTGACAGGACATGGGGAAAGGAGCAGCCGGGGAGGGCACGCGTACCTCTGCGGCGAGGTACTCGAGGACGGCGGCGAGGTAGACGGGGGCGCCGGCGCCGACGCGCTGCGCGTACTTGCCGACCTTGAGGTACCGGGCGACGCGGCCGACGGGGAACTGCAGGCCGGCCTTGGACGACCGGGACACGGACTTGGCGCTGGCCGCGGGCTTCGCCTTGCCCCTCCCGCTGCCGGCAATGGCCATCTTCTTGTTCGCGGTGGAGCGTGAACTCGCTCGTGCGGTGGTCGCCGGAGTGGAGAGATGGCCGGGATCTGAGAAGAAGGTGGAGGGCGCAGGGTGTGCTTGGGATGGCAGAACAGAGGGGGCGGCGGCAGATTATAAAGAGGAGGGGAGGCCGCGCGTGATTGGCTAGGAGCGCGAGGCCGCGGATCAGTGACGTGGAGGGGGAGGCAAAAAAAACAATTGCTTTTCCCGCGGATCGGTGACGTGGAGGGCGGGGGCGAGAACTTTCGTTCGGGTGTGGCGCGGGCTGGCGATTTGGGATGACGGAAGTTTCCGGATGAGTGGTTAAACGAGGGAAATCGTCCATCCGATCCTAGCAGTTCGTCGGTCAGGTCTCCTGCCGTCCGTTTCACTTTTAGATCCGATGCATCCAGATCCGGTGACATAGGCTTGGACATGCTTTTATGAGACCATCTACTTCACCTGATTTTTCCCTCAAAAGAAAAAAAAATACTACTTCACCTGATTTGGTTCCAAGTTGTTTATTTATTCTCAAACATGGTTATCTCGAAGCTCTAGATCAGTCGAGTTGCATTGAGCGAGGGGCAATTTTCTTGCTACCGCAAGCGTGAGACCTTGTTCGTGCGTCCGGAGTTTTTCTTCGTTTTCTCGCACTAGGGCCTCTGAAGCCGAGACCGACCGTGTAGCCAAGGCGACTCTTGTTACTTCTAAGTCTGCATTCTCTTGTAGTTTGCATTGGTAGAGTGCGTCAGAACAGTGTAGAGTAATGATGTGGAGTAGATGCACCGCTGGAGCGAGGGCTCCTACAAGCTAATCGTTTCCTAATGCCTCCCAAATCTAATTAACATATTTGTGGTAGTGTGTGCGGGCGGTCTAATGTATATTTTTTTTTTCTAAAACGTGGCTTTAGCAAAACAAAACCAGAGAAATTGTCTTGAGTACTATCCACCATGACCAGCTAACTCAGAGATAAAATATGTTGGCACACCGGGGGGATATCTTTACTTACCAGCTTCTGGCTATGTGATCATTTTATGAACCACGGTTGACGGCAACCATATATATGCACGAATGGTTGATGGGGAGATCGAAAAAATAAATGTGATAGCAACTCATCGATGAGGTGGATGGCGACGAGTAATTGTATTGTTGTACCTTTTCTTTAAGTGTGCGTGAGTTTGTACATCTACTTTTCCAACCAAGTGAGCTCCTTGTACTTGGTTACTAACACTAGTGCACGTAGAGTCATGGCACATGGTTAGAAAAAATATCACACATGCAACTGTGAAGTTTCGCCTCGTAATGGTGTGTGATACAGGGTGCATCGCACACACTACAGATAACCGTGTGCGGTAAGGTGCTAGGATGCTTTCCGGTGGATGTCACCTTTGGCCTTGTCGGCCTTCTTAGGAAGGAGCACGGTGTGGATCCCGGACATCATCCCGTCATCGGCGATGGTGAACGCGCACAACAATCGACTCAACTCCTCATTGTTGCACACCGCTGGCTGGATGTGCCGCGGCACGATCCGGTTCTTCTTGTTGTCTCGTGTTGCGTTGTCGGCAGGCTGCAGGGTCTGAATCAAAGAGAAAGAAATGAAACGGTGAGATCGAGGACCGCAAGGAACCGTGCGAGCGGGGAACAGAGAAATGAGGAGAGGAGTCGGGGGAATGTGTACCTCAGCGGCGAGGTAGACGTGGGCGCTGGTACTGACGTGTTGTGCGTAATTGCCGGCCCTAAGGTACCTGGTGACGCGGCCGAGAGGAAATTGGAGGCCGGCCATGGACGACCGAGACACAGACTTCATGCTGGCGGCGGGCTTCGAATTGCCCCTCCCGCTACCGGCAATGGCCATCTTCGGGGCGCGGTGGAGAGTGGACTCACTGGTGTTGTGGTTGCGAGAGAGATTGTTGGAGGTATGTGAGATTGTGGAGAGAGCGGGGTGTTTGTGATGGTGGGAAGGCCGGGGTTGTGGCTTGTTATAAAGAGAAGGGACGATGGCGCATGATTGGCTCGAAAATTTTGTTTTGGTTTGGCGCGGGAATTTGGGACCACGAAGATTTGTTGAAAAAGTGGTTGAAGGAGGGAATTGTTCATCCGATCCTAGCTGTTCATCAGACTAGTCTTCTGCCGTCCGATTCAGAGCCAATGCATGTAGCTGGCATGGTTTTGGGTTGTTCTAGTACAATATCCAAAGGAGAAATTTGGATTGGCACCCCCTGCCCTTTTATGCAACCATCTATTCGCTTGATTTGGTTCTGAGTTGTTTTTAGACTTAAACATGGCTTTGTGCAATCTCTAGATCAGTTCAACTTTCATTGAGTGAGAAGTGGTTCACTGGCGCGAGGTCAGCTACGACAAGGCGGAATAGTTCTTCTTGCGTGTGGAATCCCTTTTTGTTTTCTCGCACTAGGGCCTCTCATGCCAAGACAGACCACGTAGCCGACACAACTCTCTGGTTACTTCTGATTCTAGATTCTCTTGTTCACTCAATCAGTGATGTACATTGTGACAGTGTGGAACAATGATGCAGAGCAGTTGCACCGCAGCATCAGTGGGTCCTACAAGCTAATCATTTCCTAATGCTTCCCAGATCTAATTAAAATATTTGTGCTGCATGTGGCCCAATGTATATTTCACAATCTTTTTAAACATAAGTTTAACAAAATCAGAGGAATTGTCTTGAGTATTATGCACTCACGACTAGCTTACTCGGAGATAAAATATGTGGGCACAATGTATGGGTATCCTATCTTTCTCTACTTTTGGCTATGTGATCACCGTCAACCACAGTTAATGGATCGGTGACGTGGAGGGTGGGGGCGAAAACTTTCGTTCGGGTGTGGCGCGGGTTGGCGATTTGGGACGACGGAAGTTTCCAGAGGAGTGGTTAATGGTGGGAAATCGCCCATCCGATGCTAGCCATTCGTCGGTCAAGTCTACTGCCGTCCGTTTCACTTTCATAGCCGATGCATTCAGATCCGACGACATGGGCTTGGGCATGCTTTTTATTATACAACCATCCACTTCACCTGATTTTTCCCTCAGAAGAAAAAAGTTCTATTTCACCTGATTTGGTTCTAAGTTGTTTATTTATTTTCAAACTTGGCTATAACAAATCTCTAGATCAGTCGAGTTGCATTGAGCGAGGGGTAGTTCTCTTGCTACGACAAGATTGAGGCCCCGTTCGCTTGAGAGGATTATAAACCATAGGAAAGTAAAAAAAGTGTAGGAACAGGGATTCTTTGTAAGTACTATACGGAGGAATTGAAACAAAGGAAAGAAACAATGGCTGTGCGTCCGGAATATCTGATGGGCCACCAGAGGTCGTACTAGTACTAATCACGCAGCAGCAGTAGCTATGAGAATTTTTTATTCGCATGTGGTCATTCTTCTCTCACACCTCAACCATATGGCAGTATATTTTACTCAGCTCGTCGGGAGGGCAGCCTCGGCCTTCCGCCCAAAACTGTGGTCAGGGCGGATGTGTTTATTCCTATGGAATGAACACCGTTATGAATCATTTCCTCTGATCTACTGTAGCAACTTCCATTGAAAAGAACGCGTCAAAGGAAAAAGAAACCGTGGAACTCACAATTCATTGGGAATGTGTAGAAATCCTGTGAAGCGAACGGGCCACGAGATTTTCTTGGTGGGTATGGCTCTTCGTTTTCTCACACTAGGGCCTCTAACGCCGAGATCGACCATGTAGCCAAGACGACCCTTGTACTTCCAAGTCTACATTCTCTTGTAGTTTGCATTGGCAAAGTGCGTCACAACAGTGTGGAGTAATGATGTGGAGCAGATGCACCACTGGAGCGACTGCTCCTACAAGCTAATTGTTTCCTGATGCCTTCCAAATCTAATTAACATATTTGTGGTAGTCTGCGCGGGCGGCCTAGTTTTTTTATTTTCAAAAACGTGGCCTTAGCAAAACTAAACCGGAGCAATTGTCTTGAGTACTATCCACCATGACCACCTAACCGGGAGATAAAATATGTTGGCACGCTGGGTGGATATCTTTCTTTACCTGCTTCTGGCTATGTGATCATTATGAACCACGGTTGATGGGAACCATATATATGCACGAATGGTTGATGGGGAGATCCAAAAATAAATGTGATAGCAACTCATTGATGAGGTGGATGGCGAGGAGTAATTGGGTTGTTGTACTTTTTTAGGTGTACCCGAGTTTGTACATCCACTTTTCCAACCAAGTGAGCTCCTTGTACTTGGTTAGATACTAACACTAGTGCAGGTAAAGTCATAGCACATGGTTAGGAAAAATATCGTACACGCAACTGCGAATTTTCACCTCATAATGGTGTGTGATACGGGGTGCATCGCACACGCCACAGATAACCGTGTGCGGTAGGGTGCTAGGATGCTTGCCGGTGGATGTCGTCCTTGGCCTTGTCGGCCTTCTTGGGGAGGAGCACGGTGTGGATGTCGGGCATCAGCCCGTCGGCGGCGATGGTGAACGCGCACAACAACCGACTCAACTCCTCATCGTTGCACATCGCTGGCTGGATGTGCCGCGGCACGATCCGGTTCTTCTTGTTGTCCCGCGTCGTGTTGCCAGCAGGCTCCAGGGTCTGAATCAAAGAGAAAGAAATGAAATGGTGAGATCGAGGACCGCGAGGAACCGTGCGCGCGGAGAACAGAGAAACGAGGAGAGGAGGAGCTGGGGGAATGTCTACCTCGGTGACGAGGTAGACGAGGGCGCCGGTACTGATGTATTGTGCGTAATTGCCGCCCCTAAGGTACCTGGTGATGCGGCTAACGGGAATTTGGAGGCCGGCCATGGACGACCGAGACACGGACTTCGTGCTGGCGGCAGGCTTCGACTTGCCCCTCCCGCTATCGGCAATGGCCATCTTTGGGCCGCGGTGGAGGGTGGACGCACTGGTGATGTGGTTGCCAGAGAGATTGTTGGAGGTTGGTCAGATCATGGAGAGAGCGGGGTGTTTGTGATGGTGGAAAGGTCGGGGTTGTGGCTTGTTATAAAGAGAAGGGACGGTCGCGCATGATTGCCTTGAAATTTTTGTTTTGGTTTGGTGCGGGAATTTGGGATCACGAAGATTTGTTGAAAAAATGGTTGAAGGAGGGAATTGTTCATCCGATCCTAGCCGTTCATCGGACTAGTCATCTGTCGTTCGATTCAGAGCCAATGCATGTAGTTGACATGGTTTTGGGTTGTTCTAGTACAATATCCAAAGGAGAAATTTGGATCGGCACCCCCTGCCCTTTTATGCAATTATCTATTCGCTTGATTTGGTTCTGATTTGTTTTTAGACTTAAACGTGGCTTTGTGCAATCTCTAGATCGGTTCAACTTTCATTGAGTGAGAAGCAGTTCACTGGCGTGAGGTCTGCTACGACGAGGCGGAACAGTTCTTCTTGCGTGTGGAATTCCTTTTTGTTTTCCCGCACTAGGGCCTCTCGTGCCAAGACTGACGACGCAGCCAACATAACTTTGTGGTTACTTCTGATTCTAGATTCTCTTGCTCACTCAATCAGTGATGTACATTGTGACAGTGTGGAACAATGATGCAGAGCAGATGCACCGCAGGATCGGCAAGTCTTACAAGCTAATCATTTCCTAATGCCTCGCAAATCTAATTAAAATATTTGTGCTACATGTGGCCCAATGTATATTTCGTAAAACATAACTTTAACGAAATCAGAGGAATTGTCTTGAGTATTATGCACCCATGACTAGCATACTCGGAGATAAAATATGTGGGCACAACAGATAAGTATCCTATATTTCTCTACTTTTGGCTATGTGATCACCGTCAACCACAGTGATGAAAACTATATATATTATATATATGCACAAACATTTGAAGGGGAGGTTGCAACAAATAAATGTCATAACAACTCCTCATCGATGAGGTGGATGGCCACGAGTAATTGGTTTGACATATTTTTTATTTTAGGTTTGCTTGAGTTTGTACAATCATTTTTTCAACCAAGTGAGCTTCTTGTACTTGGTTGATACTAACACCAATGCAATTAAGGTCACCATTAAGGTCAACCAATGCTATCATCTAAGAGCATCTACAACCGAATCTTCCAAATCCGCCTCATATGCCCGGACGGGCAGCCCGGTCACTGCCCAGTCACAAATTTTTGACCCAGACGGCCCCTCAAACGCGAGGGTTGACCGGCACCACCCCATATCCACCCCAAATATAGGGCGGATATGTGGCGCCCGGGCACGCCCGTCACGTCGGCCTGGCGGCGTGGCCCCACACGGAAAAGCCCGGAAACCCGGCGGTCCGACGGATGTCGCGACCGTCGTCACGGTGTGAACAACGCGTGGCGCCGCTCCGGCTCGCCGCCCAAGACAAAATCCGGGTATTTAAGCCGGCCGGCGTCCCGCAACCCTAACCCATCCCCCCTCTCCGCGCCGCCAGTTCGAGCCCATCCACCTCCTCCCTCTCCCGCTCCGGCGCTCTGCCCATGCTCCAGCACTGTGCCATGGTCCGGAGCAAGATCACCTACTATGCCATGCTGACGCCGGAGTGCCGCTACGAGATTCAACAGCAGATCCGGGCGAGGGAAGCCGCGCACGCCACTCGCATCGCTACCGGGGCTGCCTCCGGACTCGCCGGAGCCGAAGGAGGAGGAGGAGGAGCAGCCGGGGGAAGAGGGGAGGAGGAGGAGATGGCTTCGATGGAGGCGGAGGAGCCGGACCAGCAGGTGTCGACCTTCAACATGGAGCAGGCGGAGGCAGAGTTCGCAGTCACCCAGTCCGA
This sequence comes from Triticum urartu, assembly GCF_056163025.1. Taxonomy (NCBI): domain Eukaryota; kingdom Viridiplantae; phylum Streptophyta; class Magnoliopsida; order Poales; family Poaceae; genus Triticum; species Triticum urartu. The sequence continues at coordinate 697,547,055 of NC_141879.1, forward strand.
CGAGATGGCCGAGCAGCAGGCCATCCTGGAGTCCATCCAGGATAAGGCCTATGTGGAGGCCAACAGGGCATTCTTTTAGCGGGAGCAGGCCGAGTCCGACGCGCTCTTCACCGAGCTCGACACGGAGCAGCCGGAGGAACCGGAGCTGCAGCTGCCACCCATGCTGCTGGAGTCGGGCACGGAGATCGTCGCGATCTCCGACGAGGAGTAGTTAGGATCGACGTAGTATGTAGGTTCTATTTCCTTTTACATGTCTTTGTATGGATATAAGAATCAAGTATAAGATGTCCGGATGCAACAAGTGAAATTTGAGGTGTGCCCGATCACTGCCAGCGGACGCGCCCGGGCGCGTCCGCGGGCGTTTGAGGGGCTGGATTTTCCATATGTGACTGTAGAGGCTCTAATTCACTTGATTTGGTTCCAAATTGTCTAGTCTCACACATGGTTTTCTTTAAAGTCTTCAGATCGAGTTTCATTAAATGAGAAGCGGTTTGTGGTCAGCTACGGCAAATCCGGGGTTTTCTTCGTGAGTGTGTGTGGAGTCCCTCTTTGTATTCTTGCACTAGGGCCTCTCATGTTGAGACCGTCCATGTAACGGCTTGATTTGGTTCCAAATTGTTTAGTCTCACACATGGTTTTCCCCAAACTCTTGAGAGCGAGTTTCATTAAGTGAGAAGCGGTTTGTGGTCATCTCGTTTAGGTGTGGTGCATTAATTTCTACTTCGTTTCTTGTTTCTTGACATATCAATCAATAAGAGATTAGGGATGTGCATGATTTTAAGAGATCTCTGATTTTAATGACTTGAGACTATCAAACATGACATGCAGTGGCTAGTTTATTGCATGCAATGCTATTAATTAGCAAATTAACATTAAGTTATCTCGTTTTCCGCTTCTTTTTGGTCACGATGCATAACCTAAAATGAGTTACTCACCTAGACGGAGGAAGTACGACAGATCCGGGGTTTTCTTCTCGTGTGTGTGTGTAGAGTCCCCTTCGCAACCGCTGCTGCAGGAACCCGCTCCGCCGATCCCCATCGCTCACGAAATCTCTCTTGCTCTCCTGCTCGCATCCCCACCTGAGTCCGGTCCAGACTCCAGAGCACGCCGTCGGCGTCTTCCTTCGCCCGCGCGGCCACTGGCGTCTCCTTGGAGAACTGAGAAGCCAAAAGGATTACCCACGTGAAGCCCCACGTACTACAATGACTGGCCTGGTCTGGCACTGGACTACTGGTTCTCCGGAGATTCTATGGGGCTGGGAGCAGCGGGCGTTGCAGCTCGTGCCGAAGCAGCAGCTGCCGTGGGCACGAAGGGAAGAGGCGGACCTTGGCGCCCAGCGCACGGACGTGGAGCTCCCGTGCGACCACCAACCCGGACGTGCAACAGCTCGCCGTGGGCTGCCGCCTCGTCGACGCCCGCGTCCAGGAGGAGCACGGCGGCATCTATGGGCGACACACGACGACACACCGATCCCCGCCTTGCGCGGTCACCCTGCTCGCCATGCGCTGCGGGCCGGGGCTCGATGCGCTCGTCCTCGCCGTCGCCGTGGCGTCCGGCGGCCATGGATTGAGCTCGGAGCAGCCGGGGCCGATTCCTTCGACAGGGTGCTTGGGGCGTCGCTTTGGAGCTTGACTGCTTGAGAGCACCTCGGGGCGGCGTGTTGCAGTCTTGGCCACGCAGGCTGTGCTCGGCGCGCTGTGGACGGACTCGTGGCCGAGCTCGAGCACGAGGCAGGGACGGCGACCCCGCACCAGCGAGTCCGTGCCGCGGCTGGGCCAGACTAAGGCGGCGCTAGCAACAGCAAAGCAGCAACTCGTCCATGCTGGCGCGCAGGTCAGAGTGGGAGCACGAGATGGAAAGGCGCACGGAATGTGTTTGTGGGAATGCCTCTAGGAGAGAGAAGAGCAGACACACCGACAGGTGGGCATTGCGTCTAGCTTAACCGTGTTGCCAAACGAAGTGAAAATTTGGTGCCATGTAGGACTGACGACGGGACCTCACTGTCAAATTTTCTGTCAAAACGCACTCAATTGAGTTTTTAGTGTTTTCAGCAAACAATTACTCAAATCGGTGTTTTCAGCAAACTTTTACGAAAATAGTGGTTTTTGGCACTGTCGGACGCAATTGTAGTGGTTTTGGCAATTTACTCGAATGAGAGAGAAAGAAATGAAACGATGAGATCGAGGACCGCAAGGAATCGTCGCGCAGGGAATAGAGAAACGGTAGAGGAGGAGCTGGGGGAATGTGTACCTCAGTGGCGAGGTAGATGGGGGGCGCTCGTGCCAGACATGTTGTGCGTAATTGCCGACGTTGAGGTACCTGGTGACACAACCGACGGGGAACTGGAGGCCAGCCTTGGATGGCCGGGACACGGACTTCGTGCTAGTGGCGGGCTTCGCCTTACCCCTCCCGCTGCCGGCAATGGCCATCTTCGGGTCGTGGTGCAGGGCGGACACATTGGTGTTGTGATCGCCAGAGAGATTGCCGGAGGTTGGTGAGAATGTGGAGAGAGCGGGGTGTTTGTGATGGTGGAAAGGCAATGACCGTGGCATGTATAACGAGAAGCGACGATCATGCGTGATTGGCGGGAGGGTGACGCCGCGAATCAGTGACGTGGATGGGGGAGGGGTTGGCTCAAAAAAATTGTTTGGGTTTTGTGCGGTTTGGGAATTTGGGATCACGGAGATTTCTGAAATGAGTGGTTGAAGCCTTGAAGGAGGGAATTGTCCATCCGATCCTAGCCCTTTGTCGGACCAGTCTTCTCCGTCCGATTCAGCCTCAATGCATTCAACTGACAGGGCTGGGCCGGCAAAATCAAGGTCCTTGTGCCAAACTATAAAAATGAGCCTACCACTACATGTAGAACGCTCGGCGAAGGGACGCACTGCGACATAGCACCAAGTCGTTATCTACAATCAAAGGCGTTTTCTTAGTGCATTTTCTGAAAGGACTCAAAGTTATATTTTCAAACATTTTAGAAAAAGCATATCAAATAATTATTTTCGTGGCATTTTCATCAAAATGCCTAAAAACACAATATATTAAGGCAAGTAGAGAAAACACTTCAGAATAGTTTCCATGCTAAGGTGTTTTCTTCTTCTTCTATTAGATGACATATTAAGGTGTTCCTCACTACGCCTCAAATCGTCATTCCGTGTGAAAAGCCTAGAAAGAAAACTACCGGATAGGGCTTCTTATATACTCCCTTCGCTCCAAAATAGATAACTCAACTTTATACTAACTTTATAAATACAAAGTTGAATCATCTGTTTTAAAACGAAGGGAGTACTTGTAGTTGACGTTTATTCCTAGAAAGTGTCACACCGAGCAAATAGGTCAGTTGGTTTATCTGTTTTTTTTTTGGTAGCACGAGATCGTGAGCTCGATCACAGAAAAACGCATAGAATTTTTTCACCCTCAGCGGTCCTGGCCAGGTGCGAATGTTGGGCCTTCAGCCTATGTCTAAAATTTGGGGCCCCTGCAAATCGTGGGCCCTGTGCCGCCGACACAAGTTGCATGTACCTCTGCCCGGGCCTGCCAGCTGACATGGGTTTGGGCTGTTCTAGTACAATTTCCAAAGGAGAAATTTGGATCAGCACCTCCTGCCCTTTTATGCAACCGTCTGTTCACTTTATTTGGTTCTGAGTTCTTTTTAGTCTTAAAAACATGGCTTTGTCCAAACTATAGATCAGTTCGAGTTCCATTGAGTGAGAAGTAGTTAATTGACTTGAGGTCTGCTATGACGAGGCAGAGCAGTTCTTCGTGAGTATGGAGTCCCCTTTTGTTTTCTCGCACGCCTTTGGTGCCAAGACCGACCACGTATAGCCAATGCGACTCTGGATACTCTTGATTCTAGATTCTCTTGTTCACGCCATTGGTGACCAATCCATAGGGTTCATTCCATTATGGCTACATTACCGTGACCGATGTGTACCTGTTGCAGAGTCGATCCCCCGAGCTCATAGACAAGCAACTGCGTTCTACTATAAATGGGATCTCTTACATTGCTCCATCCACTCCATTGATACTTGCACAACTATTTAACCTACCATCTCTTAGTCATGGTGGTCGGGACCCATCATCGCCATCGTAGAGGTGGCCTTGATGACATCTTCATTACCCTGAGCCTGGATGTGGTCGGCTAAAATACTGTTCATGTGCAGACCAATACACAGAAAGAGGAAAAGAGCGGAGACGGAGTGGCCATGGACGGAGTAACTTGAGGAAGTCAACAATACGGCAAGTTCAACAACAGCGAACCATCACCCGGGCCATACCAAAACCACATCGGAAAATGAGATCGTGGTGGAGGGCAGACGGAGAAAGACTCGCCTCCTCCCGGCCCTGGTCAACATCCGGCAGAGGAGGAGACGCACAACAGATGGGGAAAAGGTGAGGGCCTCGCCATCAAGAAGATTAACGATGCTCAGTAAGCGACTATAGCTATCAGCTCAGGTTTCCTTTTCTTTTCATATGACACTCTAGCGAGTGGTTTTTCCCTGTTCTGGTTTCTAGCGTTTTCTTTGGTTTTCGGTCAGCCTTTTCTTACAATTTGCAAAAACATGAAAAAAATGTATTCTAAGTAAGTGGACATTTTTTTAAATTAGTTTTGCAGATTTTATTTTAAAACTTGATTTTTTTGGAAAAAAGAACATTTTAGAAAACTTCTGCGGAACATTTAAAAAAAAACTCTGGATCAATTTTTGAACATTTTTATTAAACAACTTAACATTTAGAAAGCATGATTTTGTTGAATAATTGAATATTTTAAAAATATAACATTTTTTTCCAATCATTTTACGAAAACATGAAAAATTAACCGGTAAAGAGAAAGCCGGTAAAGAAGATAAAAGGAACCTTCTTAAAAAATCCAAAAAATGGGCAAAGAAAAAAGTAGGAAAAGGATCAAACAAAAAAATAGACCGAAACCTTTTAGAAGGTTCGCAAAACAAGAAAATGTTCCTAAAACATATACTATCAGGTTCTCCTGCTACATATAGAAATATTAGATATAATATATTGGATAAGAGTGGAGGTTTACTGAACTGCTTGCATTGCCGCGATTGAAATGGGGCTAATCTTCTAAGCAACTTAGTGTTGTGTGCTTCCCCTTCTTCTTAACTTGCTTTCTGACATAGGATGCTCTCTCGGAACAGTAAGCTTTATCCATTGTAAAGTGGATGAGCCAAGCCAAGATACAACGGCGATGGGGTGGTGACATTCAACGGAAAGATCGATACTTGGCATTTGTCGAAGAGACTGAGGCTGTTAGAGCGGGTTAGAACAGAGCAATGGGGACTAAGAACTGAAATCAGTGAAAGTAACCAGAAATGTCTACAAAGATTATCTCATGAAAAAAGTGATCCCTGCAACTCAAGATAAGTGACCCGGCGAAGATGATGGAACAACCATCTTCATCCAATAGGATAAGGTCAAACCACACGCCCTTCCTAATGATGAAGGTTTTCGAGAAGCTGTGGCATAAATCGACCTTGACATTCAATTATTACAATAACAACCCTGAGTTTAATGTTCTAGACCTTTGCTTCACAAACTCTCTCTCCAGTCCCTAACCGACTGCAGATCACCTAGAAATGTCTACAGAGATTATCTCCAGTTCCTAAGGAATTGACAAGGGGAAATTTCAGTAACAATTTCTGTAACTAGTAATGTTTAGTCACATTTGTTGCTCCGAATACACAAATTTTATAAGATTCGTGTATGAACTAGCGGTGTTTGTTGCTCTGAATAACTAGCAATAACAATTAACAAATTTTTGTTGCTCTGAATGATACTAACATGAACAATGGAGTACAGTAATATGAAGGTTAGCCAAACGATGTGCTGATCAAGTTAACAATGGAGTAGTAACATAAATGGTCAATGTAGACATCAATTAAATGGTCAATGTCCATAAATTTTGCCATGATTTCAGGAACCACAGATGACCAAGTTTGCAGCACCCTCTTCAAGCAATTGCATTGAAATTAATATTTGGTTTCTTTTAGAAGATAGATGCAAATGAATGTTAATTGTTAGTGATGAAGAGGAAGAGTGAGTATAAGACTAGCTGTGATGGGAGCACCCACTATACAAAGAGACCTTGTTTGCATGATCAAATCGTCCACATTGATGGAAGAAGTTGCACCTTTAAGAAATGTTGACCACATTGGAGTAGACAATATCTGAAGATCATACCATCTGAAAAAGCTTCAATTTCATCCTTATCTGATCCACTCCAAGAACTTCTTGCATCAACGATGTCAGAGTCTAACATTGTAGATTCAATTCTGGCACTCTGTGAACAACATGAACAAAGGAAAGAATCAATATACTCCTTGAGTTTCAACTGTCTAAAATTTGTTTGCATGAACAGATAAATCTTCTGCATGAAACTTGATTTAGTGAATAGCATGACAAAATCTTCCTTTGCGAGTGATCTGCTGTTTGACTGAACTTCTATTTCATTTGGTAAGTTTTTCACAACAACTCTAAAGGAGGAACATTGCAAGTTTAGCTTTCATTGAAACTTGCAACGTTTCGAAGTAGAAGTGCATCTTGAAAAGAAGCTAAACCATCTATTCCTAAAACTTGCAATGTTCCTATATAAAAAAAGTAAACCATCTACTGCTCGATCACTTTAATCTTCTGTTTCATCTATAGAGAACCTGCACAGAGAAATCTTCTGTTTGACTGAATCTGCAAGTAGGGGGTGACGAGCTTTCAATTGGCACCAAACGGGGTAGCGGCGGCAAGGAGGAGAGGTGGACGAGGGAGGCGACGAGGAGGAGAGCTGAGCAGGGGTGCTCCGTCACGGGGGAGGGGGTCGCAAAAATGACATTGAGGCATGAATTTTTGGACAAAGGGAGTATAATTCTATCCATTTTATCTAATACTCTAACAACATTTTATACATTGGCACTCGATTTAATTGATGTCTACTTTAGACGGCTTGGCTGCTTCCTAATATAGTTTCTTGACATTTATATTCTTGTCAGCTGTTGAAGATAGTTCATTTTCAGCCGCTACGGCTGCGTTTGCACATGTTCTTGGTTGGACACAACAAGTTCACACTGAATCTATTGGAAACACAGATTGGTAAGAATGGCATTTCTTTTCTGAAATTGACCTAATGCGGTTCAAAATGTACACTAGGTGCTTATGCTTTCCGAACAAGTTAATAGCTCTAGGTGGCATCAGTGACCAAATACAAAGAACAAAATTTTTCTCCTTGCACGAGAATCACAACACTGTAAGAACATCTTGCTAGTACGAGTTATTTCTAACAATTGTAAGGATGTGTTTGGCTGCTCCTCCTCTTGCATCTCTACTTGTCTAAATATCAACACTCTTCTCTGGTCTTCTCTTAGCAGAGTAGGCGCAACCAACACATCATTACAACTGGCTCGTGCACATAAGCAACTAACTCACTGCCACTATGTTCACAAATTCTTCCTTTGATTACAACAAGAAACTGAAACAATATATAAACTATCAATACTAGTTTTAGTCTTCCATGTAGTTACATTACTTGCTTGTTGCCAACACTTGTCTTTTTGGCAGATAAATGGCAACCTACTACCGTTGCCTGCACTGAGACGACTGAACTAACTGAATGAGGGTTTGAATTTGACTAAAGATGACTGATGAATAATACAATGACTTAAAAGAACAATGATAAAATGAAAGATTGCAAGGAACTGACAGATCACTAAACCAATGCCAAAGTTGCAAAATATTACCCACCAATACCACCTATAAGTGATAAAAAACGTTTTAGACAAGGGAATGCCAGCCTAGGACAGCCTTTACTGCGCTTTGCGCGCTGGGAGAAGACGCGGCGCACCCGACAGTCCTTTTTTAAAAATAAAAGTTCTTTTTTTCTTTTTCTTCCCTATTCCATTTGTTTCTACTTTAAACAATTTGGGACTTCAAAAATTTATGGTTTTTTAAAAAGAATTTTGAAATATTTTTTTTATAAATCACAACATGTTTGTGGATTAAAAAATGTTTGCAATTTTGTAAAAAATGTTTGCTCATTCAAAAAATGTTCCAAATTTTTATAAAAATGCTTGGGAAATCATAAAATATTCCATTTTTTTTAAAAAATGTTCACAATTTTTCAAAAAGTTAGTGTATTAAAAATGTTAATGAAATTGAACAAAATTCAACCAGTTCAAAAAATGTCCACGAATGAAAAAATATCCTAAAAATTCAAAAACTGTTCGTAACTTACAAAATAGTTTATTCATTCATAAAATCTAGGATGACTCAAAATATTTAAGTTAAATCAAAAAAATGTTCGTGAATTTCAAAAATTGTTCCACCAATTTCCTGAAAAATGTTTGTCGATTCTAGAAATGTTCGCTGATTCAAGATTTTTTTAAAAATGTTGACAATTTTATAAAAATATTTGCAAATAGAATAAATGTTCATGAATTTAGAAAATGTTCTTGATTTAAGAACATGTTCGGAAATTTGTAAAAGTGTTCACGATTTGAAATATGTTCAAGAGTTTAAAAAATGTTCATGATTTCATGAAATTGAGAGTGATATTGTATCTCGGTGATGCAGCAAAATGTGGTCATGGCTGTTGGAGAATTTTCTTTTCCGATTGCAACACATGGGCCCTTTTGCTAGTATATTCAACGAACCGAGTGCCAAAAATCTGCATACAAGGTCCATTATCCCTCATGGTAATGAGGAGCATGTACACAGCACAAAATAGACACTAAACTAATAGAAATGCTAAAAAAAATAGCACACTTTTGACCCCATAAAAGCACATACTGGCACCGCCCCCCTCAGCTGAACCGATGAGCAATAACTCATTTTTACATCATTGACCAAAGTCATCTCATGTGAAATTCAAAACAAATACTTCATATACTAGTAGAACGCCCATGCGTTGCTACGGGCCTAGCGGAGGTAAATGAATCAATTAACAAAGGCATCATTTTCTACCACGGGCTTGATCTGGTGCCACCTAAATTGTCCTAATATTCTCCTGCTAGTATATAAGTTCCAGAACAAAAAAGTGGAAAACAACTATCCCAACTACAAATTAAGAGGATCAAATAAAATCAGAAGTTCACTATTTCAGATCTTATTCTATGTTCAGATTAATTTATATATAGAATCATATTTTTGAACACTTATATATATAAACATTGATCATGTGTCTAATGCCTATCCTCACTGCCTGCTACCATTGCTGATGTGAGCCCCATATATTCCCCCATCCTTAGCGATGAATGTTGTGTTTCCTAGCCACCTCGAACACTTGCACCACCAAATCGTTGTCCTCCCCACTTCTCACACGTTTTTTTTAAATATGTACCCATTTGTTTTTCAAATCTTGAGATTTGTACCTGTAGGCAATGATGTAAAGCAATAATGTTCATTCTAAAGCATACAATTTTAGCAAATTGTAAGCATATCAATGTGATGTACAATAGGAAGTCGGTGCTACAAAATGGAAGGAACTATATAGGAATAAGTAATCGTAATTCATAAGATCTATTTCATCCTCACATCTCTTCTCATGGCATGATAAACAGCCTGGACCTGAACAACAACCAAAGTGACCTTGTACACATGGAAGTAAAATTTCTACAAATGGGAATCTAGGTGGTTAAGTAGAATATATTTGAGCATTACAAAACAGGGTGCTACCTCCTCATTCGAAACCACAAGAATCCTCCCCAAAAACATTCCCCCTAGTAGATATTTTCCGACTTGCTTCGCGATGTACAAACCAAATTGAGATGTTATCTTAATTAAAACTAACGTTCATTTATTTGTATGGCAAACGAAACATATACACAGAACCAAATACTACAATAAACAGCTAGCTATGCTCACAAGCTTGTGACCATAAATATATATGGATTATTTATCCAAAAGTCCGTGGTGTTAAGAAAGATGTTATATTGCGCAAAGACAGTTCCCACATCAAATCTATGGCGCATATGTTACCACATATTGTTGGGGTACACATTTTATATACTGGAAACAAGCCGTAGACAAAAGAAACTCCTTTATCATCACTCCATGAAATAAAAAAACACATGACGAGGAGAATTACCATCGTAATATTAAACCTGAAAACAAACGGTCTTAGTTACATAGAAGTCAGCAAGAATTAGAAACATTGGAGCTAATTAGTTAACCAATTAAATTTTCCCTGAGACACTAATCAAACCATAAAACTCTCAATACAAGTCCACTAATTACTTAAATTAGCATAAGGGTTTAAAAAAAAATCTCACCTATTGACTCCGGCACACGTTCGAAACGCGGAAAGATCAACAGACTTGTTGGGCAGATCGATCTTGCCGCAGTTGGTCCACTAAGAAAATCATAATGCCACACTTGGTGTAAACTGCAGGGGGGAAAGATATTTCAGCTAGAACCAATATTTTTAACCTGATGCACTGATAAGAGAACACACAGGAAGCCGGTTAAGAAAAACTAAACCACATGCGTTTTATACAGACCGTGCACACACTATTGATACAGAGCCGACCCATCCGTCTTGAATCTTTCTGAAATTACAATCCAATTAAATATATAAAACCCAGTATGGTACTAAATATCCAACTATCTGGATTTCTCTACAAACAATCTCAACTTGGAACCAGTATAGTCTGAAAACTTTCCTGGTAGGATTGAGAAAACATAGGTACCTTGATCACATGGATTTTTGCTCTGCGGCGTTTGCTGGAAATCCCTAATTACCGGCTAGAAAATTCTCACCCACTCCAAGCCGCACAAACTGTTCTTCTCACCCTCAGTCCTTCTTCAGATGCACACATTCGTCATTTGGTTAAATGATAGAAAAAAATTGCATGAACAATCAATGTATATACCTGAATTAAACAGTAGCTACAATGGTCACGCACTTCATCTTCTTTTCTATTCGAGTGGACACCAGATCAAGCTAGTTGATGGTGCTCTGAAAGTCAATGTACATCTGATACACCACGTTGATGATTTTTTGCTGTTTCATGGGCCACACTATTGCTATCTCATGCAAATCTCCCGTAGATTTCCTCTGATCCGACCCAAATGCACCAAACTTGCATAAGCAGATTATAAGATAATTTTGAAGGGTTCTGTGTAATAAACAATTTAAAGCAGCACATGCATGTCGGAGGACCATATATTGACGAATACAATACATAACACTGTACTCTGAAAGTCAATGTCGTTGTACTCACTTATTTCCTCTTACAGCAAATACATAGTGATGAATTAATGTAGGCGATCTTTACTTTAATCCATATGCTGTGTTATTAACTACATGAACATGAGAAACTGAGACTCAAATATTTCTTTTGTGCCATTGCAAACCTAGTTAGGTCTCTTCTCTCCAATAATCAAAAGAGAATACATGCATCTAAAGAAAGCACATACATACCTCCAGTTAAGACCATCTAAACCATTCGGGCAAAAATATGTATAGTCATTGATCAGCTATACATGCCTGATGCAGCCGCATGGCTTCGTTTCTCGTGTTCTCCTCCACCTGACCATCGCCGCCACTCCCCACCATTGCATGTGCCAAGTTCGTCCTCGTCACACATGCTTGTATTATGTTCGCTGACACAGGAATAGTGATCTCCACGCCCGCCCTTACCCACTCGTCGGGCCCCTACTAAACGCATCTCCGCGTGCGCCCTCGCCACCAAGTGCCTTTCAGCGACACAGAGAGAGACTACGCCATCGCACGTGCTTAATCAAGATCAAATTGTAAATTATGTCGATGTTCATTGATCAAGCCTTACCATCAGTCCTACAATTGCAATCCACGTACAGTGCAGATCCTACACCGCACACAATTTCACACACAACCACAAAATGCAGTCCAAAAAATATGGTCAAACCAGACCAATGATTCTCACCAAGATGCGCACAGGCTTGATTCAGACCGCATCGGCTCATGCATCAACAAGGCGCTGCTCCATCTCCTATAGACATCACATTATGAGATGCTAAGAGTTAGTGAGAGTTTGGGGTATCATCGTCACTCATGTGCTCCACCTACTTGCTCCTCAGAAAAAACATTGTACACACAGATTGGAAGAACCAAATCAATTTTGGTACTGATTTGTCCACGTTCAAAGGACTTCTGTCACCAGATCATAACTTTGTTGCTTCACACATGAGGCTGCACTACAGAATCTGCAAAGCAACGGAATCAGTTGGGCATTTATTTATGATAATTAACTCGCAAGATGGATGGATGCAGCTGCTCACGTACCTGATCCTGGTGGCCGGCGGCTTCCGCAGAGCTGCTTTACCTGCGTACAACGGCGACAAATAGCTGACATGAATTTAATTTACGTTTTGATGTGCCATGTGACGTCAACAACGGAGGGGTCATGGCCGTACCTGTCGTCGATGACGAAGCGGGGGGTCAGGGCCAACGGAGCCCAAGAAGTCGCTGAAGAAGGCCACCGCCCTATCATGGACTGCGCCGCCTCGGAAGCCGGGGACACCAGGTCCTCTTACACGCACACCTCGCTAGGTCCCCTTCGCCACGTTCGCACTCCACAGGTGTCGTTCCAAATCGAGTACCGAGGAAGATGGGGATGGGAGTGGAAGAAGGCCGGCGTGCAGATTCATCACCTCCTTGTCGACCTTGACCACTCGTGACAACAGCGGAGGAGAACCCCGAGGTTTGGTTAGGCCTCACCGGCGGAGGCAAGTCGAGGGGAGGGGCGGCAGCGGGCGGGCGAAGACGGTGGGCGGCGGAGATGGGAACCCTAGAAAAAATATGGTCGAGCGACAGGAGGACGAGATCGAGGAATGGAGAGAGGGAGCCTCGTTCGCCTGATATTTTTTCATGCGGGGTGGCCTCGTTTCCCTGGTTCGTCTGATCTTTTTTCGTGCGAGGGGGCGTCGCTACATGGTCGTGGTCCGTTTTTTTCGCACGAGTGGGCCTCACTGTGTGGTCGTCGACCGGATCGTCCGTTTTCTCTTCGTGATGGGATCGTCCGTTTTCTCTTCGTGATGGCGCCGACGCTGGCAGTCTCAGAGGTCAGCGTAGGAGCACAAATCTATTATTTGTTTATTTCCTTAAAATCAGTTCTTTGTTTCCTGAAAATCTATTATTTGTTTCCTAAAACAAATTTCACTAATGAGAGAAATCGATTGATTTGAATAAGTTAGGAAAGTTAGATTAAAATTTATTATTTGTTTTCTGAAAATCTGTTATTTGTTTCCTAAAACAAATTGCACCAATAAAAGGGGTTGATTGATTTGCATAACTTAAGAAAGTTAGATCCATGATTTGTTATACGTTAGGAATGTTCTGGTTGTAAAAGAGCGGGGAGAAAAATAAACCGATGGACCAGGATGGGAGGGGGTGGTGGGAGGAGAGACGAAAAAAACCCAGCGAAAAAAAACCATGGAGACTATTCACCAACTCAGACATTAGAAATAGAGATAGTGGGGGTGTGAACAAATAGCACGCACGGGAAGTTAGGAACATAACTTAAACTGCCAAAAAAAGCGAACATACGAAGACAAACGGATTATATTCACCCCCCTCTGGGGATGGATGGCTACCAATTTCTCCCCCATTACCCCGCACAACCGCACTTGAACACTAAGGAGAATCGGTTTTTGGACGGGAATGAGGTGCCCGCTCTTCCTCGAAAATGTGCCTCTCTCTCCCTCCCTCCCCTCTCTCTCTCCCACACACACACTCGACAGCTCATCCCCTCTAGAAATGACACACAAATGAAAAGGACACCCCCACACGGGTCGGAGTCCAAACAAGGAGTGGGCGGCCTACAACCTGAATAAAAAGTCCAACGACAAATAAACCCGACACGCACTCGCGAGTGACAGACAAATGAGGGACACCTGCGACGTCGAGATTCATGCATGATCAGACCGACAAGATTTAAGAAACCATCGAGATTAATTTAGGAGATGGGACAAATTCTAATGACAATTACACTTGCTAGATTTTTCATAGCAAGGAAGGATGCATTTCAGAGGTTGAATCACATGCTACGACATTATATGAAGATTTACTATTCAATTAGGAGTTAGGACAGAGTAATTTCTATCCAGACTTCTAAGGCAAACAATACAAAGGAGGTAACTACGGCTCCCTCCACATTTTCACATCCGGGCTTGGGACCGGCAAAGGCAGTGTTAGGCCACACCAACCAATCATTCAGCAAAGCATACAAGGCACACACACTCAGAGTCAAGCCACGCACAATCACACACACAGTCATTGTCAAAATGCAATATTCACACTTCTAAGGCAAACAATACAAAGGAGGTAATTGCAGCTCCCTCCACATTTTCACATCCGGGCTTGGGACCGGCAAAGGCAGTGTTAGGCCACACCAACCAATCATTCAGCAAAGCATACAAGCCACACACACACAGAGTCAAGCCATGCACAATCACACACATAGTCATTGCCAAAATGCAATATTCACAGTCACACACATCACAGTCAAATGCACAATATTCACACAGTCACACACAGAGTCACACATCACAGTCAAATGCAATATTTGCACACAGTCACACACACATACACACAGGCAAACACACAGAGTCACACATCACAATCAAATGCTTCACACAGTCACACACAGAGTCACACATCACAGTCAAATGCAATATTTGCACACAGTCACACACACACACACAGGCAAACACACAGTCCCACACACAGACAGTCAAGCCACACACACAAGAGAGTCAAACCACAAACAGTCAGACAGACACAGAATGGAGCACTTGCACACAAGAAACAAACATAGATAGGGGCACAAACAGAAAGCAACAAGAAACACCGAAGTAAACTCAGAAAGCTATAAAGAAATTCCAAAACCTGAATGACTAAACGATTTCTCTCGAGGGGTGAGGGTGATTCAGATCTTCGTTCCTGAAAACAGGAAGCTGGTTAGAGGCTGATTAAGTGATTATCTTCATCACTACCCACAAGTTTGTAGGCCTATGGGCAAAAAAGAAATGTTAAATGCGTTCTTATTCTACTTACTAGAGAAAGCAAGGCATGTAACATGAGCAACATTCTTATAGAAATTTTGGCTAAGGTAAGCCATTCGTACCTACAATATATAGTTTCAAGTTGGCAACTGTGGTTGCCTCTCATGAGTTACAAGCCGATGGATAGCCTGAAAAATGACATGAGCAACTTAAAATGTGAGTTTCCACAATGTAAATGATGTTTCTATTATTCTTGAAGCAAGAAGAGTAGCTTACGTTACCAGCAGCACCAGCAGTCATATTTACAAAAGAAGATTAAGATGACCTGTGATGTAATAAGCATCATATGAGTCAAAAATACTTGGAATCAGTTTATGATCATAACAACATAGGTAATTATTCCTGTGTGTATATCAAAGTTATCAAGATAGGAACTTACTGAGTCTGTGTATCTTGCAACTCCAATAATTCACCTGGTTTGTCGTCTTGCTTTAGCTATAGGTGAGAAGAACTGATAACAAATAGAAGTTACACAAATGTAAGTACCCCATTCCTGCAATATTCAGATGTCTGATGCATGGTATGATGTTCAGGAAAGAGTGAGGAAGTGGCAGGGGCTACATCATTCATGTTAGGAATCTGGTAACAAAGAGGACCAAGGTAGTACCTTCTAGGAAGAAATTTTGCTATTTCTGCCCATTTATTCCCTGGGCATTATAAATGCATGTTCCTCCTCATAGTCCAAGCATCTCTCTGTATGTCTGGATTCAGATGATTATGCCACCTAAGATGTTATGTATGAATTCGAAATCAGCTTCATAACCAATCAGCTCTTTATGTAACCAGTGTGTTTCTGAATTAGCAAACATTCCCCTGTTTGTCTTGCACAAAGGGGAAAATGCATTTAAGCAAATCATGAAAATGAAACAATCAAAAGAATACCTCTCTTGACATTGCTTGCCTATACGTCCAGGTAGTGACCTTGCAATGAGACCAATTTGTTGCTCCATACTGCATTTTGAGCACAAATATCAGGTGCCAATAGGTAGTTATGGATACAGCACATCTAAAAACAGAAGTACCCGGAAGTAGCACAATTTGGCTAAATAAACATTTTGACATCAGCATCGCAAAATATAAAGAACGTAAATACCTGCGTTTTATGCAAACAAAACCCATCAGTGTCCTTAGCAACACAATAAAGAGCCAATGTGAAATGTCCAGATCCAATGTCTGTACCTTAAATACTTAGAAAAGCATTATTCCAGTGACTGGACAACAGTAATACATAAAAAATAATATGATATCCACATAAGACATAATCACAAAAAAGTTCAGAAAAAAGAATAGTGCTAGGTCTGTTCACATTCAACAAACAGCAAAGCAATCAATCGTGAAATATAAAACACAAGTTATACAACCAAACATTCAGCAAAGCATACAAGCCACACCATCAAACAAATGCAATTTTCACACACAGTCACACACACACACACACACATACACACACACACACAGTCAAGCCAGACACATATTCACCATCAAGCCACACAGAGTCACACACACAGTCAAGCCACACACATATTCACAATCAAACCACACAGAGTCACACACAGAGTCAAGCCACACACAGTCAAGCCAGACACATATTCACCATCAAGCCACACAGAGTCACACACACAGTCAAGCCACACACATATTCACAATCAAACCACACACAGTCACACACAGAGTCAAGCCACACACAGAGAGAGTCAAGCCACATACAGAGAGTCAAGCCACACACACACACACACAGAGTCAAGCCACACACATATTCACCAACAAGTCACACACACATTAATGAAGCACTTGCACACAAGAAACCGACATAGATAGGGGCACAAGGAGAAACCTAATACATGCAAGATCGAAGTAAACCCAGAAAGCTATAAAGAAATTCCAGAACTTGAATGAGTAAACTGATTTCAAGTTGGCAACGGTGGTTGCCTCTCATCAGTTACAATATTGTGCACAAGAAACCGACATAGATAGGGGCACAAGGAGAAACCTAATACATGCAAGATCGAAGTAAACCCAGAAAGCTATAAAGAAATTCCAGAACTTGAATGAGTAAACTGATTTCAAGTTGGCAACGGTGGTTGCCTCTCATCAGTTACAATATTGTGCATGTTACAGCAGCACTAAGAGCTTGCTAAAGAGCATTTTCGTCAATCTATCAGAGAAAATACAGAAACTATGTTCCATCAAGATCTTTGAGAATAAAATATGGAGGCCATATCAGTTCCAAACGTGACTTGCTAATAACCACTGCAATACTTAAACATGAGTATCAAGTAGGGTAATCTGAAGGGTGTAAAATAGAAATTAGGCACCACTAGACCGGCAAGGCAACAAAGAACCATACAAGACAGAACATTAAAAATGAGTAAATTGCAGAAGAGAGAAAAAAAAATCTACAACTGAATGGAGTAAGCCTTACTCATCCCCAATTTGGCGTTGCTCAATTTGAGAGATACCATAGTATCGAAGTGCAGCTTCCAAGAATTTACGCTTTAGATCTAAAATTCTTGCATAGCATACCTACAAGAGATATAAGAAGGGAACTAAATTTTTGTCCTTAGTTGTAGACAGATAGATTATTAAACCGTTTCTGAACCAATAAACCTTGTATTACAAGTTCACACCTTCCTGGTTGCTGTTTGTGACAAAAAATGAGGCTTTGTTGATAAAAGCTTCAACATTCACTGCATCATCATCCTACAAAATGAAGAACTACGTTAGTCCAGCTGAAAATGCAATGACGACAGAGGCTAAAACGGGACTAACCTCCAAATAGAGACGTGCAATCTGGACGCACTTGGATAATTTGTTTGTCATCAAGCATCCTGGTTTTTAAGAAGATGGTCAGATTTCCCAGACTTAGAATATCCAATGACATGTAAAGAGAGACAAAAGCTTAGAATATCCAATGACATGTAAAGAGAGACAAAAGCTTTGCTTCTACCTTATTCCTGAGTCCAAGTCAATACCACTAAGCATTTGTACTGCCCTCGGCCATTGTTGTTCAAATTCATACAGTTCTGCAGATAGCCAGCAAGGTAAATACACCATTTTAAAATAACAGGACACATGTTTTTCTTCTTCAATTTGTTCATTTATTACGAATAATTTGTTCCAGGAGATCCATTTGGCAAACACAAGTTAAGCATGATGTGGCAGAGAACATCAACTACACATAAAATCAAGTGTACCTGATTAGCCAGGCTGTGCGGTGGCCCAGACAAACCGTTCAGTGTCCTTAGCAACACAATAAAGAGCAAATGTGAAATGTCCAGATCCACATGTCTATACCTTAAATACTTAGAAAAGCATTAGAATATGATATCCACATAACAGACATATCAAAAAAAAGTTCAGAAAAAAAGAATAGTCAGTTGTCTGCACTAACAAGTACTGGTCTGTTACCTATGATCAAGTACTGGTCTGTTACCTATGATCAAGTACTGGTCTGTTAGCATAAATGATTATTCGTCAAGACAATCACTCCTGCCATATAAACATGTATCTCAAGGAAAATTTGTAAGAGATGTGGTTAATTACTTGAATAAAACACACCATATCAAGTATACTAACACAGAAGTGATATCAATATTTCCACCTTCCACATTAGATAGTATAAAACACACCATAGCTAGTAAAAACACACCATGGCCTACACGGTTTGCACCCTAACGCATCCCCATATATGGAAAGACAGACATTGGGAACATAAGCAAAGCATGACAAGAACCACCCAATTGGAAAGAACACTAAATAAGCAACCATCAGAACAACCATAATGTATCACCCCATCTCTGCTTATAAGATGGGTGATTCAAGAACATAAGAACAACCGTAACAAACAACCATAACGACCAGCGAGCCAAACCAGAGTATCACAAGGGCGCATGCGTTTGAGGTCTGGAAATCGCCGACGAACAACGCAGCGACGGAACCGAGGAACCGATCTGAGCGAACATGATAAACTGACCTTGCTTTGGCCTCTCCCCGTCTCTGCAATCCAAATCCAAAACCAGACGGGCGAACACGAAACACAGGGACACGAAACATAATCGTTCATCGCTTCGCCACGAATATGAAACACAGGATAGTGAGTGTCTCTCAGATAACCAAAGCACACACAGAAGTTAATGATCCAACAAACTCAGAATCAATATTAACTACTCAATGATCTAGCAAACATTACAACAGAATCTTATGGAATAGGGTGTCAGAAGCTCAATGATCAATGATCGCACTATAAGTTAATTGTCACAAAGTCTAGGCAAAGCAAGAAAAGCATTTTCCATTGACTGGACACTAGTAATACAAAAAAAGAATATGATATCCACATAAGACATAACAAAACATGCATATCACTAAAAATTTAAGAAAAAGGAAGTCAACTATCTACACTAAACAAATACTAAGTCATCACAATACTGAGTTGATGCCATAAAATTTAACATGACAAACAATAATTTTTCATGCACACTAACTGGGGATTAACAAATGTCAGAGCATAAGAGTTGGGCTACTCAATTGGATCACCATCATCACAAGAAAACAAGCAGCACATGTCCATGTTATAGGTTCATTGATATTGTTGTCCAAAAGGAAAGGGGCATGGCAGAAGTTAGCAGCATTGATAAAAAAAACATGTGATGAACATGCTTTCACAGATAAATAAATTCTAGAGTTATGCTCACAACAGAATCATATGCCCAGGTGTGCAATGACAAAATTCTGGAGTTATGCTATGCAATCTAGAATGTAGTCTAAGGGGAACTAACTAGCAGCAGCTCATCTAGAACTCCTATGAGTACTTGAATTGAAATAGCAACATCAGGAAGAAAAGAAGGAACCTTGTCCAACAGTAGCATCAGCAGGTGTTCAATTAGTCAAGCAGCAGACCACATGGGTTTGCACTCTTGTAAAACTTTTCTGCTCGGAACACACAAGCTAAGCATGATAAAAGAAACAAACTGGAAAGAACATAAACAAAGACCAAGCGCAAGGAATCACCCCATCTCTGAATCTAGGATGAGAGCGCACACGCCTAGCCGGTACAACAAGAAGTCCAGAATTAACAGACCCTGGAACTCAAGAATTGACAGAGGGCCAACAAGAACTGACAGATGGCCAAGAATTGACAGAGTATCACAGGAGAGCAATACGTTTGAGTTCTGAAAATCACCAGGAACAACGTAGGTGACGGAACAGAGGAATCGATCTGAACTAGCACGATAAACAAACACTGCTCCCCGTCTCCGGCCGTAATCCAATTTCGAAACCGGACCCGTTCGTTCCTATAACCGACGCGAACACGAAACCCAGGATTGGTAGTTTGGATAACAAAAGCGCACGATGACAGAATTGCTAGTACGCAAACGAGACGGAGGAGACCCCCGACGAGGCGAGACGGACCAAGAACACGCGAGCGCATCGGGACAACGGCGAGGACGAGCGAAATCGAATCAGTCGCGACTATACACGGACGACGACGAGGACGAGCAAAATCAAACCGGACGCGACCCTACACGGACGGCGACGGCGAGGACGAGCAAAATCGAACCGGACGACGGCGAGCGAGGACGAGCAAGATCAAACCAGGCGCAATTCAAAACGGACGAATCGAGCGGCAAGAACCAAATCAGGCGCGGTTCTAAGCCTAAACGGGCGACGAATCGAGGAGTAGCGAATCCAAACCGGACGCGAGGAGGCGAGGCGAGAGGTGGCCATGACCCGGGGCCCCGGACGAAGAGAGGAGGAGCAGACCGGCCACGGCCAGGGCGCGGGGAGGGAGGAAAGGGCGCGCCTGGCCGCGGGCGGGCCGCCGGGGAAGAGGCCGCGCCGCCGGCCGGGTCCTTGCTGGGGACGGCTTCGGCGGGCGGCGGAAATCGAAGGGAAGTGGCGCTGGTGGTGGTGGGTTGGGGCTGGATCCGGATCGGGTGGGCAAGACAGGAGGGGTCGGTCTCGGTCGGTCGGTAACGCGGCGCGGCGCGGAGATATTACCGTTGGGAGCCTCAGACTGGGCTCGGGTGCTCGAGGCGGACCGGGAAATTTCTAGCTAGGTCGGTCGAGGCAGAGGCGGTTGCGTGGGCACACGGGCTATCCGGCCGGCGCACATGAGCGGACCGGCCCATTTGGTCATGTTAGGTTGTGTGTCGTCTCTTATATCTTAGGGAAAAATATGTATTCTAAAAAAAAGTTCTTCTAAAAAAAGGAAAAAAGAAAATATGTTGGTGCAAAGGGACATGCATCGGCAATGTTTTCATTTCGTTAGCATCAACTTAAGGGCGAGCTTGTTTCAAATAAAAAAACTTAAGGTCCAACTAATCACCCAGCTAGAATAGCGAGGATATCATGCCCGAATTGACCGCGTTCGAGGCGACTTCCGACGACCGACGGCGTGGTGCCGGCTCTTCCCTCCCTCTTCAATTTGATCCGCCATCTGTCTCTGTGCTCCAACACTACTCTCCCTCCTCTGTTTTGATCCCTTCTCTCATATTTGGTTTCCCTTCCTCTAGTGTTGTTTCCACTGTCTGAGGCAGGATTTCTCAAGTCCTAGTATTGAGGGAGGAGGGCATCGTAGGAAAAAAATCGCTAGTAATTTTGTGTATATACAAGCAAACTCATCATGTTGGGTAGGCTCCTGACTCATGCTAGCCACCCCATGCCTCTGTCACTGGTTGTTTTTCTCTATCAATCCTCTATTCGTTTTCTCTCTTGATCGTTATCTCAATCCCTGGCCTCCTTAGTCACTCTGTATCCCAAGAAAAATCACATTTGGCTCGTGTGTGTTGACTACCTAATGGTTGGGGCGCACCCCCGGTGGCCCTCTTGAGGATGTTCATGTGCGGTGCCAAATAGGGGTTGCCCTTTTCATTTGTTTTTTTTGCATAATGGGCAGTATATATACATGCCAACTGTTGCTGAAAACGAATTGAAGTCTGAACTCTGATCACAGGGAAAGCAGAGCAATCTAATAATAGTGACTCTAATCATTAAAACCGTGTCGCAGTTCAGCTGGAACTGCGGTTACTCCACATCCGCGGCCATGTAGCTCGTAGGGTCCTCCACTTCACATGACGTCTTGCTCGCACGCCTCTGTGTGTGTGCGCACCTCGGCCATTTTGTTGAGCTAAACGCAGGTCTTGCAATGGCGTCGGCACGACCTTGCTGTTCTTGGTGGCGACCCTCCTTCCATCCACTGCTTCTTGCCGAGCCTGTCATAGAATGAGGTGTAGTTGTGTAGTTGTGTTAGCATGCGAGATCAATGTCAGAAAATCCATGTCCGTAGCTCACAATAGCATACACCTGAAAGGGAATAAATAGCGCCTTGAACATAGAATGTTGTCTATGTTTCTTTATGAAAAAAATACTGCTACATATTCATTTTCGTTCATCTGTCATTTATGTCGTAAGTATAGCACACAAAAATTGATGCAACACCAATCATTGGGCAAATAGGCCATTATTAACGACATCACAAATTACATACTCTGTTGCAATAGAGCAGAGTTTTTGATACATACTTCATTGAGCTGACTTGTAGCCCTTGTCCTGCAGCTTACAATGCGGCCAATTGAAACAAACTCGAGGATTTTAGTAGTATTAGCAAAATTCAAGAACTAAGTCCTAAAGTGCATCTAAACTTTATGGATGAACTAACATTTTTCTATTGATTCAACTAATGTCCAGACAGGATACCTTGAACCAATTTTTTAATTTGTTCAATTAAATGTTCTTCCTTCAGTAATTTCTTGCAACATTTCCTACTATATGGAAGACTAACTATGGTGAAACACTTTTTTTGGTTATTTTATTCTGAATATTATCTAATACTCCCTCTGTTCCATAATATAATGTGTATAGATTTTTTGGAAAGTATTAGTTTGTAAACTTTGTCCAAGTTTATAAAGAAAATTATTTATATGTATAATATAAAATATATAAAATATGAAACTACATCTTATGATGAATCTAATGATATATGTTTGACATTCTAGATGTAATTGTTTTTCTGACCAAGTTTGTGAGGTCTGACTTTTCAAAACATCTATATGCATCACATTATGGAACGAAGGGAGTAGTACAAACTCAAGCTCCTCTGATACCTCACTTGCTTGCAGGAAACAACCATGTCAGTTATTGAGGATTATTCATTCTTTACCTTGAGCATCTTAAAGAGAGGGGTGCACTCTAATTTTGTCTACACACAGCAGAGTGGCTAGTTGGGTTCCTAATCTAAGCTTGGTTATGCATGTTGGGCTTCTATAAACTTCCCAATATCCAAGGTTTCAGGACGGTTAAACCACAAAAAAGATTCAACTACTTGCCTGAATCAAATAAAACAGTGAACTGATAGCTAAGCCACATAGCAAAAATCTACTTCAACAATACAACTAAACACGAACCAGACATCCAACATTACACTAAACTACGGTCATGAGTACGAGGTCTAAACAGTTTCACATTAAAGGCCCCTGTAGTATGCCATCCTTCTTGAACATGACCTTCTCGTTAGCGTTTTCAGGTCAGCATGTGTCACCTTACACAGTAAACAAAAGAGCAGGAAATCTAACCACACCCAATTATAACTTTAGTGCAAGTATTTCTAACATAGGTTATACATGCCACATAGGTGACATAAACTATCCAGTCAAATTAATTAGGGAGCAAGTACTCTAGAAATACTACGAGTCCAGCCTCTACGTCATATCATGTTGGTCCTTCTAGGAGCAGGTGCAACTCTGCCGCCTCTACAGAAAATCAATAATACTACCCTTAGATATGATGATACTCGTTTATAAATAAGAAATAAGGAGACATGAGAGGCCAGTTGATCGAGTTGCAAGTACACACGAGCGTGAAAGATGGAATACAAATTTGCCTGTTTTTAATAAGGATGCAGTTTATTACTGTACCTTGACCCTATGCTGAAATTCATAGCTACTTGAGCAGAATATTTTTCATGACTTCAGTACTATTAAAAATCAAGGTATATCTTATTTACAGAGCAATGATGTTTACCTTCATCATGTGCTTTCTCAACCTCTCGCTTCCCACCTTTCCCCCCGCGTCGTCCACCTCCCAGGGCGACTCGGGCGGCGGCGAGACCTACTCCGCCAGGTCCCTCTCACACCTTCTCTTCCCCCTCGCCGCTGCCCTATGGAATCGGCTAGTCTAAGCCCATGCAGATCCGACGGAGGCGGGGCCCCTGGCACCCTGGTGTGGCCTGTCCTCGGGCGGGAGGCTCGAGCGATGGGTGGACGGCGCGGTGCTCCTCCACCCGCGTCGCTAGGCCTGGTGGTGGTGGGAGGACGGCGGTGGTCACGGCTGTGCGCCCATGTCACTACAACCCTCTTTGGGATCCTACCCAGATCCATGGAGGAGGCGTGGTGGCCGCGGCGCGGCGCACACGCGCAGATGGCATCCAATCTGGCAGCAGGATCAACCATGATGGTGGCGGCGGCTATCTCCGGTGGTCAGGTGTCCTTCACGTTGATCTTGTCTGATGGGCGGCTTGGCGGCGCCTCCGTCAGATGCGATCTAGCCGGTGCAGCCGACGATGGTGGCCATCTCCTCCGCCGGAGGTGGTCGGCCTAAGGCTGGATGGTCAGATCTCGAGATCCGTCATCTAGTTCCGGCTGCGAGTCGGGATGACATAGTTGCTGGTGAAAACCGAGCCGATGGCAGGCGATGGCGACGTTATGCGCCGTTACCTTGATGAAGGCATCGTCGTGCAACGATTGTCGAACCACTCGTGCTGCTCCGAGGGAAACCCTAGGATCTAGTGTTCTAGATCGGACAATGACGGTATTGCGGTGTCGTTTCTCTCTTGGGAGCATCATTTGCGGAGCAGCGCTAGAAGACAGAGGCAGGAGGTGGAGCAGCTTCGTCTTGCACGGAACTTCGGTGGAGATGTCAAGTCACGCCTGGCCGACAGGTGCTATATGCTATGTCATGCCTGGTCGACAGGTGCTACGCACGGCAGATCTTCCAGAATCTTCGCGTCTGGATGGACGAGCGCGGGGCGGTGGCTGTTGGGGAACGTAGTAATTTCAAAAAAATTCCTTCGCACACGCAAGATCATGGTGATGCATAGCAACGAGAGGGGAGAGTGTGATCTACGTACCCTTGTAGACCGACAGCGGAAGCGTTAGCAGAACGCGGTTGATGTAGTCGTACGTCTTCACGGCCCGACCGATCAAGCATCGAAACTACGGCACCTCCGAGTTTTAGCACACGTTCAGCTCGATGACGATCCCCGGACTCCGATCCAGCAAAGTGTCGGGGAAGAGTTCCGTCAGCACGACGGCGTGGTGACGATCTTGATGTACTACCATCGCAGGGCTTCGCCTAAGCACCGCTACAATATTATCGAGGATTATGGTGGAAGGGGGCACCGCACACTGCTAAGAATATGATCACGTGGATCAACTTGTGTGTCTAGGGGTGCCCCCTGCCCCCGTATATAAAGGAGCAAGGGGAGGAGGCCGGCCGGCCCCTATTGGCGCGCCAGGGGGAGTCCTCCTCCTAGTAGGAGTAGGACTCCTACTAGGAGGGGGAAGGAAGTGGGGAGGGAGAAGGAAAGGGGGGCGCCGCCCCCCCTCTCCTAGTCCAATTCGGACCAGGGGGGAGGTCTTGGGGAACGTAGCAGAAATTCAAAATTTTCCTACATGTCACCAAGATCTATCTATGGAGAAACCAGCAATGAGGGGAAGGAGAGTGCATCTACATACCCTTGTAGATCGCTAAGCGGAAGCGTTCAAGAGAATGAGTTGATGGAGTCATACTCGTCGTGATCCAAATCACCGATGATCCTAGTGCCGAACGGACGGCACCTCCGTGTTCAACACACGTACAGCCCGGTGACGTCTCCTACGCCTTGATCCAGCAAGGGGAGAAGGAGAGGTTGGGGAAGACTCCATCCAGTAGCAGCACGACGGCGTGGTGGTGGTGGAGGAGCCTGGTACTCCAGCAGGGCTTCGCCAAGCACCGCAAGAGACGAGGAGGGAGAGGGGTAGGGCTGCGCCAAGAAGGAGATTGAATTCATCTGTTGGCAGCCCCAAGTCCTCAAGTATATATAGGGGAGAGGGAGGGGTGCGCCCCACCTAGGGTTCCACCCTAGGGGCGGCGGCCAGCCCCAATCCCATCTAGGGTGGCGGCCAAGTGGAGGGGGAGAGGGAGGCGCACCAGGCATGGGCCTTAAGGCCCATCTGCCCTTAGGGTTTGCCCCCTCTTCCCCTTAGGCGCATGGGCCTTGGTGGGGAGGCGCCCCAGCCCACTTAGGGGCTGGTCCCTTCCCACTATTGGCCCATGTAGGCCTCCGGGGCTGGTGGCCCCACCTGGTGGACCCCCGGACCCCTCCGGTGGTCCCGGTACACTACCGGTGATGCCCGGAACACTTCCGGTGGCCAAAACCATACTTCATATATATTAATCTTTACCTCCGGACCATTCTGGAACTCCTCGTGACGTCCGGGATCTCATCCGGGACTCCGAACAACATTCGGTAACCACATACAAACTTCCTTTATAACCCTAGCGTCATCGAACCTTAAGTGTGTAGACCCTACGGGTTCGGGAACCATGCAGACATGACCGAGACGTCCTCCGGTCAATAACCAACAGCGGGGTCTGGATACCCATGTTGGTTCCCACATGTTCCACGATGATCTCATCGGATGAACCACGATGTCAAGGACTTAATCAATCCCGTATACAATTCCCTTTGTCTAGCGGTACAATACTTGCCCGAGATTCGATCGTCGGTATCCCGATACCTTGTTTAATCTCGTTACCGGCAAGTCTCTTTACTCGTTCCGTAACACATCATCCTGTGATCAACTCCTTGGTCACATTGTGCACATTATGATGATGTCCTACCGAGTGGGCCCAGAGATACCTCTCCGTTTACACGGAGTGACAAATCCCAGTCTCGATTCGTGCCAACCAATAGACACTTTCGGAGATACCTGTAGTGTACCTTTATAGCCACCCAGTTACGTTGTGACGTTTGGCACACCCAAAGCACTCCTACGGTATCCGGGAGTTGCACAATCTCATGGTCTAAGGAAATGATACTTGACATTAGAAAAGCTTTAGCATACGAACTACGTGATCTTGTGCTAGGCTTAGGATTGGGTCTTGTCCATCACATCATTCTGCTAATGATGTGGTCCCGTTATCAACGACATCCAATGTCCATGGTCAGGAAACCGTAACCATCTATTGATCAACGAGCTAGTCAACTAGAGGCTTACTAGGGACATGGTGTTGTCTATGTATCCACACATGTATCTGAGTTTCCTATCAATACAATTCTAGCATGGATAATAAACGATTATCATGAACAAGGAAATATAATAATAATCAATTTATTATTGCCTCTAGGGCATATTTCCAACAGTCTCCCACTTGCACTAGAGTCAATAATCTAGTTCACATTGCCATGTGATCACAGGTCACATCGCCATGTGACTAACATCCAAAGAGTTTACTAGAGTCAATAATCTAGTTCACATCACTATGTGATTAACACTCAATGAGTTCTGGGTTTGATCATGTTATGCTTGTGAGAGATGTTATAGTCAACGGGTCTGAATCTTTCAGATCCGTGTGTGCTTTACAAATCTCTATGTCATCTCCCAGATGCAGCTACCACGTTCTATTTGGAGCTATTCCAAATAACTATTCTACTATATGAATCCAGTTTACTACTCAGAATAATCTGGATTAGTGTCAAAGTTTGCATCGGTGTAACCCTTTACGACGAACTCTTTTATCACCTCCATAATCGAGAAAATTCCTTAGTCCACTAGTTACTAAGGATAACTTTGATCGCTGTCCTGTGATCCATTCTTGGATCACTCTTGTACCCCTTGACTGACTCATGGCAAGGCACACTTCAGGTGCGGTACACAGCATAGCATACTGTAGAGCCTACGTCTAAAGCATAGGGGACGACCTTCGTCCTTTCTCTCTATTCTGCCGCGGTCAGGTTTCGAGTCTTACTCAATGTTCACACCTTATAACACAGCCAAGAACTCCTTTGCCGATCCATTTTGAACTCCTTCAAAATCTTGTCATGGTATGTATTCATTTGAAAGTACTATTAAGTGTTTTGATCTATCCTTATAGATCTTAATGCTCAATACTCAAGCAGCCTAATCCAGGTTTTCCATTGAAAAACACTTTTTCAAATAACTCTGCATGCTTTCCAGAAATTCTACATCATTTCCGATCAACAATATGTTCACAACATATACTCATCGGAAATTCTACAGTGCTCCCACTCACTTCTTTGGAAATACAAGTTTCTCATAAACTTTGTATAAACCCAAAATCTTTGATCATCATCAAAGCGTATATTCCAACTCCGAGATGCTTACTCCAGTCCTTAGAAGGATTGCTAGAGCTTTGCATACTTGTTAGCATCTTTCAGGATTGTTAAAACCTTCTGGTTGTATCACATACAACCTTTCCTCAAGAAAATCGTGAGGAAACAATGGTTTTTGACATCCTATCTGCAAGATTTCATAAATAATGCAGTGACTGCTAATATAATTCCAACAGACTCTTAGCATCGCTATGAGTGAGAAAGTCTCACCGTAGTCAACTCCTTGAACTTGTCGGGAAACATCTTAACGACAAGTCGAGCTTTCTTAATGGTGACATTTACCATCATTGTCCGTCTTCCTTTTAAAATCCATCTGTACTCAACAGCCTTACGACCATCGAGCCGTTCTGCCAAAGTCTACACTTTGTTTTCATACATGGATCCTCTCTCGGATTTTATGGCCTCGAGCCATTTATCGGAATCCGGGCCCACCATCGCTTCTCCATAGCTCGTAGGTTTATTGTTGTCTAGCAACATGACTTCCAAGATAGGATTACGTACCACTTTGAAGTAGTACGCATCCTTGTCGTCCTACGAGGTTTGGGAGTGACTTGATCCGAAGTCTCATGATCAATATCATAAGCTTCCACTTCAATTGGTGTAGGTGCCACAGGAACAACTCTTTGTGCCCTGCTATACACTAGTTGAAGTGATGGTTCAATAACCTCATCAAGTCTCCACCATCCTCCCACTCAATTCTTTCAAGAGAAACCTTTCTTCCTCGAGAAAGGACCTGATTCTAGAAACAATCCCTTATTGCTTTCGGATCTGAGACAGGAGGTATACCCAACTGTTTTGGGTGTCCTATGAAGATGCATTTATCCGCTTTGGATTTGAGCTTATCAGCCTGAAACTTTTTCACATAAGCGTCGCAGCCCCAAACTTTTAAGAAATGACAGCTTAGGTTTCTCTAAACCATAGTTCATACGGTGTCATCTCATCGGAATTACGTGGTGCCCTATTTAAAGTGAATGTGGTTGTCTCTAATGCCTAACCCATAAACTATCGTGGTAATTCGATAAGAGACATCATGGTATGCATCATATCCAATAGGGTGCAGTTATGATGTTCGGACACACCATCATACTATGGTGTTTCAGGCTGTATTAGTTGTGAAACAATTTCCGCAATGTCTTAATTCTGTGCCAAACTCGTAATTCAGATATTCATCTCTATGATCATATCATAGATATTTTATCCTCTTGTCACGACGATCTCTCACCTTCACCCTGAAATTACTTGAACCTTTCAATAATTCAGACTCGTGATTCATCAAGTAAATATACTCAACATCTACTCAAATCATCTGTGAAGTAAGAACATAACGATATCCACTACACGCCTCAACACTCATTGGACTGCACACATCAAAATGTATTACTTCCAACAAGTTGCTTTCTAGTTCCATTTTACTGAAAACGAGGCTTTTGGTCATCTTGCCCATGTGGTATGATTTGCATGTCTCAAGTGATTCAAAATCAAGTGAGTCCAAACGGTCCATTTGCATGGAGTTTCTTCATGCATATTCACCAATAGACATGGTTCGCATGTCTCAAACTTTTCAAAAATGAGTGAGCCCAAAGATCCATCAACATGGAGCTTCTTCATGCGTTTTATACCGATATGACTCACGTGGCAGTGCCACGAGTAGGTGGTACTATCTTATATCTTTTGGCATGAACATGTGTATCACTACGATCGAGATTCAATAAACCATTCATTTTAGGTGCAAGACCATTGAAGGTATTATTCAAATAAATAGAGTAACCATTATTCTCCTTAAATGAATAACCGTATTGCGATAGACATAATCCAATCATGTCTATGCTCAACGCAAACACCAATCTCGATGGTAGAGGGAGCGTGCGATGCTTGATCACATCAAGCTTGGGAAAAACTTCCAATACATATCGCCAGCTCACCTTTAGCTAGTCGCCGTTTACTCCGCAGCCTTTTATTTCGAGTTTACTAACACTTAGCAACCGAACCGGTATCTAATACCATGGTGCTACTAGGAGTACTAGTAAAGTACACATTAACACAATGTATATCCAATATACTTCTATCGACCTTGCCAGCCTTCTCATCTACCAACTATCTAGGGTAATTCTGCTCCAGTGGCTGTTCCCCTTATTACAGAAGCACTTAGTCTCGGGTTTGGGTTCAACCTTGGGTGTCGGAGTAAATAGCCATGGGTAGCCTAGCCGGCTTCCCCTGGCCCTTCTGAAAAAATTACGAGCCCGTCCGGCTCTCAAGAATCCAAGACATGGGGCCGCCTTCCCCTTGCTGGCTGTCACCCAGGCCGGCTTTTGGAAGGTGGCCCGACTTTAGCCCTCATGAAGAAAGCCATGGGAGGGCCGACTTCGAGAAGCCGGCCACGAGGAGGCCGACTCCAAGAAGCCGGCTCCCATAAAGCGGTCGAGACCGTACCCTCAAAGTTTGCATCCACCTAGCGGCGATGAGACGGGGCGTGGCTACAGTAAAGCCTGCCACCCCCAAATCCCGGAGCACGATCGGCACAGTGCGCCGTACGGGTGACCATGACCCGCCCGGCGCAACACTGTTTCCATGCCGACCCTGACGCCATCCACGACGGACTACCAGCGCGGCCCACGGGCGGTGGGTCCCTTTGGGCAGAGAGACACCCGAAGGCGGCCACACCTCCCCCAGTCGGCCCAAGAGAGAGACGGCTCCCCGCAGCCGGCTTGCCATCTTCCTCGAAGGGGACGCCCCATTAAGGAGACAAGACGCGGTGAGGCTACAGCGATCGCCCGCCGGGCGGCGGCACTGTAGCCACGCCTACCTCGACGAAGCCCACGTCACCAAGATAGAGCAACAGTAACCAGCCGCCGACCAGGTCCTGGACAGTGGGGCCTGTCTGTCGACCAAGGGGCCGGCAGCCGGCGGGACCCACCAGTCGGCGGGCCCCAGCAGCCGGCGCAGAAGCCGGCGAGCGCAGTCACAGACGGCTGGGCCCCGCGCCCAGTCGGATTACCATTGTACCCCCGGGGGTAGGCCTATATAAACCCCGGGGGGCACCCATGCAAAGGGTGGGACCCCCAGCTAGTTTTAGACACCACACAAGGAGAAGAAGCAAGCTAGCCGTGCCCTTCTTCCTCCTCCCACCGAACAGCTCAAGAAGCATTGTGTAGCTACTTGTCCATCTAGTGATCATGCGGAGACCCCGCAGAGCAGCAGTAGGGGTGTTATCTCCACGGAGAGCCCCGAAGCTGGGTAAGATTCGCCGGCATGCATGTCTTCGCCTCATCCCGTTTCCAGGCACCGGCGACGTCTTACTGGCTCCCACAATGATAAGCCACCCGTTGGCATATGTCGCACCTACCACCCGACATTTGGCGCCCACCGTGGGGCCAGGTGCACCGTCGTCCGGAAACCTGTTCTGGACGGGAACCCTCTTCCTTCCCAGCGAGCGTAGCCAGCCCGGCACGCCCGATGGCGCTTGCCACGACGCGCTGCAGGGCATCACCAGCATCTGCGCGTCGAGCAGCCTCGCCAATCTCCTCGACGAAACCCTCACCTCCGACGAGCTCGCCTCCGATGCGGGCACCGACCACCTCGCCAACCTCCTCGGCCAGCTCCATGTCTCCAGCGAGCCCGCTGTGGATCTGGAGTCGGTTGGCTCCACCGACCCGATGCCTGTCGACTCCGACACGGCCTCCCTCGACACCTTCCCCACCAACGTTGCGATCTACAACGACCCGCTTCCTCGGACCGACGGCCGCGATACTGTCACCACCGAAGTGATGGTCGTCGGCCACGGCGGCCCGGCCGACGAGAGCGCCCACGACGCCCCGCACGCGGCGGCCCACGACTTGTCCACCCCCCTCCCGGCTGATGCCGACGACGAAGCACTGGAGGCGCGCCGCCTCGCCCTCCTCGCAGAGGGCCGGAGGCTGGCTTTCGTGAGACGCCTCACTAAGGCCTACCAGCGCGAAGCTGACCGCGCCGCCTTCAGCACGCCGGCCCCGGGCAGGCCAAGCCGGGCCGACATTGTCAAGCAACGCGGCGCCGTCATCGCCGACATGCTGGGAGTCGACCGCCCGGTCTATGCCACTCCGCTCGAGAACTTGCGTGCCGCCCAAGCGGCCGTGGACGAGTTGGACGGCTTGGAGGCCGAAGAACTCCCCCACATGACCCGGCGCATCCAGCAACTGATTGACGCGGCCGCACGGCGGCACGAAGCCGACGCCCGCGCGGGAAGCCCTCCCCCGCGCCGAGATCACAGCGCGACGTCCCGGACACCGACTACGAGCAACGCCCGCGCGCGGCGCGAGAAAGAGCCGGCGGCCAGCCGAAGCCGGACCCGAATCTCCATCGAGCAAGACGTGGACGGCCATCCCCGAGCCATGGAATGGCGGGGCAACCCGCCTCCGCCTCGACCCCGTGGAGAGAGATATCCCACCCCGCCGCCAGTGGCGCACCCGACTCTCAGCGGCCGACTAGGTCGCCGCGAAGGAGTCGGCGAGAACGACGCCCGCCATCGGATCGACCGCCTGGCGCGATCCCTGGCGCTGGAAGAAGAAGACGATGTCGGCCCGCCTTGTTTCGGCCCCCGCATCCGCGACGAGCCTTTCCCCAAAGGGTTCTCGCTCCCAAGAGACACGCCCAAGTACAACGGCTCCGTGAAGCCGGAAGATTGGTTGATCGACTACTCCACAGCGGTCAGCATAGCCAACGGCAACCAGCGCGTTGCCGTGAAGTACATGCCCCTCATGCTGCAAGGCACGACGCGGACCTGGCTCAACAGCCTCAAGCCTCTCAGCATCAACAGCTGGCTATATTTCACCGAAGCTTTCATCCGCAACTTCACCAGCACCTACAAGCGGGCCCCCAAGCCCAGGCAGCTCTCCCTGTGCGTACAGGGCCCAGCCGAGTCCACTCGCGACTACCTCATGCGTTGGGCCGAGCTCCGCAATTCTTGCGAGGGGGTGCACAAGGTGCAAGCCATCGAATACTTCACTGCCGGGTGCCGAGAAGGTACCCTCCTCAAGCACAAGCTCCTCTACGATGAGCCGACTACCCTCGACGAGCTTCTGGACATAGCAGACAAATACGCCACCGCCGACTCTTCGATGAAGACCGAGCTCCGGGTAGACGCATCCGGGAAAGTACTCAACCCGGCGCCCAAGACGCCGGCAGGGGATTCCGGCCGACGCCCACACCCGAACGACCACAAGCGCAAGGGCCCTGCGCCGCCTCCCGCCAGTCGGCAGGTGGCCACGGTCGAAGACGCGCTGCCTGAAGGGCGACCCGCGCCCAAGAAGCCCAAGGGCGGCCGGCCGGCTTGGCAGCCGACTTTCTCCTACGAGAAAACTCTCGACGCCCCGTGCAAATTCCATAGCGGCGCGAAGCCATCCAACCACACAACCCGGAAGTGCCATTGGCTCACCCGAATCTCTAAAGGCGAGGGGCTCGCGCCGCCTCCGCCTGCCGGCCCGCCGCCTCCGTCCGCTCGGCCTGCAGTCGGAGCCGTGCACGACGAATTCCCCGACGAGCAAGCAACCTACGTCGTCTTTACAAGCCAGCTCGAAGACCGGCGCGGCAAACGCCGAGAGCAACAGGAAGTCAGCGTGGTCGCTGCCAACCCCGCCGGACACATGCATTGGTCAGAAAAACCCATCAGCTGGAGCCGGGCCGACCATCCAGAGGTGATGCCGTCTCCCGGCTCTTATGCGTTGGTCCTGGAAGCCACCCTCGCGACGGACAGACGCGCTGCCCGCTTCTCCCGCGTGCTGATAGACGGCGGGAGCAGCATCAACATCCTGTACCGTGACACCCTGGAGAAGCTAAATGTCAAGACGAAGCAGCTCATGCCTACTCGGATAGTGTTTCATGGCATCGTACCCGGCTTGTCCTGCGCCCCCATTGGCAAGATCAAGATTGATGTACTCTTTGGGGACAAGGAGCATTTCCGCTGGGAAGCAATCTGGTTTGAAGTGGTGGACCTAGAGAGCCCCTACCACGCGTTGCTTGGCCGACCCGCCTTGGCCAGGTTCATGGCAGTTCCCCACTATGCATACCTCAAGATGAAGATACCAAGTTCCAAGGGTGTCATTACCGTAGCCGGCGATGACAAGAAGTCTTCCGAGTGCGCTGCCGCCAGCAGCCGGCTGGCCGAGTCCCTTGTGATTGCCGAAGAGAAGAAGATGTTGGACCGGGTCGTGGCCATGGCCAGCAAGCTGCCGAACCAGCCCCCCGACCCCAAGGAGTATGATGCCCAAGGATCTTTCCAGCCGGCCAAAGAAACCAAGAAGATACCCCTTGACCTCGAGCACCCCGAGAGGTTTGCCGTCATCGGGGCAAGCCTGAACAGCAAATAGGAAGGCGAGCTCGCCGATTTCCTCCGTGAGAATCGGGACATCTTTGCATGGTCCCCCAAGGACATGCCGGGTGTTCCGAAGGAATTCGCCGAGCACAAACTACACGTCCGAAAAGACGCGAAACCAGTCAAGCAGCCCCTCCGCCGACTATCAGAGGAAAAGAGAAGGATTGTAGGGGAGGAGATAGCCCGGCTCCTGGCAGCCGGCTTCATTATGGAAGTCTTCTTTCCAGAGTGGCTTGCCAACCCGGTCCTCGTGTTAAAGAAGAACAACAAGTGGCGCATGTGTATAGACTACACAAGCCTCAACAAGGCCTGCCCTAAAGATCCCTTTGCCCTGCCGAGGATTGACCAAGTGATAGACTCCACAGCCGGATGCGAGCTGTTGAGTTTCTTGGATGCTTACTCAGGATATCACCAGATAAAGCTAGATCCGGACGACCGCCTGAAGACCGCCTTCATCACGCCATTTGGAGCCTTCTGCTACCTGACTATGTCATTCGGCTTAAGAAATGCCGGTGCCACTTTTCAGCGTTGCATGCAGAAGTGCCTCCTCAAGCAACTCAGCAGAAACGCTCACGTCTACGTGGACGACATTGTGGTGAAGACAGAGAAGCGCGGCACCTTGCTGGAAGACCTCAAAGAAACGTTTGAGAACCTACGCCGGTTCCAAATCAAGCTCAACCCCGAGAAATGCGTGTTCGGAGTGCCAGCCGGCCAGCTCCTAGGCTTCCTGGTCTCTGAACGCGGCATCGAATGCAACCCGGTGAAGATCAAGGCCATCGAGAGAATGACGATCCCCACCAAGCTTCGAGACATCCAAAAGTTCACCGGATGCTTGGCCTCCTTGAACCGCTTCATCAGCTGGCTCGGAGAGAAAGCTCTCCCCCTCTACCGCCTCATGAAGAAGAGCACTCACTTCGAGTGGAACGACCAGGCCGACCAAGCTTTTCACGAGTTGAAGAAGATGCTGGCCACGCCGCCCGTCCTAGCGGCGCCGACTGAGAAAGAGCCCATGCTCCTTTACATTGCCGCAACCAGCCGGGTGGTCAGCACCGTCATCATAGTCCAACGCCCAGAAGAAGGCCGAGCCCAGCCGGTCCAGAGGCCGGTGTATTATTTGAGCGAGGTGCTGTCCGCTTCAAAGCAGAACTACCCGCACTACCAGAAGATGTGTTACGGTGTGTACTTCACCGCCAAGAAGCTGAAGCCCTACTTTCAAGAGCATCCTGTCACGGTCGTATGCACCGCCCCGCTGGCCGAGATCATAGGCAGCCGGGACGCATCCGACCGGGTGGCGAAATGGGCCATCAAGCTGGCCCCTTACACAATCTTCTACCAGCCCCGCACCGCCATCAAGTCCCAAGCACTGGCCGACTTCCTCGTCGACTGGGCCGAGACCCAGTACCTACCGCCGGCTCTCGACTCCACCCATTGGCGCATGCACTTTGACGGGTCCAAGATGCGCACCGGCTTGGGAGCCGGCGTCGTCCTTACCTCTCCCAAAGGCGACAAGCTCAGATACACGCTGCAGATTCACTTTGCCGCCTCCAACAATGTAGCCGAGTACGAGGCACTCATACACGGGCTCCGGCTTGCCAAGGAACTCGGCATCCGCCGGATCCTATGTTATGGCGACTCAGACTTGGTGGTTCAGCAATCATCCGGCGACTGGGACGCCAAGGACGCAAATATAGCAAGCTACCGCTTCCTGGTTCAACAACTCAGCGGATACTTTGAAGGATGCAAGTTCCTCCACGTACCGCGAGCCGACAACGAGCCAGCCGATGCCCTGGCTCGAATAGGCTCCACTCGGCAAACAATACCAACCGGCGTCGCTCTACAACGCCTCCTCAAGCCGTCCATCAAGCCGTCTCCAGAGTCCGATTCCATCTTCGTACCGCCTGACCCCGACGCGGCCGGGTCCGGCTCGAAGAACCAAGCAGGCGACCCCGGGACTTCAGTAGTCGGCCCGGGGACTTCGGCAACCGGCTCGGGGACTGCCACACCCGGCTCGGGGACTGCAGTAGCCGGCCCGGGGACTGCACCAACATGACAGCCGGTGGCCGACTCCAGCATTTCACCACCCAGCCCGCCCACCCTGGTGGCAGTAGCCACATTGGCAGTAGGAGAAGTCGCGGCTCCGTCATGGGCTCAGTCCATCCTCAACTTCCTAGTAAACCAAGATCTGCCGGCTGACGAAACAGAGGCAAGACAAGTCCAACGTCGAGCCAGAGCATACACAATCGTCAACAGAGAACTCGTCAAGCGCAGTGTCACTAGAGTCCTCCAACGGTGCGTCCATCAAGAGAAGGGCATTGCAATCCTCAGAGACATTCACCAAGGAGAATGCGGCCACCATGCGGCTTCAAGATCACTCATCGCCAAAGCTTTCCGCCATGGTTTCTTCTGGCGGACTGCTTTGGATGACGCCAAAGAATTAGTTAAATATTGCAAGGGGTGCCAACTCTTCAGCTCCAAGCAACACACGCCGGCTTCGGCACTCAAGACCATTCCCCTCACCTGGACCTTCGCCGTTTGGGGACTGGACATGGTGGGCCCATTCAAGATGGCACGCGGCGGCATGACGCATTTGCTCGTCGCCGTGGACAAATTCACCAAGTGGATTGAGGCAAAGCCGATCAAGAAGCTGAATGGGCCGACTGCTGTGACATTCATCGCAGACATAACAACTCGGTACGGCGTGCCACACAGCATCATCACGGACAATGGCACGAATTTTGCCAAAGGAGCCTTGGCACGTTTCTGCGCAGCCCAAGGTATCCGGCTGGACTTAGCGTCCGTCGCCCACCCGCAGTCAAACGGCCAGGTCGAGCGAGCCAACGGCCTCATCCTCTCCGGCATCAAGCCCCGACTGGTCGTACCACTGGAGCGTTCAGCCGGCTGTTGGCTCGATGAGCTGCCGGCTGTCCTCTGGAGTCTGCGCACTACCCCAAACAAGTCAACCGTCTTCACTCCTTTCTTCCTCGTGTACGGTGCCGAGGCGATCATCCCAACCGACATTGAGTTCGACTCGCCCCGGGTAACCATGTACACGGAGGCGGAGGCCAAGGAAGCACGAGAAGACGGCGTCGACCTGCTGGAAGAAGGCCGGCTGTTAGCCCTCAGCCGGTCTGCCATCTACCAGCAGGGTTTGCGCCGCTAGCACAGTCGGAAGGTCAGGCCAAGATCTTTCCAAGAGGGCGATCTTGTGCTCTGGCTGATCCAGCGAACAGCCGGCCAGCACAAGCTCTCGGCCCCTTGGGAGGGCCCCTTCGTCATCAGCAGAGCTCTAGGCAACGACTCCTACTACCTAATTGACGCGCAGAAGCCCAACGCACGCAAGAGAGACGACTCCGGCAAGGAGTCGGAACGACCATGGAACGCCAACCTCCTTCGAAGATTTTATAGTTGAAATGCAGTATGTATCACGCTAACTTTTGTACTAAATACGAGACAATAGGCCCCCCGAGGAGGGCTCGGAGACTGCCATCTTTTATCTATGAATGAAAAGTATCATGCTTATGACCTTGTCATTTCATTTACTTGTTCCGTCTGGCACCGGGTTCGACTAGTCAGCCCGGGGACTGGCCGACTGGAGTTATATTAGAAGTCCTACCCGCGGTCAGACAAGTAGTGTGCCGACACCCAGGCTTAGCTCTTGCCAAAGTTGCAGTTCGAAGAACCGCTGTCCGGCTGGCAAGAGTCATAAGCAGGAAAGGATGCCCACACGAAAAATGGCCAGGGACCAACAGACTAATATAACGAAAGCCGGTTTGCCGCCTACCACCGACCGACTACCAAAGTAGCCGGCCGGCCGGTTTCCATTCACTTCACTTCAATCCAAGAAAGCCCGAGTACTTGCCTCCCCAAAGAGGGAAGGCGGCAAAGGAAAAAGCCTAAGGATAAAAAGCATACGCGAATGGAAACCAAACATACACATAATAATATTTACATAAAAGACCTCCAAGAGGCCAGCATTCAACATAGTTTGGATACACCCCCAGTGGGTGGAACTGCGAAAGCTTAATAAAGATTGTTCAAAAGGCAACAAGCAGGAAAAATAAGGACGGCAGGTCAAGCTGGCGGAGCGACCGACGAGTCGGGCTGGTCGGCGGAGACGGTTGTGCCGGCTGAAGGAGTGGCCGGCTGGCAAACCTCGGCTTGATCACCGCCTCCCGCAGAGGGCGCGCTTCCACGCGCCTCGTTGCTGGAGGCACGGTCAGCCTGAGGCCGGCCGGTTGTTCCACTAGCCGGCTCGACGTCTTCACCGTCCTCTTCTTCATCATCCTCGCCCTCGTCGCTGGAGGCGATCTCCTCTGCCGAGTCCTCGCCCACCGCCGGGTTCAGCCCGAACCACTCCTCCGGCTGGGTAATGCCGTCATCATTGATTTCAGGTGCAAAAACGCTGATGTCGGTGCACTCGGCGATCGTCGAAGCACGCTGGGCGATAGCCGGCCGCACCTCCTCCAGCTCCGCGTCAGCCTACAGCCGCCAAGTGCGCAGCTGGTCCAGGTTCAGCCCTGGGTACCAAGCTCGAACGAACTCCAACGCCCGCCCGGCTCCAAGACGGGCCGCCGACGCCTTCCAAGCTTCAAAGCGACCGACTGCGACCTCCAGCAGTCGGGAGTCCGGCTTGGGGTGCGGGGGATCGTCTCGCCGGGCCAGAGGGCGGCCAACACCTGCGCCCCGGCACGTTGGAGCCGGCGAAGCATCCGGTGAGCCGGCTGCAGCCACGCTTGGACAGCCAGGAGCTGCTCCTCAAGCGTCCGATTCGCGTCCGGCGCGATGTTGACCCCCGCCTAGCGGCGCGCCTCGCGATGGGCCTCGATGGTTTGGGCGGCGAAGGCGGAGTAGCCGGGAGAGTAGTCTGCACAAGAAAATAGGCAGCAGCACAAGTCAGGCCAAAAACCAAGCGGCAAGGGGCAGGAGAGGAACGAGGAAGGCGGCTTACCGTCGATCAAGTCCTCGATGCGGCCGAAGCCTTCATCCAGCGCTCGCCGGGTCTCAGCCCAGCTCGCCGCCTCGGTCTCAAACTCTTCCTTCAGGGCGGCCTCGCTATCCTGCGCTTTCTGCAGGGCCGCCTTGTGGCTCTCCTCTTGGTCAGCCAACTTCTTGGCCAGGCGGTCACGCTCCTGGACCAAGGCAGCGTACTCAGCATCCTTGGTACGAAGGGCGGCCTGCACTTCGCCGAGCTCCCTCCTCAAGTCGGTGTTGGCCCCTGAAAAGACGAAAGAAAAAAAAACCAATAAGGAAAAAGTCGTCAAGGAAGATCCGACCCGACTGCTCAGCAGTCGGCCCGAATCTCGGGGACTACACCCAGTGGGTGCGCTGACGCGCCCCCACAGGAGACAGACAAGATCAAGCACTTACTTCGGCTGTTGGCCAGGTCGTCGGTCTTTCGACCCAATTCCTGAGCCTGGGAGTTGAAGGCGGCAGCACGGGAGTTATGATATTCCTGGAAGTTCAGACAGGAAGCAAAAATAAGGTAGTCGTCAAGAAAGATCCGACCCGACTGCTCAGCAGTCGGCCCGAATCTCAGGGACTACACCCAGTGGGTGCGCTGACGCGCCCCCACGGAAGAAATCAAGAGACCAAAGCAGCCAAGAATGAAAGACTCACCCGGATGGCGGCCCGCGTCGACAGGAACTCCTGGGTGTACTGCTGCAGCAGGGCGGCCTGAGCTTGAAGCCGGCTCCGGACCTCTTGAGCCGCCACATTCAGCTCGCCAGTCCCCCCGCTGGGACTCCACTCGGACGGGGCGGTGCTGGCCGCCTCCAGAGCCTCCGCCGACTGGCCGGCGCCCGCAACTCGGCGCGACTCCGGCGAAGCGGCGCCTCCCCCTGCGCGCCGACGCGTCACCGGCTGCACCTCGAAGCCGGCTCCGTCCTCCGGCTTACCCCCGGCCGGCTCCTCTGGCGCCGCTGACGATTGGCCGCCTTGGCCCGCTCCGGTTGGCGCTGCCGGCGGCGCTCTCCCCGCGAAGACCACGAGGTCCTCCCTCCTCTCCATCAGCGGCGGGTCTTGGACGATTTCCTCCGCCAGGGGCAATGGGGTGTCAGGGGCCACGGCTCGGAGGGGAATGGCGAGCAGCGGAGGCTGGTTACGTGAACCCTCCGCCTCCGTTTTCGCGGTCGCCGCCTCCGCCTGGGCCTTGGCTGCCGCGTCGGCCTGCTCCCTCGGCGCTTGGGCGGCCGCTTTTTCCGCCGCCTCACGCTCCTCCCGCGCCTCACGGGCGTTCCGCTCCATGGCCTCCCTGAGGTCGGCGCGGGGGTCCACGCGGCGGGAGCCCGAAGACCCTCCAGTCGGCCCAACTACGGAGCCGCCCGGACCCCGCTCAAGGGAAAGCGGCACCCTGTCCAGCGAGCGGGAAAAGGTTAGGAAGAATGTTCGAACATGAGAGAACGATGAAAAGCTTGCGACCAGGCAATCGACGACTTACGCTGAGACCGCCTGAGGCTGCTTCACCGCCTTGCGGAAGCGGGCCGCTTTCGCGGCCGCCTCATCTCATTTGGTCGCCGCGGTGGAGGCTTTGGACTTCTTCGGCCGACTGCCAAAGAGGATTGACGCGGCCCGGCGCTTCTGTGCGCCGCCGCTGGCAGCCAGCGCGGTGGACAAGCCCGCGCCCTGATGATCGGCCGCCGGTTGGCGACGCGGGGCGACTTCGGCTTCGGCATCATCCGGCCAGTCCTCGAAGCTGGCAGTAAGCCCTGTGCCTCCGGGCTCGGCGTTGTCCCCCACGACGGCGTCTTCCATGACGGCCGCCCCCAAATCCGGGTCGTTGACGTCGTCCACCGTGCGGTCAGGGACGTACTG
This sequence comes from Triticum urartu, assembly GCF_056163025.1. Classification (NCBI taxonomy): domain Eukaryota; kingdom Viridiplantae; phylum Streptophyta; class Magnoliopsida; order Poales; family Poaceae; genus Triticum; species Triticum urartu. Next base: position 697,588,646 of record NC_141879.1, read on the forward strand.
GCGTTCTATCCCTGCTGCCCCGGTCGTTGGCGGAAGAAGGGGGTTCTGCTAAGAAGAACCGACCGATCAGAAGCCGGCCATCATAAAGCCGGCTACCAACAAAAAGAAGAAAGAGAGGAAAGCTTACCACGGGCGGAGGGTTGGCGCGAGAATACGGCACCTTGCCGTATCGCCAGTCCTCGGCGAGCTTGCAATTGGAGATATAATTTACCATGTATGACACCTCCGCATGAGGCATCTCCCTGGTGCTCAGCCGGCTTGGGTCGAAGCGGCCGCTCATCTGACACATCATGTGGGGCCGGCTTTGGAGAGGAAGTATCCGGCGCTCCACGAAGGCGGCCACCAAGTCGGCCCCGCTCAGGCTTTCTGACTGGATCATCACCCGAAGACGGGAGACGGCAGCGTTCCCGGCCTGAGACAGTGACCTGGACCGGAAACTCCATGAGGGCTGCCTCCCAGCCGGCGGGCCGGCTACGTAAGCCGGCAGGTTGACGTGGTCTCCTTGCTGGGCGATGTTCTTCACGTAGAAGTACGACTTCTGCCAGATCTTCACCGACTGGATTAGGGGGATGGACGGGAACGGGTTGTTCTCGCCCGACCTCCTCATGGCGATGTAGGCCCCGTAGGGGGCGGGCACGCCTGCGATGACGGTGCCGAGTTTGCTCTGGAAGAATTCCCCCCAGAGCTCCAGCATGGGGAGCAGCCCCAAGAAACCTTCGCAGAGAGAGGCGAAGGCCGACAGTAGCATCACCGCGTTGGGCATGAGGTGATGCGGCTGAAGATTGTAGAACTCGAGGAAGGAGCGCAGGAATCCGCTCGCCGGAAGGCCGAAGCCGCGCATGAAGTGCGAGCGGAAGACGACCCGCACGCCCTCCTCCGGTGCCGGCGAGATCTCCGTCTCTGGCGCCAGGCGGACCCGCACGAGGTTGGCGTCGGGCAGGCGCCGAGTCTGGCGGAGGAACTCAACATGGTCCTCATGGACGTTGGAGCCATCCCACGAGCTCGACAGCGCCATGGGAGCAAGACGATGTGGCGGCGCGGCGGCGCTGAGACGGGAGGCTGCGGCGGCAACGAGAGGAAGAAAGGAGGACGAGAAGGGGCGGAGCGAGAGAGAGCGTGCGAACCTCTGTCTCTCCCCCTCCTCCCCCTACTTATAGGCTCGCGTGGCGGAGCCGAGGAGGCGCGGCGTGGGAAAACGTGGGGATCGATCGAGCCCACTCCCCCACGTCCCGCGTTTATTGCGCCCTAACGGCGAAATAAAATCGCCACGGGAAGGCGAGCGGTCCACCTGGGCCGCAGAAGATCAGCGTTCGGGCCGAGGCCTAGGAGTGGCGGGCCCGAGCCTGCGGCGGCGTCCCGTCGCGCGCGTGCGCTGGCAGGGTCTCGCTGCCACGTGGCCCGCGGGAGGGCCCGCGGTCAGCATGCAGGTCGACCACTTTCCCGCCTGCAAGACGCAGGGCTCCCCGAAATCGGCATACTCCAGCAAAGCCGGCTCTTCAGGGTAGGAAGCTGACCAAGCTTCTCGTCGCTTTGTCCGCCTCGAAGCTCGATCAGCTTCGGGGACTACTGTCGGAGTAAATAGCCATGGGTAGCCTAGCCGGCTTCCCCTGGCCCTTCTGAAAAAATTACGAGCCCGTCCGGCTCTCAAGAATCCAAGACATGGGGCCGCCTTCCCCTTGCTGGCTGTCACCCAGGCCGGCTTTCGGAAGGTGGCTCGACTTTAGCCCTCATGAAGAAAGCCATGGGAGGGCCGACTTCGAGAAGCCGGCCGCGAGGAGGCCGACTCCAAGAAGCCGGCTCCCATAAAGCGGTCGAGACCGTACCCTCAAAGTTTGCATCCACCTAGCGGCGATGAGACGGGGCGTGGCTACAGTAAAGCCTGCCACCCCCAAATCCCGGAGCACGATCGGCACAGTGCACCGTACGGGTGACCATGACCCGCCCGGCGCAACACTGTTTCCATGCCGACCCTGACGCCATCCACGACGGACTACCAGCGCGGCCCACGGGCGGTGGGTCCCTTTGGGCAGAGAGACACCCGAAGGCGGCCACACCTCCCCCAGTCGGCCCAAGAGAGAGACGGCTCCCCGCAGCCGGCTTGCCATCTTCCTCGAAGGGGACGCCCCATTAAGGAGACAAGACGCGGTGAGGCTACAGCGATCGCCCGCCGGGCGGCGGCACTGTAGCCACGCCTACCTCGACGAAGCCCACATCACCAAGATAGAGCAACAGTAACCAGCCGCCGACCAGGTCCTGGACAGTGGGGCCTGTCTGTCGACCAAGGGGCCGGTAGCCGGCGGGACCCACCAGTCGGCGGGCCCCAGCAGCCGGCGCAGAAGCCGGCGAGCGCAGTCACAGACGGCTGGGCCCCGCGCCCAGTCGGATTACCATTGTACCCCCGGGGGTAGGCCTATATAAACCCCGGGGGGCACCCATGCAAAGGGTGGGACCCCCAGCTAGTTTTAGACACCACACAAGGAGAAGAAGCAAGCTAGCCGTGCCCTTCTTCCTCCTCCCACCGAACAGCTCAAGAAGCATTGTGTAGCTACTTGTCCATCTAGTGATCATGCGGAGACCCCGCAGAGCAGCAGTAGGGGTGTTATCTCCACGGAGAGCCCCGAAGCTGGGTAAGATTCGCCGGCGTGCATGTCTGCGCCTCATCCCATTTCCAGGCACCGGCGACGTCTTTCTGGCTCCCACAATGATAAGCCACCCGTTGGCATATGTCGCACCTACCACCCGACATTGGGTTTCTTCACTAGAGCAGCAGCTGATTTGCCGTTTCATGAAGTATCCCTTCTTGCCCTTGCCCTTCTTGAAACTAGTGGTTTCACCAACCATCAACAATTGATGTTCCTTCTTGATTTCTACTTTTGTGGTGTCAGACATCGCGAATATCTCAAGGATCATCATATGTGTCCCTGATATATCATAGTTCATCACGAAGCTCTAGCAGCTTGGCGGCAATGACTTCGGAGAAACATCACTATCTCATCTGGAAGATCAACTCCCACTCGATTCAAATGATTGTTGTACTTAGACAATCTGAGCACAAGTTCAACAATTGAGCTTTTCTCCCTTAGTTTGCAGGCTAAGAAAATCGGAGGTCTTATACCTCTTGACGTGGGCACGAGCCTGAAATCACAATTTCAGCCCTCGAAACATCTCCTATGTTTTGCGACGTTTCAAAATGTCTTCGGTGCCTCAACTCTAAGCCGTTTAACTGAACTATCACGTAGTTATCAAAAATGTGTATGTCAGATGTTCGAAACATCCACATACAACGTTCGAGGTTCAGCACACTGAGCGGTGCATTAAGGACATAAGCCTTCTATGAAGCAATGAGGACAATCCTCAGTTTACGGACCTAGTCCACATAATTGCTACTATCATCTTTCAACTAAATTTTCTCTAGGAACATATCTAAACAGTAGAACTGAAGCGCGAGCTACGACATAATTTGCGAAGACCTTTTGACTATGTTCAGGATAATTAAGTGTTGGGGAACATAGCATAAATTCAAAATTTTCCTACGTGTCACCAAGATCTATCTATGGAGTCATCTAGCAACGAGGGAGGAGTGGATCTACATACCCTTGTAGATCGCGTGCGGAAGCGTTCAAGAGAACGGGGTTGATGGAGTCGTACTCGTCGTGATCCAAATCACCGATGATCCTAGCGCCGAACGGACGGCACCTCCGCGTTCAACACACGTACGGAGCAGCGACGTCTCCTCCTTCTTGATCCAGAAAGGGGAAAGGAGAGGTTGATGGAGATCCAACAGCACGACGGCGTGGTGGTGGAAGTAGCGGGATTCCAACAGGGCTTCGCCAAGCGCTGCGGGAGGAGGAAGATGTGTCATGGGAGGGAGAGGGAGGCGCCAGGGCTTATCTTGGATTGCCCTCCCTTTCCCCCACTATATATAGGACCAAGGGAGAGGGGGAGGGCACAGCCTTGCCCCTTCCTCCAAGGAAGGGTGCGGCCAAGGGGGGGAAGAGTCCATCCTCCCCAAGGCACCTCGGAGGTGCCTTCCCCCTTTAGGACTCTACCCTCCTCTTGTCCCTTTGGCGCATGGGCCTCTAGGGGCTGGTGCCCTTGGCCCATATAGGCCAAGGCGCACCCCCTACAGCCCATGTGGCCCCCCGGGGCAGGTGGCCCCACCCGGTGGACCCCCGGGACCCTTCCGGTGGTCCCGGTACAATACCGGTGACCCCAAAACTTGTCCCGATGGCCGAAATAGCACTTCCTATATATAATTATTTACCTCCGGACCATTCCGGAACTCCTCGTGACGTTCGGGATCTCATCCGGGACTCCGAACAACTTTCGGGTTACCGCATACTAATATCTCTATAACCCTAGCGTCACCGAACCTTAAGTGTGTAGACCCTACGGGTTCGGGGGACATGCAGACATGACCGAGATGACTCTCCGGTCAATAACCAACAGCGGCATCTGGATACCCATGTTGGCTCCCACATGTTCCACGATGATCTCATCGGATGAACCACGATGTCGAGGATTCGATCAATCCCGTATTCAATTCCCTTTGTCTAGCGGTATTGTACTTACCCGAGATTCGATCGTCGGTATCCCGATACCTTGTTCAATCTCGTTACCGGCAAGTCTCTTTACTCGTTCCGTAACACATCATCCCGTGATCAACTCCTTGATCACATTGTGCACATTATGATGATGTCCTACCGAGTGGGCCCAGAGATACCTTTCCGTTTACACGGAGTGACAAATCCCAGTCTCGATTCGTGCCAACCCAACAGACACTTTCGAAGATACCCGTAGTGCACCTTTATAGTCACCCAGTTACGTTGTGACGTTTGGCACAACCAAAGCACTCCTACGGTATCCGGGAGTCGCACAATCTCATGGTCTAAGGAAATGATACTTGACATTAGAAAAGCTTTAGCATACGAACTACACGATCTTGTGCTAGGCTTAGGATTGGGTCTTGTCCATCACATCATTCTCCTAATGATGTGATCCCGTTATCAACGACATCCAATGTCCATGGTCAGGAAACCGTGACCATCTATTGATCAACGAGCTAGTCAACTAGAGGCTTACTAGGGACATGGTGTTGTCTATGTATCCACACATGTATCTGAGTTTCCTATCAATACAATTATAGCATGGATAATAAACGATTATCATGAACAAGGAAATATAATAATAACTTATTTATTATTACCTCTAGGGCATATTTCCAATAGTCTCCCACTTGCACTAGAGTCAATAATCTAGTTCACATCGCCATGTGATTAACACTCACAGGTCACATCGCCATGTGACCAACATCCAAAGAGTTTACTAGAGTCAATAATCTAGTTCACATCACTATGTGATTAACACTCAATGTGTTCTGGGTTTGATCATGTTGCTTGTGAGAGAGGTTTTAGTCAACGGGTCTGCAACATTCAGATCCGTATGTACTTCGCAAATCTCTATGTCATCTTGTAGATGCAGCTACTACGCTACATTCGGAGCTATTCCAAATAACTGTTCTACTATACGAATCCAGTCTACTACTCAGAATAATCTGGATTAGTGTCAAAGTTTGCATCGGCGTAACCCTTTACGATGAACTCTTTTACCACCTCCATAATCGAGAAAATTCCTTAGTCCACTAGTTACTAAGGATAACTTTGACCGCTGTCCTGTGATCCATTCTTGGATCACTCTTGTACCCCTTGACTAACTCATGGCAAGGCACACTTCAGGTGCGGTACACAACATAGCATACTGTAGAGAGCCTATGATAAAAGCATAGGGGACGACCTTCGTCCTTTCTCTTTCTTCTGCCGTGGTCGAGCTTAACTTCATACCTTACAACTCAGGCAAGAACTCCTTTTTGACTGATCCATCTTGAACACCTTCAAGATCATGTCAAGGTATGTGCTCATTTGAAAGTACCATTAAGCGTTTTTGATCTATCCTTATAGATCTTGATGCTCAATGTTCAAGTAGCTCAATCCAGGTTTTCCATTGAAAAACACTTTCCAAATAACCCTATATGCTTTCCAGAAATTCTACATCATTTCTGATCAACAATATGTCAACATATATTTATCAGAAATTCTATAGTGCTCCCACTCACTTCTTTGGAAATACAAGTTTCTCATAAACTTTGTATACACCCAAAACTTTGATCATCTTATCAAAGCATACATTCCAACTCCGAGATGCTTACTCCAGTCCTTAGAAGGATTGCTGGAGCTTTGTATACTTATTAGCATCTTTTAGGATTAACAAAACCTTCCGGTTGTATCACATACAACCTTTCCTCAAGAAAATCGTCGAGGAAACAATGTTTTGACATCCTATCTGCAAGATTTCATAAATAATGCAGTAATCGCTAATATAATTCCAACAGACTCTTAGCATCGCTACGAGTGAGAAAGTCTCATCATAGTCAACTCCTTGAACTTGTCGAAAAACATCTTAACGACAAGTCAAGCTTTCTTAATGGTGACATTTACCATCATTGTCCGTCTTCCTTTTAAAATCCATATGTACTCAACAACCTCACGACCATCGAGCTGTTCTGTCAAAGTCTACACTTTGTTTTCATACATGGATCCTCTCTCGGATTTTATGGCCTCGAGCCATTTATCGGAATCCGGGCCCACCACCGCTTCTCCATAGCTCGTAGGTTTATTGTTGTCTAGCAACATAACTTCCAAGACAGGATTACGTACCACTCTGAAGTAGTACGCATCCTTGTCATCCCACGAGGTTTGGCAGTGACTTGATCTGAAGTTTCATGATCACTATCATAAGCTTTCCCTTCAATTGGTGTAGGTGCCACAGGAACAACTTCCTGTGCCCTGCCACACACTAGTTGAAGAGACGGTTCAATAACCTCATCAAGGACCCGATTCTAGAAACAATCCCTTATTGCTTTCGGATCTGAGACAGGAGGTATACCCAACTATTTTTGGGTGCCCTATGAAGATGCATTTATCCGCTTTGGGTTCGAGCTTATCAGCCTGAAACTTTTTCACATAAGCGTCGCAGCCCCAAACTTTTAAGAAATGACAGCTTAGGTTTCTCTAAACCATAGTTCATACGGTGTCATCTCACCGGAATTACGTGGTGCCCTATTTAAAGTGAATGTGGTTGTCTCTAATGCCTAACCCATGAACTATCATGGTAATTCGATAAGAGACATCATGGTATGCATCATATCCAATAGGGTGCAGTTATGATGTTCGGACACACCATCACACTATGGTATTCCAGGCTGTATCAGTTGTGAAACAATTTCCACAATGTCTTAATTCTGTGCCAAACTCGTAATTCAGATATTCATCTCTATGATCATATCATAGATCTTTTATCCTCTTGTCACGATGATCTTTCAACTTCACCCTGAAATTACTTGAACCTTTCAATAATTCAGACTCGTGATTCATCAAGTAAATATACTCAACATCTACTCGAATCATCTGTGAAGTAAGAACATAACGATATCCACTACACGCCTCAGCACTCATTGGACTGCACACATGAAAATGTATTACTTCCAACAAGTTGCTTTCTAGTTCCATTTTACTGAAAACGAGGCTTTCAGTCATCTTGCCCATGTGGTATGATTTGCATGTCTCAAGTGATTCAAAATCAAGTGAGTCCAAACGATCCATCTGTATAGAGTTTCTTCATGCATATCTACCAACAAACATGGTTCGCATGTCTCAATCCTTTCAAAAATGAGTGAGTCCAAAGATCCATCAACATGGAGCTTCTTCATGCGTTTTATACCGATATGACTTTAAGTGGCAGTGCCACAAGTAGGTGGTACTATCATTACTATCTTATATCTTTTGGCATGAACATGTGTATCACTACGATCGCGTGCAAGACCATTGAAGGTATTATTCAAATAAACAGAGTAACTATTATTCTCTTTAAATGAATAACCGTATTGCTATAGACATAATCCAATCATGTCTATGCTCAACGCAAACACCAAATAACAATTATTTAGGTTTAACACCAATCTCGATGGTAGAGGGAGCGTGCGATGCTTGATCATATCAACATTGGAAACACTTCCAACACATATTGTCATCTCACCTTTAGCTAGTCTCCGTTTATTCCGTAGCTTTTATTTCGAGTTACTAACACTTAGCAACCGAACCGGTATCTAATACCCTGGTGCTACTAGGAGTACTAGTAAAGTACACATCAACACAATGTATATCCAATATACTTCTATTGACCTTGCCAGCCTTCTCATCTACCAAGTATCTAGGGTAATTCTGCTCCAGTGGTTGTTCCCCTTATTACAGAAGCACTTAGTCTCGGGTTTGGGTTCAACCTTGGGTTTCTTCACTAGAGCAGCAGCTGAATTGCCGTTTCATGAAGTATCCCTTCTTGCCCTTGCCCTTCTTGAAACTAGTGGTTTCACCAACCATCAACAATTGATGCTCCTTCTTGATTTCTACTTTTGTGGTGTCAAACATCGCGAATATCTCAAGGATCATCATATATGTCCCTGATATATTATAGTTCATCACGAAGCTCTAGCAGCTTGGTGGTAATGACTTCGGAGAAACATCACTATCTTATCTGGAAGATCAACTCCCACTTGATTCAAATGATTGTTGTACTCAGACAATCTGAGCACTAGCTCAACAATTGAGCTTTTCTCCTCAGTTTGTAGGCTGAGAAAATCGTCAGAGGTCTTATACCTCTTGACGTGGGCACGAGCCTGAAATCCCAATTTCAGCCCTCAAAACATCTCATATGTTTTGCGACGTTTCAAAAACGTCTTCGGTGCCTCAACTCTAAACGTTCAACTGAACTATCACGTAGTTATCAAAATGTGTATGTCAGATGTTCGCAACATCCACAGACAACGTTCGAGGTTCAGCACACTGAGCGGTGCATTAAGGACATAAGCCTTTTAAGAAGCAATGAGGACAATCCTCAGTTTACGGACCTAGTCCGCATAATTGCTACTATCAACTTTCAACTAAATTTTCTCTAGGAACATATCTAAACAGTAGAACTGAAGCGCGAGCTACGACATAATTTGCGAAGACCTTTTGACTATGTTCAGGATAATTAAGTTCATCTTATGAACTCCCACTCAGATAGACATCCCTCTAGTCATCTAAGTGATTACATGATCCGAGTCAACTAGGCCGTGTCCGATCATCACGTGAGACGGACTAGTCAACATCGGTGAACATCTTCATGTTGATCGTATCTTCTATACGATTCATGCTCGACCTTTCGGTCTTCTGTGTTCCGAGGCCATGTCTGTACATGCTAGGCTCGTCAAGTCAACCTAAGTGTTTCGCGTGTGTAAATCTGTCTTACACCCGTTGTATGTGAACGTTGGAATCTATCACCCCCGATCATCACATGGTGCTTAGAAACGAACGAACTGTCGCAACGGTGCACAGTTAGGGGGAACACTTTCTTGAAATTTTAATGAGGGATCATCTTACTTACTACCGTCGTTCTAAGCAAATAAGATGTATAAACATGATAAACATCACATGCAATCAAATAGTGACATGATATGGCCATCATCACTTTGCTCCTCTTGATCTCCATCTTCGGGGCTCCATGATCATCATCGTCACCAGCATGACACCATGATCTCCATCATCATGATCTCCATCATCGTGTCTTCATGAAGTTGTCTCGCCAACTATTACTTCTACTACTACAGCTAACGGTTAGCAATAAAGTAAAGTAATTACATGACGTTTATGTTGACACGCAGGTCATAAATAAATTAAGACAACTCCTATGGCTCCTGCCGGTTGTCATATTCATCGACATGCAAGTCGTGATTCCTATTACAAGAACATGATCAATCTCATACATCACATATATCATTCATCACATCCTTTTGGCCATATCACATCACATAGCATACCCTGCAAAAACAAGTTAGACGTCCTCTAATTGTTGTTTGCATGTTTTACATGGCTGCTATGGGTTTCTAGCAAGAACGTTTCTTACCTATGCAAAAACCACAACGTGATATGCCAATTGCTATTTACCCTTCATAAGGACCCTTTTCATCGAATCCGATCCGACTAAAGTGGGAGAGACAGACACCCGCTAGCCACCTTATGCAACTAGTGCATGTCAGTCGGTGGAACCAGTCTCACGTAAGAGTACGTGTAAGGTCGGTCCGGGCCGCTTCATCCCATAATGCCACCGAATCAAGATTGGACTAGTAACGGTAAGCATATTGAACAAAATCAATGCCCACAACTACTTTGTGTTCTACTCGTGCATAGAAACTACGCATAGACCTAGCTCATGATGCCACTGTTGGGGAACATAGCATAAATTCAAAATTTTCCTACGTGTCACCAAGATCTATCTATGGAGTAATCTAGCAACGAGGGAGGAGTGGATCTACATACCCTTGTAGATCGCGCGCGGAAGCGTTCAAGAGAACAGGGTTGATGGAATCGTACTCGTCGTGATCCAAATCACCGATGATCCTAGCGCCGAACGGACGGCACCTCCGCGTTCAATACACGTACGGAGCAGCGACGTCTCCTCCTTCTTAATCCAGCAAGGGGAAAGGATAGGTTGATGGAGATCCAGCAGCACGGCGGCGTGGTGGTGGAAGTAGCGGGATTCCAACAGGGCTTCGCCAAGCGCTGCGGGAGGAGGAAGATGTGTCATGGGAGGGAGAGGGAGGCGCCAGGGCTTATCTTGGATTGCCCTCCCTTTCCCCCACTATATATAGGGCCAAGGGAGAGGGGGAGGGCGCAGCCTTGCCCCTTCCTCCAAGGAAGGGTGCGGCCAAGGGGGGGAGGAGTCCATCCTCCCCAAGGCACCTCGGAGGTGCCTTCCCCCTTTAGGACTCTACCCTCCTCTTGTCCCTTTGGCGCATGGGCCTCTAGGGTCTGGTGCCCTTGGCCCATATAGGCCAAGGCGCACCCCCTACAGCCCATGTGGCCCCCCGGGGCAGGTGGCCCCACCCGGTGGACCCCCGGGACCCTTCCGGTGGTCCCGGTACAATACCGGTGACCCCGAAACTTGTCCCGATGGCCGAAATAGCACTTCCTATATATAATTCTTTACCTCCGGACCATTCCGGAACTCCTCGTGACGTCCGGGATCTCATCCGGGACTCCGAACAACTTTCGGGTTACCGCATACTAATATCTCTATAACCCTAGCGTCACCGAACCTTAAGTGTGTAGACCCTACGGGTTCGGGGGACATGCAGACATGACCGAGATGACTCTCCGGTCAATAACCAACAGCGGCATCTGGATACCCATGTTGGCTCCCACATGTTCCACGATGATCTCATCGGATGAACCACGATGTCGAGGATTCGATCAATCCCGTATTCAATTCCCTTTGTCTAGCGGTATTGTACTTGCCCGAGATTCGATCGTCGGTATCCCGATACCTTGTTCATTCTCGTTACCGGCAAGTCTCTTTACTCGTTCCGTAACACATCATCCCGTGATCAACTCCTTGATCACATTGTGCACATTATGATGATGTCCTACCGAGTGGGCCCAGAGATACCTTTCCGTTTACACTGAGTGACAAATCCCAGTCTCGATTCGTGCCAACCCAACAGACACTTTCGGAGATACCCGTAGTGCACCTTTATAGTCACCCAGTTACGTTGTGACGTTTGGCACACCCAAAGCACTCCTACGGTATCCGAGAGTCGCACAATCTCATGGTCTAAGGAAATGATACTTGACATTAGAAAAGCTTTAGCATACGAACTACACGATCTTGTGCTAGGCTTAGGATTGGGTCTTGTCCATCACATCATTCTCCTAATGATGTGATCCCGTTATCAACGACATCCAATGTCCATGGTCAGGAAACCGTGACCATCTATTGATCAACGAGCTAGTCAACTAGAGGCTTACTAGGGACATGGTGTTGTCTATGTATCCACACATGTATCTGAGTTTCCTATCAATACAATTATTGCATGGATAATAAACGATTATCATGAACAAGGAAATATAATAATAACTTATTTATTATTGCCTCTAGGGCATATTTCCAACATTAAGTTCATCTTATGAACTCCCACTCAGATAGACATCCCTCTAGTCATCTAAGTGATTACATGATCCGAGTCAACTAGGCCGTGTCCGATCATCACGTGAGACGGACTAGTCATCATCGGTGAACATCTTCATGTTGATCGTATCTACCATACGACTCATGCTCGACCTTTCGGTCTCTTGTGTTCCGAGGCCATGTCTGTACATGCTAGGCTCGTCAAGTCAACCTAAGTGTTTCGCGTGTGTAAATCTGGCTTACACCCGTTGTATGTGAACGTAAGAATCTATCACCCCCGATCATCACGTGGTGCTTCGAAACAACGAACTGTCGCAACGGTGCACAGTTAGGGGGAACACTTTCTTGAAATTTTAATGAGGGATCATCTTACTTACTACCGTCGTTCTAAGCAAATAAGATGTATAAACATGATAAACATCACATGCAATCAAATAGTGACATGATATGGCCAATATCATATTGCTCCTTTTGATCTCCATCTTCGGGGCTCCATGATCATCATTGTCGTCGGCATGACACCATGATCTCCATCATCATGATCCCCATCATTGTGTCTCCATGAAGTTGTCTCGCCAACTTATTACTTCTACTACTATGGCTACCGGTTAGCAATAAAGTAAAGTAATTACATGGCATTGTACAATGACACGCAGGTCATACAATAAATAAAGAAAACTCCTATGGCTCCTGCCGGTTGTCATACTCATCGACATGCAAGTCGTGATTCCTATTACAAGAACATGATCAATCTCATACATCACATATCATTCATCACATTCTTCTTGGCCATATCACATCACATAGCATACCCTGGAAAAACAAGTTAGATGTCCTCTAATTGTTGTTTGCATGTTTTACATGGCTGCTATGGGTTTCTAGCAAGAACGTTTCTTACCTACGCAAAAACCACAACGTGATATGCCAATTGCTATTTACCCTTCATAAGGACCCTTTTCATCGAATCCGATCCGACTAAAGTGGGAGAGACAGACACCCGCCAGCCACCTTATGCAACCAGTGCATGTCAGTCGGTGGAACCGGTCTCACGTAAGCGTACGTGTAAGGTTGGTCCGGGCCGCTTCATCCCACAATGCCGCCGAATCAAGATTGGACTGGTAACGGTAAGCATATTGAACAAAATCAACGCCCACAACTACTTTGTGTTCTACTCGTGCATAGAAACTACGCATAAACATGGGTCATGATGCCATTGTTGGGGAATGTAGCAGAAATTCAAAATTTTCCTACGTGTCACCAAGATCTATCTATGGAGAAACCAACAACGAGGGGAAGGAGAATGCATCTACATACCCTTGTAGATCGCTAAGCGGAAGCGTTCAAGAGAACGGGTTGATGAAGTCGTACTCGTCGTGATCCAAATCACCGATGATCCTAGTGCCGAACGGACGGCACCTCCGTGTTCAACACACGTACAGCCCGGTGACGTCTCCTACGCCTTGATCCAGCAAGGGGAGAAGGAGAGGTTGGGGAAGACTCCATCCAGCAGCAGCACGACAGCGTGGTGGTGGTGGAGGAGCGTGGTACTCCAGCAGGGCTTCGCCAAGCACCGCAAGAGACGAGGAGGGAGAGGGGTAGGGCTGCGCCAAGAAGGAGATTGAATTCATCTGTTGGCAGCCCCAAGTCCTCAAGTATATATAGGGGAGAGGGAGGGGTGCGCCCCACCTAGGGTTCCACCCTAGTGGCGGCGGCCAGCCCCAATCCCATCTAGGGTGGCGGCCAAGTGGAGGGGGAGAGGAAGGCGCACCAGGCATGGGCCTTAAGGCCCATCTGCCCTTAGGGTTTGCCCCCTCTTCCCCTTAGGCGCATGGGCCTTGGTGGGGAGGCGCCCTAGCCCACTTAGGGGCTGGTCCCTTCCCACTATTGGCCCATGTAGGCCTCCGGGGCTGGTGGCCCCACCTAGTGGACTCCCGGACCCCTCCGGTGGTCCCGGTACACTACCGGTGATGCCCGGAACACTTCCGGTGGCCAAAACCATACTTCATATATATTAATCTTCACCTCCGGACGATTCCGGAACTCCTCGTGACGTCCGGGATCTCATCCGGGACTCCGAACAACATTCGGTAACCACATACAAACTTCCTTTATAACCCTAGCGTCATCGAACCTTAAGTGTGTAGACCCTACGGGTTCGGGAACCATGCAGACATGACCGAGACGTCCTCCGGTCAATAACCAACAACGGGATCTGGATACCCATGTTGGTTCCCACATGTTCCACGATGATCTCATCGGATGAACCACGATGTCAAGGACTTAATCAATCCCGTATACAATTCCCTTTGTCTAGCGGTACGATACTTGCCCGAGATTCGATCGTCGGTATCCCGATACCTTGTTTAATCTCGTTACCGGCAAGTCTCTTTAATCGTTCCGTAACACATCATCTCGTGATCAACTCCTTGGTCACATTGTGCACATTATGATGATGTCCTACCGAGTGGGCCCAGAGATACCTCTCCGTTTACACGGAGTGACAAATCCCAGTCTCGATTCGTGCCAACCAACAGACACTTTCGGAGATACCTGTAGTGTACCTTTATAGCCACCCAGTTACGTTGTGACATTTGGCACACCCAAAGCACTCCTACGGTATCTGGGAGTTGCACAATCTCATGGTCTAAGGAAATGATACTTGACATTAGAAAAGCTTTAGCATACGAACTACATGATCTTGTGCTAGGCTTAGGATTGGGTCTTGTCCATCCCATCATTCTGCTAATGATGTGATCCCGTTATCAACGACATCCAATGTCCATGGTCAGGAAACCGTAACCATCTATTGATCAACGAGCTAGTCAACTAGAGGCTTACTAGGGACATGGTGTTGTCTATGTATCCACACATGTATCTGAGTTTCCTATCAATACAATTCTAGCATGGATAATAAACGATTATCATGAACAAGGAAATATAATAATAATCAATTTATTATTGCCTCTAGGGCATATTTCCAACAGGAGGAGGCGCGCGGCCCACCCTGGTTGCCCCTCTCTCTCCACTAAGGCCCATATGGCCCATTACTTCTCCCGGTAGGGTTCCGGTAACCCTCCGGCTCTCCGGTTTTCTCCGAAATCACCCGGAACACTTCCGGTGTCCGAATATAGCCGTCCAATATATCAATCTTTATGTCTCGACCATTTCGAGACTCCTCGTTATGTCCGTGATCACATCCGGGACTCCGAACTAACTTCGGTACATCAAAACTCATAAACTCATAATATAACTGTCATCGAAACCTTAAGCGTGCGGACCCTACGGGTTCGAGAACAATGTAGACATGACCAAGACACGTCTCCGGTCAATAACCAATAGCGGAACCTGGATGCTCATATTGGCTCCTACATATTCTATGAAGATCTTTATCGGTCAGACCGCATAACAACATACGTTGTTCCCTTTGTCATCGGTATTTTACTTGCCCGAGATTCGATCGTCGGTATCTCAATACCTAGTTCAATCTCGTTACCGGCAAGTCTCTTTACTCGTTTCATAATACATCATCTCGCAACTAACTTATTAGTTGCAATGCTTGCAAGGCTTATGTGATGTGCATTACCGAGAGGGTCCAGAGATACCTCTCCGACAATCGGAGTGACAAATCCTAATCTCGAAATACGCCAACCCAACATGTACCTTTGGAGACACCTGTAGAGCTCCTTTATAATCACCCAGTTACGTTGTGACGTTTGGTAGCACACAAAGTGTTCCTCCGGCAAACGAGAGTTGCATAATCTCATAGTTATAGGAACATGTATAAGTCATGAAGAAAGCAATAGCAACATACTAAACGATCGGGTGCTAAGCTAATGGAATGGGTCATGTCAATCACATCATTCTTCTAATGATGTGATCCCGTTAATCAAATAACAACTCTTTTGTTCATGGTTAGGAAACATAACCATCTTCGATTAACGAGCTAGTCAAGTAGAGGCATACTAGTGATACTCTGTTTGTCTATGTATTCACACATGTATTATGTTTCCGGTTAATACAATTCTAGCATGAATAATAAACATTTATCATGATATAAGGAAATAAATAATAACTTTATTATTGCCTCCAGGGCATATTTCCTTCAGTGGCGCCGTTGGGCGCCGTGGTGGTGTTGACGGATGGACGGACTGATAAGGATGATGCGGATCTCTCTCCTGAAGATGGGTCAGCGGCCCGATGATGATGGCGGCGTCTAAAACATGTCCATGTGTGGTGTACACTTTAGGTCTGCTGCATCAGCTGTTCGTTCCGATACATTATATGGATGGATCGTCGACGACACCGGTTTAGATATGGGGAGTGAGAGCACTCCACATAATCGAGTTTTGTAGGTGTGAGTGGTGGCTTCAGATGGTTTGATATATGTTCTTGTTAGACCTTGGTGAAATAATAAATAAAGATGGCCGCATGCATTGCTTGATGCAGAGGCTGGGGGTGTAAATCTCCTTTAAAAAAATGCTTTCTCAAGGCAAGCAATCCAGCTTTAGAATATGCCGCAAACACAATCGCCCAATCTTAGAAAATTCAGCGGACAGTAAAGAGACTGGATTGGATGGACTCGTTGATCGGACGGAAGCAGACCAAACATGCCTGAAACAGTCCTCTTCAACACATCCACAATGTCAGGGTGGACATCTCTCCGGACTACACTATCAAGTTTCAAAGTGAAGATTTGTGAGCAGTACCAGTACATCGACTCGACATGATTTAAGATGCTAATCCTATTTTAGATAATTTTCCTGTGGAAGTTCATAAGAATCTATTTTTTTGTCAGTGGAATTTAGATAACTTCCTCACACCTGTCTGGAGACACCTAAATCTACAGATAAACAATTGTGTGTTGCTTATCATTTCATCTTCCATCTACACGTTGCAAATTTATGTTGAGGAGGTTAATACAGAATTAGTATATCCCGTAATAATTAATTTTTATTGCTCAAAAAAAGGCTTGGAGTTTTTTTCGCTAGCATGGATGAGCATCGGCTAATGGTTCATGTGAATCAGGCTAATGTACCTTGACAGCCGAAAGAACAACTGCACAGTTTACATGTTGAAGACAGGGCATAACTTGTCCCACTATATTTTTGCATCTGCTGCTTTGTATCTTGACAGAGAATCAAGAAGGAAATTTTGTCCCCACCTGCAAATTCGTCAAAAATGATAAGAAGTTGTGGCTACTGGATCTATGGGCTTTGTGCGGGAGCAGGCCCAGTCAACCACAATGCACCGATTTTTCCACCGGAGTAGCCAGCCTGAGGACAGCTACCCCACTTAGCAATTGAAGTGGGGTGAGGCAGCGATCAGATGGCCGCAAATGGTCAAAACTGCTAATGGTGTGAGAGGGCCGGGAATTGGTTCAGTTTTACGGTCCTTATATAATAACTAGATGATACCCCCCACGTTGCTGCGGGAATTTTTAGCACTACATGATAAGTATTTATCATATAAGAAATAATAAAGTCCTAAAAAAATGTATTTTTTTAACCTTCGATGAAACAATATGAAAAGCTAGGAGAATTCGTATATTGTAGAGTATCTCCATACTTGCTTAGATTTTCCTGATAATAATTCAAGGTAATACAATTTGATTATCTATTAGAAGTGCATCAGAGCAAAAAGAAATTCATGCTAATTTGCGAGCCTTGCGTGTTAATATGGAAAAATTGTAATTAGCTTCGATTCTCCACTATGATAATAATTTTGGGTGGAAAAGTAACCAAAGGTACTCCATGTTCAACATCTTATTTAAAAGACTGCTATCCAGCATAGAACAATTAAAGTTTAGGAGAATCAGAAATGGCCATACTTGATCCTCTCACCAAGGATTGTCATTAACACTATATTTGTTCTTACATTTTTAACACAATTGTATATTATAATGATACACACATGGTTGAAAACATAATATCACTTAATATCCTAGCATAGATAAACAATAATATGATATCATCTATCTTCAAACCAGAAACACACCAACAGTCTTATTTGTCATCACAGTTGTACATCCCAGGGAGGAGTAGACATGACTGGGTATAAAATCTTGTAACATTTGCAAATTTTTATTAGCACAACATGGGCGAATTGCATAAAGGAAAAATCAAAATTACAATGCCAATAGCAATAATAGTCTCTTTAAGGATTTTTATGAAAAAAAAAGCATAGCAGTTTGTTCTGCAGAAAGGTGAATGAGGCAATTGCATGGAGTGAACATATTGGTAGTTGTGTTACCTTCATACAGTGCAAATACTTAATAAAAGCTTCAAATTTTTTTAGATTAACGTCTTCACTCTATTTATTCATGATGTTCAGGGATTTCAAATTACATGCAGGATACTATCAGGTGGCACATGCAGCCATACTTTACGAGATCATTCAAGACCCCTTCCTCCGCCATCATATGCGCCGTTGTGTTTGCTTCTCAATGAACCCTCATTTACAACAGTAGCTTGATCTCCTCAACATCCAGCCCCAGCACAGAGAAATTCTTGTGTTGATCATTTAGCACAGAAGCTACAGCCCTGCAATCGATTATGAAAGCTTCAATTTATGGAAGGAAATGTATAACATATCATTATGTAAAACAAATGCAAATATGATTTATTTCATTTTGTTTGTATAATATCTGGAAAAATTCCCTTTTAAACTTACACTTGAAGCCGCTAGTCGATTAACCTGCAACTCACATCCACAACAATATTTACATAATCTTTGATTTTGAATGATAAATCTGAAACACATGGCTAATCTATCACTGTGCTAGCTCGCCAAGCTAGATGATGTTCAGATAGAACAGTAGTACTGAAACACACATGCCTAATAAACCATCTATTCGAGTATTGGATCGTTCTGATGGCATTCATAGTGGAATAGTACTGTCGGTCAGGAACATACCTGAAAATGACCAAAGGAATATGCCTTGATTCACAAAACAATCAAAGTAAAAAAAAACAATAAAATTCATACTAACCTACACGTCTGTGCATGTATGAGAGAGAGAGATGCGGGATTGTAGTTGCACGTACTTATTCCTTCCAATCAGCGCCTTATATATACAAAAGAAAAAGAAGAGAGATCAGTACAACCCATCGTTTCCAATCAAAGTTGTTTCATTTATTTATTCCTTCCAACTATGAATATAAAGAAAATAAAACGAAGAGGAATCAGAGATTGTTGTTTAATGCTTGCGGGGAGTGCTTGCATTAGAGAGGATTGGGGATTAGAAAGACTGACCGGACTTGGTGGGCGGAAGAGGCGGCTGGAGACATAACAAATCTGCCTTCTAAAAAATGATTCCTGCCGCACACAAATCAGAGCTTCCAACCCAAACAAACTCAAGATCGTTAGGATTTGGATTTGTCGAGATAGAGAGGAAGGAGAGCCCCCACCTTTTGGCACAGGTGATGTCGGAGGACGACGACAACGGTGACACGTGTGGCACGCCTGGAGCTCTGGTCGACACCGGGGCGCGGGCTTGGGTCAGCACTATCTGCCGGGCTTGATTCGACAACGGATTGCAGGCTCACAGGGGCTCGGGTCAGCAGCAGCATCCTGGTATTTGGGGGCGACCCCCACGAACGCCAGGCTGGCAGCAGCACCGCGCCATGAGCACCACCATCGCCGCTGAAGGTGAGGTGTGTATGGTAGCTTTTGCACGGCTGAGTATGGATGGGTTGATTTATTTTGGTGAGTGGAACCGGACGGAGGATACGAAGAGGAGGGGGAAATAAAGTGGGAGAATACCAATGGCATGGTGGAGAAGATAACGCACATTTATTATTGAGGAGCCCGTGGTTAACGGATGAAGCAGATGTGGGATGGTAACGAAACGTCGTGCCTCGGTCATTTCTGTACGCGGGTAGCAACACGTTCAATGTGGCATCATGCATATTAGGAGTTCGCTGATGTGGTAGGACGCTGAGTTGGATGCCCTGCATGTTGAGATAAATACTTGTAGTGGGGATGAATCTCTTAAGTATATAGGATTCTCTTTCTCTAAAAAAATATATAATAATTCTCTTGATTATGACACCAAAGACGCAGAGTAGATGCACCGCCAGGTACAAAGCAGGTACAAACTAATCATTTCCTAATGCCTTCCAAATCTAATTAACATATTTGTGGTAGTATGCGTGAGTGTCCGTGTTGTATTCCCCAAAACACGACCTTATAACAAAAAAAAAGGAGTGGGATTGTCTTGGGTACTATTCACCACAACCGGCTCACTCTGAGATAAAATATGTAGGCACATCGGACATGTATGTTTCTTGATATGATTCTAGCTATGTGATCACTATGAACCATGGCTGATGAGAACTATATATGCATGAACGCTTGATTGGGAGGTCACGAAAAATAAATGGCATAACAACTCATTGACGAGGTGGATGGCGACAAGTAATTGGTTTGTTGTACTTTGTATTTAGGTTTGCTTGCGTTTGTACAACCACTTTTTCAACCAAGAGAGCCTTTTGTACTTGGCTGGATACTAACATTAGTGCAGTCAAGGTCATCACACACGGTTAAAAAGAACATACACATATGTGAATCGTTGTCTTGCTATGGTGTGCGACATGGGGTGCATCGTCTTGTTTGGTTGTCTGCGTGGCTCTAACCTGCATTGCATGGGGGATCCTTGGTGGGCGTGGCCAGCTTGAGTGGATGCAAGGATGAGGTGTTTTCGCAAAAAAAAAGATGAGTGAGATGAGTGTTTGGTGGACCGTGTGATATGGGTGCACAAGAGATGATATGCAGGAGAGATGTTGTTTGGTAGGCTGAATATAGGCTCAATTCTGTTAACTCTTCTATTCCAATTTCAATCATTCCAGAACCATTCCATAGACAAAGAGAAGAAGTAAACAAATTTATATTGAAATCTGAACCAAAACTAAGTGTCGATTTTATTTACTAGGAATTTCTGAGACAAATCAAAAAGCTTTTCCACCAATCTGACCCATTCCACTGAGATGGAGTAGATAGCCGTGGCAGAGACCAACCGGATGAAGAGGTGGAGGGCGACGAGATGACTGTGGTAAAGATGGGCTGCTGGGAGGAGACGCCAGTAACGGAGATTTGACTGCGGCTCGTGGAGCGCAAGTGCTCCCTCCTCCCCAACCCGCTTCTTCCTCTCGGTCGGTGGCGGGTGGTGGGTCGAGCTCCGGCGGGCTTGTCCCCAGGCGTGGGTGCGCGCGGCGGCGGTAGTCGAGGAGCGCAGGAGTGGGTACGCGTGACGGCGGTGGTCAAGGAGCACATGCGTGGGTGCGTGCGTCGATGGCAGAGTGCGGAAGTGAGATCGATGAGACCATTTAGATCAAGGCGGCCGGGATGCAGGGGAAAGGACCGGACGAGCTTGCACGAAGGAAACACTCGCAACCTCCCCCCTTTACACTGTTTTTTATAGCGGACCGGCCCATCCCACTTCCTTTCTGCTTTAACACCTACGTCTGAGTGACTCGAACCTTACTCGTTGCGTTTAAGTAGCATGCGCCCTAACCAACTGGATCAGATCACCGATGTGCTAGTTTTCTTTTTTTAATCTTTATAAGATGCAAAAAACGCAACTGTTTTGATGTTTGCTTTCCTTTTCCTTTTTCTTGTTTTCTATCTTGTTTTTTTCCTTTTTCCTTAAATACATGAAAATTTTCAAATACAACGAAATTACCGCAAAATCAATGAACTTGTTTTCAATAGATGAACTTTTTCTAAATCGATGAACTTTTATTCAAATCGATGATTTTTTTTTCAAATTTGATGAACTTTTTTCAAAATCAATGAACTTTTTTCAAACTCGATGTTTTTTTCAAATTCGATGAACTTTTTTCAAATGAGGTGAACTTTTTTCAAATTTTGATGAAGTTTTTTCAAACTCAATGAATTTTTTTCGAATTCAATGAACTTTTTTCAAATTAGATGGCCTTTTTTCAAATTTTGATGAACTTTTTTCAAATTTGATTAATTCTTTTCAGACTTGGTGAAGTTTTTTTCAAATCCGATGAACTTTTTTCTAAGAACAAGAGTACATACTGTAGCAAACCGGGTTTTTTTCTAAGAAAAATAGTCTATACTGTAGCAGTTTTTGGAATGAAAAAAAAAATGGTCGAGCGGTAACCAGCGATCGAGCGAGCGGCGGCACCCAGCGAGCGCTGCTGGGCCAGGCCCATACTAGCGACACAGCGAGCGCTGTAATCGCCAACGGGCGCTGAAGGGGAAATCCCTATTCGCCGCTTGCTGCGGCAAAATGTCGGGCTACCGCACAGGGCAGCGCAGCGAGCGACAAACCTGGGCCGGCCCACTTATACATAATGCGTCCAACCGGTTTTGGGAACCTTCTAGAAGGTTCCCTGAACCGGTTTTTTTTCTGTATCGTTTTTTTCTGGTTCTTTTTCGGCTTTCTATTGTTTTTCCATTTCTCTTTTTTCGTTTCTGTTTTTTTTTTAATTTTTAGTTTTTTGTTTCATTTTCTTTTTCAAGTTTATTTTTCTTTCTCAGAACTTGTTCACAATTTTACAAAATGTTTACGATTTTCTTTTTTATTTATTTTCCTTTCTTCTCTTTTTTTAAAAAAATCAAAAAAATAATTTTTGTTCATGTTTCCAAAAAATGTTCAGTTTTTGAAAAAATGTTCTCAAAATTAAAAATTGTTCTTGTTACACAAAAAAGTACAAATCTTTCGAAATTCATAAAATGTACCAGATTTCAATTTTTTGTTCACATATTAAAAAAATGTTCGCGCTTCCAAATTTGTTCGGGATTTTTCAAAATTGTTCTCCGTTTTAAAATATGTTCTCAAAATTCAAAAAATGTTCGTACTTTAAAAAATTGTTCGCGCCTCCAAGTTTGTTCAGGATTTTTTAAAAATGTTCTCTGTTTCAAAATTTATTCTCAAGATTCAAAAAATGTTTGGACATTGAAGAAAATGTTCCAGCTTTCCTAATTTGTTCACAAATTCAATAATAGTTCATGTTTTTAATTTTGTTCACAAATTCAAAAAATGTTCTGGAAGTTTATAAAAGTAAACCTTTTTATTTTTTGTTCACAAATTCAAGAAATGTTCCCCTTTTTCAAATTTGTTCACGTCATCAAAATGTTCTTGTTCTACAAAATTTGTACGAAAATTCGAAAAATGTTTTTATTTTGAAGAAATTATTCATAATTTCGAAAAATGGGCTGTAGTTTTTTGGATTTTTTGCGAATTAATGTTTAACATTAGTCTCTCTCGTATACGTCTTTAACTGTCCGGCTGCTAAGTGAACATGAGGTGGTCTTCGTCGCGGTGGTTAGCACGGCAGGCCAATTGGTGCGCAGTCGCGTGTTCGAGTTACAGCGCTAGCGCGATTTTCTTTTTTGCGATTTTTTCATCTAGGGAAGGTGCCGTCAGGTGCCACTGTAAATGGGCTGGCCCACGCTAGCCGCTCCTGTGCGAAGCGCTGGCACTTTGCCGCAGCGAGCGGCCTATAGGAGCTCCCTGAAGGCGCCAAGGAGGAGGTCTCTGTGCGATGCGGTGATAGGATGCATTCAATTTTGTAAAAGCTACCATATGTGATGGGCAGACTTATCGCACAGAAAATGCAACACTGGTGTACTACTCCGGCAACATTTTCTTTGTAAAGCTGCCCGCCCATAACGGTGTATGCTTTTGATCGACAAATGATCCCTCTCGTTTCAATTTCGTCTTCTGGGAGTTCTTGTCGTAACAGATAGACAAGGTAGGGCAAAGTCCACTCGGGCGTAACAACTCGCACTTCTTGTACCAAATCAATTATTGTCGGGACCTCAACTTCTGCAGGAACTGGCGTTTCGACCCGTGGTGGGAGCTCTTCTTTGAATGAATTCTCTTTTATAGTTGGGGAGTGGAGGTGATCAAGAAAATATCTTTAGGAACAAGCTTTTGAGTGAAACCCAACTTTGACAGATCATCAGCTACTTGTTTTCCTAATGCCTCCCAAATATAATTAACATGTTTGTGGTAGTGTGCGCGTGTGGCCCAATATATGTGTTGTGTTGCCTAAAACCCCGACTTTAACAAAGTACAATGAGGTGAATTGTCTTGAGTACTATCCACCATGACTATCTCACAAAATATGTTGGCACACCAGATAGACATCCTTCTTTATCTTCTTCTAGCTATGTGATCACCGTGAACCATGGTTGATCGGACCTATATTTGAGGATGCCGGGAAAAAAAATGTCATAACAACTCACCGACAAGGTGGATGGTGACAATTGATTTATTTGTTTTACTTTTTTAAAACTATAAATGTTTGCTTGAGTTTGTACAACCACTTTTACAACCAAGTAAGTTTCTTGTACTTGGTTTGATACTTCGATAAACTTAAAGTAGTTGATTTAAAAAAAAACAGTTGGTTCGCCAACCGCCCGGCCTCAAGCGGGTGGCCATTAGATTGAAGGCGGAAAATATCCTCCTAGTCTTCCACAAATGTAGAAATCGCCCGCAAAAGACGGACCCACCCGACAACACCATCAGGAGACCTGCAAGTTTGTAGCATCGTCGCTAAGCGTCGCAACAACCTGCCTCTGGCCGCAGCGTCCCACACTCAAGGTGTTGAAAGTTGCATTTGAAGAACCTTTCTCAAGCTCGCAATATTGTTTTGTCAATAGATGGTTGGTGCCGCTGATTGTTGTTGTATTTCAGTGATTATTGTGTTGATTTCTTCATTTTTCCTCTTCTTATTCCTCTTCTTCATTATGGTTGGTGCCGCTGATTGTTGTTGTATGACTTCACTACTTGCTGGTGTGATTGTTGGTGTTAGTTGTTTATTTCCCCTAGGACACAATGTGTTGGACCACTAACACAAGGGTTTGTACCAAGTAGCAAATGTTCCTCAATGAGAGTGAAGGTATCCATCCATCTGTGGAGCTACTAATGTATAAAGTTCTAGGAAGTATTTTTATATTTTCAGAATAAATACAAAATACTCAGAAGGCATCTTTCTCCATCTCCTCATATCTCTCAAATACTCAAGGGGCATCTGGAGCGATATGGATTCCTCAAGCCCAACCGACTCAATCATCATGGTCACATACGTGGCTAACGGCATCCGCGAAGTCACGACATTGAAAGTCACATCATTGAATTCGGTCACATGTACATTCACATTCTTTAAATTGAACCAAACAAATAAAAAGGAACAAGCGAACAAATTTCTTAACTACTTGGCATTGCACCGAACACATGTGGATGGCTCAGGTTGACCACCACCACAAAGGCCATCAAGCCTTCTTCTTTTTTCGGCTTCTCCTCTTCTTCAGGTGTGCCGCATGACCAAAGTCTCCCCTGCCTAGCGGAGCCTATGGGTTATAGGCAACTCAATGTGCAAATTGTAAAAAAGAAATACCCGGTCATTGATGGTCTTTTGGGTGAGCTACACGGTTGTACTGTGTACTCAACAATCGTTTATCTATTCCCACATCTATTCACTAATCATGGAATTCGTTATGGACAGAAGGTCTGTAGAAGTGGAAGTAGGATGATGGGAGGAAAAAGAAAGGAGTAACAGAAAAGGAAGGTTTAGGACTTTCTGCCCACGTATCGCATTTGAAACAGGAAATATTTAATTTGGATATTAAATCTGCAAGGAAGGGAATAATCCAAACAAATGAGAACATACTAGATAGTTTGAATTTCATCCATTAGGGAGGGTATGACACACTTGTCTTTCACAATCAAGTCTTTTCTTTTTATGGAGCCGACATTGTCGATGGTGTTGGTCGTCGCGAGTGATGGACGACCACACAACACGATTTGGTTATTTTCATGTGTTAATTAAGTCTTAACACGATGCATACAACGACATGCAATCATCTAGTTCGTCTAATTTTGTTCGAAGTTGTTCTCACACATGGTTTTCTCAAACTTTAGGTTAGTTCATCTTCACTGATTTGAGGTCTGCAAAGAGGAGCTCGAGATTTTCTTCACGCATACGGAGTCCCTCTTTGCTTTACCGCACTACGGCACCTGATGCCAATACGGTCCATGTAGTCACTAGTAGAAAACATGGCTTTGGTTTAGGCCAGAAAAGGGCATTAATCCCAGTTGTCCTACAAACCGGGACCAATGGGTGCATCAGTCCCGGTTCATGAGGCCAAGGCGCCGGCCGGGCCTCGGGGGCCATTGATCCCGGTTCTTCTGACCCCTTTGGTCCCAATTCCAGACACAAACCGGGACCAATGGGCCTCGCTCCTGACGCCACACCTTTAGTCCCGGTTGGTGGCTGGAACCGGGACCAAATGTCAGTCTTCTGTCCCGGTTCTAGCCACCAACTGGAACTAAAGAGATGCCTATATATACCCTCGCCCCTGCCCGCTCGCTCCTCTATTTTTTTGGCCGTGTGGGAGGTGTATGCATGCGCTGCTCTGTATCCCTTCTATGCATGCACATGAGGTGTTCAATGAAAGAGAGGTCACTTCTCTCTATTAGTTAGCTAACACAATATGAAACCCCTAAATTAACCCTCCAAAACCCCTAACCCCCCTCCCTTTCAAAAATAACTAAAACCCCAGCGCCTGCGAGCTGCTGACGCGTGGCTGCCTTTTAGTCCCGGTTGGTGTTACCAACTAGGACTAAAAGTTCTCCTGCCTGGACGCCCCACAACGGCCACATGGAGCCCCTTTAGTCCCGGTTCATAAGCCAACCAGGACTAAAGGTTGTGGGCATTAATCCTTGTTAGACTTTGTAACGTAGCCCAACTGTGTAATCTGTATATTGGGTAACCTTATAAATATATGTGATAGGCCACCCCTAGAGGGTTGAGCCAGTTCCCACAAACCCTATGTTTAACATGGTATCAGCCTAACCCTAAGTCCTACTCCACCTCAGCCGCCGCCGCCGTGCCCCCAACCCTAGGGCCGCCGTCGCCGCAGCTACCATGACCGCTTCCGCCTCCGGTTCCGCCAGCTCCGGGGCCCTCCCCGCCACGCCGCCCGCCCTTCTCAATCTCCCCGCCCACGCCGGTGCGTCGCCGCGGCCCCAATTCTTCGGCACCACCACCGTTGGCTTGATGTTCTCGGCTCCGATCCAGCCATCTCCCGCGACGTCGACGGTGGCGGCCTCCACCGCCGCGATGATGGCGCCACCCGCGGCCCTCGCTGGTTCGTCCCCGACACTCCCCATCCTGCCGGCGGCCTCGGGGGCCTCCGATGATCCGCTCACGGGTGTGGCACCCGCAGCTCCTGCGGTGTCCGCTGGTGCTACCACTGACGCCGCCATGTTCTCCGGGCCTTTTCACTTCGACAACCAGATCACCACTCGTCTCACGCCGGACAACTATTTGTTTTGGCGTGCCAAGGTTCTACCGCTGCTCCGCTGCCGCTCCCTCCTTGGCTATGTCGATGGTTCCCTGCCGTGTCCGCCGCAGGTTATCCCCACTGTCCACGGCCCGACCATCAACCCGGTGCACCGTGTGTGGGTGCAGCAAGACCAAGCGATCCTCTCCGCCATCCAGGGCTCCCTAGGAGACGGGGTCGCTGGCCTTTGCCTCTTTGCTGCCTCCTCCTTGGATGCGTGGACGACTCTGGAACATGCGTTTGCCCAGACCTCCACCGCCCACTCGATGGCTCTTCGCAGCAAGCTCGATGACATCAAGAAACTGGACTCATCTGCCACAACATACTTCAACAAAATCAAGGTCTTGGCGGACACACTGACCTCTATTGGTCGACCGCTGAGTGATGAGGAGTTCGCCGGCTACGTTATCAAGGGTCTCGATGCCGAGTACGACAACCTTGCCAAGGCCGTCCACAATGCCAAGCCGCCGCTTCCTCCACATGAGCTCTTCTCCCGTCTGCTCTTCACCGAGCAACGCATCGAAGCTCGCCGATCCGTCACCACCACCGCCGACCAGCCAACGGCCTTTTGGGCATCGCGTGGCCAGCGCCCACCTACGCCCTCTTCGCCTACCCGGCTTGCCACCCCCCGCGCCAGCCTCGGGTGGGGGCCTCGTGCGGTACCAGCTTTGTGGCCATGAGAGGCACCTCGCCTCCAAGTGCCACAAACGATTTCAGCGGAGCTTCCTCGGCATCGGTAATGATGGAAAAGGCAATGAGCGCCAATTTGCCATGGCAGATTCTGGCCCTCCTGCTGCCCATGTTGTCGCCAAGGGCAAGGACACACGCGTCGACCAAGGTTTTACGCCGTCATACCCGATTGATCCCGCATGGTATATGGACACCGGCGCCACGAATCATATGACAAACGAGCTCGCCAAGCTGTCCACTCACCAGCCCTACTACGGTCACGACAAGGTTCACACCGCCAACGGTGTAGGTATGCCCATCTCTCACGTTGGTCAAGCATCTCTCTTAACTAGTCATCCATCTAGGCAGCTTCCTCTTCGTAATATTTTACGCGTCCCCTCGCTGACTCTTAATTTGTTATCTGTTCCAAAACTCACTCTTGATAACAATGTCCTATGTGAATTTCACCCATTTGATCTTTTTGTCAAGGACCGAGCCACCCGGGAAATTCTGCTTAGCGGCCGCCTGAGCCATGGCATATACCGCTTGGAGGATCCATCCGCCCCGCATGTCTTCAGCGGTGTTCGTGTGTCGCCGTCTCAGTGGCACTCTCGCCTTGGTCACCCCGCCACTCCCATAGTTCGCCATATACTTCACCGTCATGAGCTGCCTATCGAGTCTAGCAATAAGGAGATGTCCGTGTGTGATGCCTGTCAACAAGGCAAGAGTCATCAGTTACCATTTGTTTCCTCTACTCGGGAAGTCAGAGTCCTCTTGAGCTTGTGTTTTTTGATGTCTGGGGTCCCGCACAAACATCTATCAGTGGTCACAACTACTATGTTAGTTTTATTGATGCCTATAGTCGCTTTACCTGGCTTTATCTTCTTAAGCGCAAATCTGATGTGTTTGATATATTCATTCAGTTTCAAGTACATGTTGAACGTCTTCTCAAGCATAATATTATTCATGTTCGGTCCGATTGGGGGGGGGGGCGAATATCGCAACCTCAACACTTTCTTTAATAAGCTTGGTATCTCTCATCGTTTATCATGTCCTCACACACATCAACAGAATGGCGCTGTTGAGCGCAAACATCGACATGTAGTTGAGATCGGACTCACACTCCTGGCTCACGCCTCCGTACCGTTTCGTTTTTGGAGTGATGCCTTTGCTACCGCGTGTTTTCTTATTAACAGACTACCTACGCGTGTTCTGAATATGAAAACTCCTATCGAGCTTCTTTTACATGAAACTCCTGACTATACCTTCTTTAAGGTGTTCGGGTGTGCCTGTTGGCCTCATCTTCGTCCATATAATCATAGAAAGCTTGAATTTCGGTCAAAAATGTGTGTTCCTGGGTTATAGTTCTCTCCATAAAGGCTACAAGTGCCTTCATGTGCCAACAAATCGTGTCTACATATCCCGTGATGTTGTCTTTGATGAGAACGTCTTCCTCTTCTCCTCCATGTCGCAGCAACCCACCACACCTCCATCTATGCATTCATCTCCTATTATGCTTGGCCAATTTGAAGATGTTGCATATTCGCCTGTGTTGTTACCTAATCATGGTGCAGGAATTGGACGCGGTGCTCGCTTGGAACTACTCACTGATGCATATCCTGAGACGCACGTCGATCGGCCGGTGCACGTGCATGCACCGCCTCCCTCCTTCGACCCCGCCTTTGGAACCCCGCCTGCCCATGCAACTAGGCCGGCGCCTGCGATGGCCTCCGTACCTGGGCCGATGTCTGTCACGGCTGCCTCTGCGCAGCCCGCGTCACTAATGGCCTTAGCCGAGAGGCTCGAGCGGTCCTCATCACCGTCTCCATGCCCGGCTTCGCCTCCGTCATCGCCTACGTCGCCCGCCCATACGTCTTTGCCACCCCTCTCACCTGGGTCGGCTGAGCCTCTCGTCGCCTCGCCTGGGCCCCCATCGCCCGATCCTCCTTCACCGACGCCTCAAGGATCGGTGCCTCCTGCTCCTGTCATCGTTGCACTGCAATGTCCGCATACTCGCAGCCGCAGCGGTATTGTTCTTCCCAAACAGTGTCATGATGGAACTGTCACATACCTGACTGCTTCTCTTGCTCATGCTGTTGCAGATCCCACCGCTAAACCACGCAGTCATGAGGCCGCTATGAGTATTCCTCACTGGAGAGCTGCTATGGAGGAAGAGTACCACGCTCTTATGCATAATGAGACCTGGACACTGGTTCCCCCTCCACCTCGCGTAAACATCATTGATTCAAAGTGGGTTTTCAAAGTCAAGAGACATGCAGATGGTTCTATTGAGCGCTACAAGGCGTGTCTTGTGGCCAAGGGGTTTAAACAGCGTCAGGGTCTGGACTATGAGGACACATTCAGCCCCGTTGTTAAACCTACTACTATTCGGCTTCTCCTGTCTCTTGCAGTCTCTCGTGGTTGGTCTCTTCGACAGCTCGATGTGCAGAATGCTTTTCTTCATGGGCTGCTTGAAGAGGAGGTTTACATGCGGCAGCCACCAGGGTTTGTTGATCACGCTCAGCCTCATCATCTCTATCGTCTGACGAAGACTCTCTATGGACTGAAGCAGGCGCCCCGTGCCTGGCTTGCTCACCTTGCTTCGGCCCTTCGTACTCATGGCTTCATTCCGTCGACAGCTGACAGCTCGCTATTCTTATTTCAGCGCCCCAGTGTGACTGTGTATTTGCTTGTGTATGTGGATGATATCATTCTGGTCAGCTCCTCTGCAACGGCTGCTGACTCTCTTGTGACTGCACTTGGCAGAGATTTCGCGGTTAAGGATTTGGGACGGCTCCACTTCTTCCTGGGTATTGAAGTTGCGCATCAGTCTCGTGGCAGCTTAGCTCTCACCCAGAAGAAGTACTCCCTTGACCTCTTGCGCCGCGCTGGTATGCTCAAGTGTAAGCCATCCCCCACACCAATGTCCTCCACTGACAAGCTCTCGGCTACTGCTGGTACGATCTTGTCTCCTGCGGATGCAACGGAGTATCAAAGCTGTCAGTTGGTGGCTTGCAGTATCTGACGATCACACACCCTGATCTTTCCTTTGCGGTTAACAGGGTATGCCAGTATCTTCATTCACCTACTGATATGCACTGGTCTGCTATGAAGCGCATTCTTCGTTATGTGCGTCTCACTGTCTCCTATGGTCTTCATCTGCGACCCAGTTCCTCTGCCGTTCTATCTGCGTTTTCAGATGCTGATTGGGCTGGGTGTCCGGATGACAGGAGATCCATGGGGGGATATGCTGTATTTTTGGGTCCTAATTTGATCGCCTGGAGTGGACGCAAGCAAGCCACTGTTTCTCGCAGTAGCACAGAAGCCGAGTACAAAGCAGTTGCCAATGCGACTGCTGAGCTTATCTGGATCGAGTCTTTACTTCGAGAGCTGGGAATCTCCCAGTCACATCCTCCGGTTCTTTGGTGTGACAACATCGGTGCTACGTTTCTTTCGACAAACCCGGTGTTCCATGCACGGACCAAACACATTGAAATTGACTATCATTTTGTGAGGGAACGTGTTGCACAGAAGCTACTACAGATCAAGTTTATCTCCTCGAAGGATCAACTTGCTGACATCTTCACCAAGCCTCTACCTTCTTCCATGTTCGAGGTCTGTAGGCGCAATCTCAACCTCCTAGATGCATCAGGAGTGAGTTGAGATTGAGGGAGGATGTTAGACTTTGTAACGTAGCCCAACTGTGTAATCTGTATATTGTGTAACCTTATAAATATATGTGATAGGCCACCCCTAGAGGGTTGAGCCAGTTCCCACAAATCCTATGTTTAACAGTCCTGACCATTTTGTCCCGGTTCTAGAACCGGGACTAAAGGCCCTCTGGAACCGGGACTAGTGCCCTGTTTTCTACTAGTGATAATGTGCACTTCAACTGTTCAACATTCAAGTTGAGTTCTTTTGAGATAAATCAAAAGATCCTTGATTAATTTCTCCAGGGGGTATAGGTCTAGACTGACAATCTAATTAGTTTTCTGGTCATTTGTTTGGATATATAAGTTGTCACATAATTTGTGTCTTGTGTGAGAGTCCGTACTATAAAAGTTGTGTGGGTTATTTCCGGTATCTTTCTGTACTTAGCAACAAAGCGCTTGTCACATAATTAGTTTTGTGGTCATTTATTTGGATATCTTCAGTAGTTTTAAGGCCGCGGGATGTTGTGTTAGCAACAGACAATTTGAGATATCTTTCTGCAGTGAAAGCAAAAGCCATGCAAGCAAAACTTGACAAATGATGAGCTGATGAGTTGTTCGTGGTGGTATTTGAATATTTGATCTGTTTCGTACCTGCATATGTGGTATGGTTGCTCATCTCAGTGAGGCAGGCAGATTGCTGGAATTTTGCCCAAGCCCAACACATCATATGTTCGCTTGGGATTTCAGTATCCGCTGTGTCTAAATTTGGAACAATCCATGTGTTTGCATGCATGGCGTAATTCAAATATGTGATGGATCAACCAAAGCTGCGATCCAGCTCTATCGTTGGTGTTGGTTTTTGACGCCAAGCGCATGGCTTGCCTATGGTCCTATGTAGTGCTAGTTTTGTGTGATATGAAACACATTTATTCCCGTGTTAACAATAACATGATTCCGTCGTAGTCTAGGTGGTTAGGATACTCGGCTCTCACCCGAGAGACCCGGGTTCAAGTCCCGGCGACGGAAAATCTGTGTTTTTGTTTTTCTATTATTTCCCTAAAGTTGAATGATCATTTTTCCTGATCTTAGTGAAGGATAAATGCATCTGCTAATGTGCTGTTCATATCGAAGCTACTTCTGTTAGATGCTCACTGTTGAATATAGGAAAGACAGTTTGTCACCCTGAACAGCTTGGTGAAATTATCTTCATTTTGAGATTGTTTTGCTCGTTTTTGGTGAAAGCAGTTTGTGATGGTGGCCAGTTTGTGATGGCAGTCCTAACCTTTTGCTCATGTGTTGCATGCGAAATTCAGAGATGTGTTATGGATCGAAGGTTTTCTTCTATCATTTCTAGCTTTTTAAGCTTATTAGGAGGTGTGCACTCACTCTTAACTACTGTCGACGTTCAGAATGTGACAACATCAGCATCAAATGTATTCTTCAGCTCATCTGAAAACCTTTTGCTCGTTTCCGGATGAGCTGCGCAAACTAGATTCACTTCACTTGTTGGATGTTGCGATAGATATCTGATTATTCGATTCTGATTTCTTGCGATAACACGTTGCAATCAGTTGTGCTATGAACTTTCGATTGTACTGTTAGAAGCAGATTGCTGTTTAATCACCATCTGCATTTACGGTATGCTTACTGAATCAGATTGCAGAACATTCAGTGAATTGTCTGAATAAGAATGCACTTTACCTGCATTTTTTTCATACCAAAGCCAGCGGAACTGAGTCGTGAAATTTCCATACCATCTGTAACTTCTACTGCAAGTTCCCGCAGTCAACACCGGACCAACACTTTCGGGCTTTCGGCTTGTCATCGTAGGATTCCTTATAATTGCTCCTCCTGTCAAGTTTTCTCGACGCCTACCCTACAAACCACGTCCGCCATTAATTTTCCTTCGTTGTTTACCTTGGCCATGGCTAAAAGCTCAGCATCGGTGGCGGCAGGGGAGTGTGTACCCGAGATCACGTCGCCCAGATGGGAGCACCGCGACGCTCACTCTCGAGGTGACGGATTACCTGCAGCTAAGGGCATGGGCGTCGGCAAGATCGTCAGCGCGACCACCGCAATTTCGTTGGGGAGTCTAAAGGTCTGTTTGGTTTCAAATTAGTCATCAACTTATAAGTCGAAAAATGAAAAAAGTGACTTATTTTGCCAAACAGACCTAACTTATAAGTCACCCCAACTTATAAGTCATAAGTTGCTCCACCCCAACTTAAAACTTATAAGTCACCCCCTTTTGCGTGGGTTCCATCACCTTTACATTAAAAAAAGATAGGAAGGTGTGATCAGGTGACTTATAAGTCGGGTGACAACCAAACAGGCGTGACTTATAAATCACTGGTTTTAAGTCACCTGATTTATAAGTCAGATGACTTATTGAAACCAAACAGGCCCTAAGCTGGAATAGTTGGCGCTACTCGGGGACGGCCACGATACAGTGCGTCCTCACTGTCGTCACGGGCAAGTCGGCCCAGCTGAACAAGCAAATCATTTCGTGATGCCTCCCAAATCTAGTTAACATGCTTATGGTACTGTGCGCTTGTGGCCCAATATATGTTTTTGTGTTTCCTCAAAAGTCAAAACCCAACGTTAACAAAGCAAAACGAGGGGAATTGTCTTGAGTACTATCCACCATGACCACCTCACTTGGTGATAAAAATATATTGGCACACCGAATGGGTATCTTTCTTTATCTGTTTCTGGCTATGTGATCACCGTCAACCACAGTTAATGGGACTATATATATGCACGAACAGTTGATGGGGAGGCTGGAAAATAAATAAATGTCATAACAACTAACCGACGAGGTGGATGGTGACGAGTCAATGATTTGTTGTACTTTTTTTTAAACTACAAATGATTGCTTGAGTTTTACAACCACCTTTTCAACTAAGTATGTTGCTTGTACTTGGTTGGATACTAACATAAAGTTAAGGTGACTGGTTTCAAAAAACGGTTGGTTCGCTAACCGCCCAACCTCTACCGCATAGCCATTCTATTGAAGGAAAAACGATGTCCTCTTTGTCTCTCACCAATGTAGCAAACAATCTCTTGTAGCACACCGACCCACCCGATAGCACCGCTAGGAGACCCGCACGTTCGGAGCAGCTTCACCGCGCTCTGCAGCATCGCCGTCGAGTCTCGCAACAACCGGTCTATAGCCGCAGAATCCCATGCTCGCGGCGTCGAGAGGCGTTGCTTTTGGAGGAACTTTCTCGAGCTCATAGTACTTGTTCCGTCAATAGAAGGTTGTTGCCGGCGATTGTTGTTGTATTCGAGGATTATTGTGTTGATTGCTTCAATTTTGTTTTTATTTTCCTTTGCCCATGCACAATTTCGATCTTGTATGACTTTGCTCTTTTTTGGGGTGATTCTTCATATGTGATCGTTGGTGTTGTTTTTTTGCGAGGGGTTGGTGTTGTTTGTTGATTGACCCTTGGGACAAAGGTAGCACAGTGTTGGACCACAAGTGTATGAGTTTGTAGCAAGCATCAAAATTTTCTTAATGAGAACCAAGGTATCCATCCCTGAAGGTACAAGTTTCACCACCAATGTTAAATTGTATTACAATACGGATAACTTCACTTGTGTTCCCATTAGCAAGGTGTCAACCTTACTAGCTTTGCTAGTTGTGTTGGGGAACGCGGTATTTCAAAAAATCTCCTACTATCACGCAAGATCTATCTAGGAGATGCATAGCAACGAGAGGGGAGAGTGTGTCTACGTACCCTCGTAGACCGAAAGCGGAAGCGTTAAGTGACGCGGTTGATCTAGTCGAACGTCTTCGCGATCCAACCGATCAAGTATCGAACGCACGGCACCTCCGCGATCTGCACACGTTCAGCTCGGTGAGGTCCCTCGTACTCTTGATCCAACTGAGGCCAAGGGTGAGTTCCTCAGCACGACAGCGTGTTGACGATGATGATGAAGTTACCAACACAGGGCTTCGTCTAAGCACTATGACAATATGACCGAGGTGTAAAACTGTGGAGGGGGGCACCGCACACGGCTAAAGATCAACTTGTGTGTTTTGGGGATGCCCCCTGCCCACGTATATAAAGGAGGGGGGAAGAGGAGGCCGGCCTAGGAGGGGTGCGCCTATAGGGGGAGTCCAACTAGGATTCCCAATCTTAGTTGGAGTCCCCTTCCTTTCCGAAGAGGGGAGAGAGGAAAGAAGTAGGAGAGGGAGAAGGAAAGAGAGGGGGGCGCTGCCCCCTCCCTAGTCGAATTCAGACTTGCCATGGGGGGCGCGCGGCCAACCCTTGAGGCCCTTCTCTCCTTTCCAGTATGGCCCATTAAGGCCCACTACTTCCCCCGGCGAATTGCCGTAACTCTCTGGTACTCCGAAAAATACCCGAATCAGTCGAACTTTTCCGATGTCCGAATATAGCCTTCCAATATATCGATCTTTACGTCTGGACCATTTCGAGACTCCTCGTCATGTCTGTGATCTCATCCGGGACTCCGAACAACCTTCGGTACATCAAATCACATAACTCATAATACAAATTGTCATCGAACGTTAAGTGTGCGAACCCCGCAGGTTCGATAACTATGTAGACATGACCGAGAGACATCTCCGGTCAATAAACAATAGCGAAACCTGGATGCTCATATTGGCTCCTACATATTCGACGATGATCTTTATTAGTCAAACCGCATAACAACATACGTTGTTCCCTTTGTCATCGGTATGTTACTTGCTCGAGATTTGATTGTCGGGATCATCATACCTAGTTGAATCTCATTACCGGCAAGTCTCTTTACTCGTTCGGTAATGCAACATCCTGCAACTAACTCATTAGTCATATTGCTTGCATGGCTTATAGTGATGTGCATTACCGAGAGGGCCCAGAGATACCTCTCCGACAATCGGAGTGACAAATCCTAATCTCGATCTATGCCAACTCAACAAACACCATCGGAGACACCTGTAGAGCATCTTTATAATCACCCAGTTATGTTGTGATGTTTGATAGCACACAAGGTGTTCCTCCGGTATTTGGGAGTTGCATAATCTCATAGTCATAGGAACATGTATAAGTCATGATGAAAGCAATAGCAATAAAACTAAACGATCATTTATGCTAAGCTAATGGATGGGTCTTGTCCATCACATCATTCTCTAATGATGTGATCCCGTTCGTCGAATGACAACACATGTCTATGGTCAGGAAACTTAACCATCTTTGATTAACGAGCTAGTCAAGTAGAGGTATACTAGGGACACTCTGTTTTGTCTATGTATTCACGCATGTACTAAGTTTCCGGTTAATACAATTCTAGCATGAATAATAAACATTTATCATGATATAAGGAAATATAAATAACAACTTTATTATTGCCTCTAGGGCATATTTCCTTCAGTCTCGCACTTGCACTAGAGTCAATAATCTAGTTCACATCGCCATGTGATTTAACACAAGTAGTTCACATCTTTATGCGATTAGTTCATATCTCCATGTGACTAATACCCAAAGGGTTTACTAGAGTCAATAATCTAGTTCACATCGCTATGTGATTAACACCCAAAGAGTGATCATGTTTTGCTTGTGAGAGAAGTTTAGTCAACGGGTCTGCCACATTCAGAGCCGTATGAATTTTGCAAATTTTCTATGTCTACAATGCTCTGCACGGAGCTACTCTAGCTAATCGCTCCCACTTTCAATATGTATCTAGATCGAGACTTGGAGTCATCCAGATCGGTGTCAAAGCTTGCATCAACGTAACTCCTTACGACGAACTCTTTGTGACCTCCATAACCAAGAAACATTTCCTTATTCCACTCAGGATAATTTTGACCGTTGTTCAGTGATCCACTCCTGGATCAGTATTGTACCCTCTTGCCAAACTCATGGTGAGGTACACAATAGCTCTGGTACACAGCATAGCATACTTTATAGAACATATGACTGAGGCATAGGGAATGACTTTCATTCTCTTTCTATTTTCTGCCATGGTCAGATTTTAAGTCTTTACTCAACTTCACACCTTGCAAAACAGGCAAGAACTCCTTCTTTGACGGTTCCATTTTGAACTACTTCAAAAACATGTCAAGATATGTACTCATTAAATTTTTTTATCAAGCGTCTAGTTCTATCTCTATAGATCTTGATGCTCAATATGTAAGCAGCTTCACCAAGGTCTTTCTTTGAAAAACTCCTTTCAAACTCTCCTTTATGCTTTCCAGAAAATTCTACATTATTTCTGATCAACAATATGTCATTCACATATACTTATCAGAAATGCTGTAGTGCACCCACTCACTTTCTTGTAAATACAGACTTCACCGCAAGTCTGTATAAAACTATATGCTTTGATCAACTCATCAAAGCATATATTCCAACTCCAAAATGTTTGCACCAGTCCATAGATGGATCACTGGAGCTTGCACACTTTGTTAGCACCTTTAGGATTGACAAAACTTTCTTGTTGTATCATATACAACTCTTCTTTAAGAAATCCATTAAGGAATGCAGTTTTGACATCCATTTGCCAGATTTCATAAAATGTGGCAATTGCTAACATGATTCGGACATACTTAAGCTTCGCTACGAGTGAGAAAATCTCATCGTAGTCAACACTTCAAACTTGTCAAAAACTTTTTGCAACAATTCGAACTTTGTAGATAGTAACACTACTATCAGCGTCCGTCTTCCTCTTGAAGATCCATTTATTCTCAATGGCTTGCCGATCAACGGGCAAGTCCACCAAAGTCCGCACTTTTTTCTCATACATGGATTCTATCTCAGATTTTGATAACCCACAAGTATAGGGGATCAATTGTAGCCTCTTTCGATAAGTAAGAGTGTCGAACCCAACGAGGAGCTAAAGGTAGAACAAATATTCCCTCAAGTTCTATCGACCATCGATACAACTCTACGCATGCTTAACGTTCACTTTACCTAGAATAAGTATAAAACTAGAAGTACTTTGTAGGTGTAACGGGATAGGTTTGCAAGAATATAAAGAGCAGGTAAATAAAAACTAGAGGCTGTTTAGGTATAGAAGCAATAGAGTTAGTATAGCGAGCGTGGAAAAGTGGTGGTAGGAGTTTTGAAATTGTCCCTAAGCAATTGACTACTTTACTAGAGCTCACAGTTTCATCAATTCCTTTTTCATCCAATGAGCTCACAGTTTCATCAATTCCTTTTTCCAAAGACTCCTGCAAAATATTAGTCTCTTCTTGGACAACATAGGAGTCCTCAATATATGGTTTAACATAGGCATTAGAAGCATAATTATCATAACAATATTTAAGTATGACAAAATTTTCAGATTTGTAAAGAGTAGCATCATACTTTTCAATCAAAGAAGCAATTTCATAAGCACCCTTAAAAGCAACAAATTCTTCAATTTGTTGAACATCATAGTAATTATAAACACCCTTAGCATACGAAGATACAATTTCATTATCGCTAAACTCACATTGGTAGGGAAGGTGTTTCTTAGGGTTTTCAGAACAACAAGTAACATCATATATTTCACATAAATTCCAAGCATAGCACTGCAAACGATGAATTTGATCCAGTAAAAGTTCCCCTTTTTGAGATAAGCGGTGTCGCACATAACAAGCATGCTCATCTAAAGATTTTCCCTCAACTAAGATAGTTGGGGTTTTAGCACGAGCACAAAGGGATCGAAGATGATCCAAGTAAAAAGCTTTAGGAGTGTGATAGATTTTGAATGGTTCTTCAACCATTGGTGTAGTAGGTAGAACTAATTTTTTTGGTATTTTGCGTTTCCTACCCATAACTAAAGATAGAAAACAAGAGCACAAAATAAAAAATACTTAGTGATAAAGCAAACAAGCACACACGAGAATATTCACCCCACGCTATGACTCCCCGGCAACGGCGCCAGAAAAAGGTCTCGATAACCCACAAGTATAGGGGATCAATTGTAGCCTCTTTCGATAAGTAAGAGTGTCGAACCCAACAAGGAGCTAAAGGTAGAACAAATATTCCCTCAAGT
Source organism: Triticum urartu (assembly GCF_056163025.1). Taxonomy (NCBI): domain Eukaryota; kingdom Viridiplantae; phylum Streptophyta; class Magnoliopsida; order Poales; family Poaceae; genus Triticum; species Triticum urartu. The sequence goes on from NC_141879.1 coordinate 697,628,332, forward strand.
TCTATCGACCACCGATACAACTCTACGCACGCTTAACATTCACTTTACCTAGAATAAGTATAAAACTAGAAGTACTTTGTAGGTGTAACGGGATAGGTTTGCAAGAATATAAAGAGCACGTAAATAAAAACTAGAGGCTGTTTAGGTATAGAAGCAATAGAGTTAGTATAGCGAGCGTGGAAAAGTGGTGGTAGGAGTTGTGAAATTGTCCCTAAGCAATTGACTACTTTACTAGACCGATAGCAAGTTTTATGTGGGAGAGGCCACTGCTAGCATGTCATCCCTGACTTGGAATTCTATGCACTTATGATTGGAACTATTAGCAAGCGTCCGCAACTAAGACCGTTCATTAAGGTAAAACCCAACCATATCATTAAGATATATTGGTCCCCCTTCAATCCCGTATGCATCAATTTCTATGCTAGGTTGAAGCTTCTGTCACTCTTGCCCTCCAATACATAGTCCTATCAACATACAACTAACCCTATGGTGTGTTCCACGCGCGCGCTCATATGTTGGGCACCAAAGGACAACAACATAACCACAAGTAAATTAAATCAATCATAGTAATTCACCAATCACCGATAGGATAACGAAAATCTACTCAGACATCATAGGATGGCAACACATCATTGGATAATAATATGAAGCATAAAGCACCATGTTCAAGTGGAGGGTACAACGGGTAGCGGGAGAGTGGACCGCTGTAGATAGATGGGGGAAGGTGATGAAGATGTTGGTGAAGATGACGGAGGTGTTGGTGTAGATCGCCGTCACACGATGATGGCCCCATTGGCATTCCGGCGACACCGGGAGAGAGGGGGAGAGCCCCCATTCTTCTTCTTCTTCCTTGACCTTCTCCCTAGGTGGGAGAAGGGTTTCCCCTCTGGTCCTTGGCCTCCATGGCATGGGAGGGGCGAGATCCCTTCCAAGATTGGATCTGTCTCTCTGTCTCTCTCTGTTTCTGCGCTCTGGGATTCTGCCCTTTCACCATTTCTTATATATCCGGAGATCCGTAACTCCGATTGGATTGAAACCTTCGCCCAGATTTTTCTCCAAAAATTAGCTTTCTTGCGGCCAAAGAAGAGCAGCAACCGCCTTACGAGGGGCCCACGATGGTCAGGGTGCGCCTAGGGGGCAGGCGCGCCCCCTACCTCGTGGCCCCCTCGGGCACCGTCTCGCGTTGATTCTTCTTCCCATATTTCACAAATATTCCAAAAATATTCTCCGGCCGTTTTTATCCCATTTGGACTCCGTTTGATATGGATTTTCTGCGAAACAAAAAAACATGCAACAAATAGGAACTGGCACTGGGCACTGGATCAATATGTTAGTCCCAAAAATAGTATAAAAAGTTGCCAAAAGTATATGAAAGTTGTAGAATATTGGCATGGAACAATCAAAAATTATAGATATGGTGGAGATGTATCAGCATCCCCAAGCTTAATTCCTGCTCGTCCTCGAGTAGGTAAATGATAAAAAAGATAATTTTTGATGTGGAATGCTACCTAGCATAATCTTGATCATGTAATCTAATCATGGCATGAATATTAAGGCACGAGTGATTCAAAGCAATAGTCTATCATTTGACATTAATACAATAATACTTCAAGCATACTAGTAAAGGAATCATGTCTTTTCAAAAATAACATGGCCAAAGAAAGTTATCCATACAAAATCATATGGTCTGGCTATACTCCATCTTCACCACACAAAATATTCAAATCATGCACAACCCCGATGACAAGCCAAGCAATTGTTTCATACTTTTGACGTTCTCAAACCTTTTCAACTTTCACGCAATACATGAGCGTGAGCCATGGACATAGCACTATGGGTGGAATAGAATATGATGGTGGAGTTTGTGTGGAGAAGACAAAAAAGGAGAAAGTCTCACATCGACGTGGCTAATCAACGGGCTATGGAGATGCCCATCAATTGATGTCAATGTGAGGAGTAGGGGTTGCCATGCAACGGATGCACTAGAGCTATAAGTATATGAAAGCTCAAACTGAAACTAAGTGCGTGTGCATCCAACTTGCTTGCTCATGAAGACCTCGGGCATTTGAGGAAGCCCATCATCGGAATATACAAGCCAAGTTCTATAATGAAAATTCCCACTAATATATGAAAGTGATAACTCAATGAGACTCTCTATATGAAGAACATGGTGCTACTTTTAAGCACAAGTGTGGTAAAAGGATAGTAACATTGTCCCTTTTCTCTTTTTCTCTCATTTTTTTGTTTTTTTGGTGGGCTTCTTTGGCCTCTTTTTTTATTTGGGATTCTTTGGCCTCTTCTATTTTGATAACCTCACATGGGACAATGTTCTAATAATGATGATCATCACACTTTTATTTACTTACAACTCAATATTACAACTCGATACTAGAACAAAGATATGACTCTATATGAATGCCTCCGGCGGTGTACCGGGATGTGCAATGATCTAGCGTAGCAGTGACATCAAAAAACGGACAAGCCATGAAAACATCATTCTAGCTATCTTACGATCATGCAAAACAATATGACAATAAATGCTCAAGTCATGTATGTGATGATGATGGAAGTTTCATGGCAATATATCTCGGAATGGCTATGGAAATGCCATAATAGGTAGGTATGGTGGATATTTTGAGGAAGATATAAGGAGGCTTATGTGTGATAGGGTGTATCGTATCACGGGGTTTGGATGCACCGCCGAAGTTTGCACCAACTCTCGAGGTGAGAAAGGGCAATGCACGGTACCGAAGAGGCTAGCAATGATGGAAGGGTGAGAGTGTGTATAATCCATGGACTCAACATTAGTCATAAATAACTCACATACTTATTGCAAAAATCTATTAGTCATCGAAACAAAGTACTACGTGCATGCTCCTAGGGGGATAGATTGGTAGGAAAAGACCATCGCTCGTCCCCGACCGCCACTCATAAGGAAGACAATCAATAAATACCTCATGCTCCGACTTCATCACATAACGGTTCACCATACGTGCATGCTACGGGAATCACAAACTTCAACACAAGTATTTCTACAATCCACAACTACCCACTACCATGACTCTAATATCACCATCTTTATATCACAAAACTATTGCAAGGAATCAAACATATCATATTCAGTGATCTACAAGTTTTATGTAGGATTTTATGACTAACCATGTGAATGAACAATTCCTGTCAACTCTCTAAATGGATATAAGTGAAGCAAGAGAGTTAAATTCTTTCTACAAAATATATGCCCGCACTAAAACTAATATAAGTGAAGCAAAAGAGCATTCTACAAATGGTGGTTTTCTATGTGAAGAGAAACATGCAATCCAAACTTCAAATGATATAAGCGAAGCACATGAAGCATTCTATAAAGCCATACTCAAAAGATTTAAGTGAAGTGCAAAGAGAATTCTATAAATCAACTAAGGACTATCTCATACCAGCATGGTGCATAAAATAAAAATGAAAACTAAATGCAAAAGACGCTCCAAGATTTGCACATATCACATGAACGAAACAAATCCGAAAACATACCGATATTTGTTGAAGAAAGATGGGATGCCTTCCGGGGCATCCCCAAGCTTAGACGCTTGAGCCTCCTTGAATATTTACTTGTGGTTCCTTGGGCATCCCCAAGCTTGAGCTATTTCCTCTCCTCCTTCTCCTCACATCGAGACCTCCTCGATCTTCGAACACTTCATCCACACAAAACTCAATAGAAAGCTCGGTAAGATCCGTTAGTATAATAAAGCAAATCACTACTCTAAGTACTGTTGCAAACCAATTCATATTTTATTTTTTAATTGTAGCTACTTTAATATAAATTTTCCATGGCTTAATCCACTGATAGAAATCGATAGTTTCATCAAAACAAGCAAACTATGCATCAAAAACAGAATCTGTCATAAACAGGACAGTCTATAGTAATCTGAACATTCACCATACTTATGATACTCCCAAAATTCTGAAAAATTAGGAAAAATAAACAATTTATATATAAAGACAGTGCAAAAAGTTTCAGAACTGTTTGACGTTCCAGTAAAAACTGTAAAATCGCGCACTACAGCCAAAGTTTCTGTCTTGCACCGCACAAACCAACAAGCAATGTAAACATCCTAAAAGCAAATCTTGGCACATTATTCTTATTTTTAAACTTTATAAAAGCACACAACAAAAATAAATGACACTCTAAAACTTCTGGGTTGTCTCCCTGGCAGCGCTTTCTTTAAAGCCATTAAGCTAGGCATATAGTGCTCAAGTAATGGATCCACCCGGATCCCAAGGTATATCAAAGCCAATTTTAATTAACAATGATTTTTGATTTAGTAGTGAGCACAAAGTAACATATATCATGTAATGAATAAGTCTAACTCTCTTCATATGCATCGGCATGTCATAAAAGAACAATTCATGCACACAAAGTAAAGGCCAATGCATAGTATAAACAGTTTCTTGCAATTTTTTCATGTTGGAAACATAAAGAGGCGGAGATGTAGTTCCTCTCTCATAATAATTGCAAGTAGGAGCAGCAAGCACATGCATATTATATCTATCAAAATCATCATGTGTAATAGTAAAACGCAACCCATCAATATAATCCTTAATAAGTGTAAACTCCTCCGATATAGTGTAGTTGGGAGAATTCAAAAAGATAATAGGACTATCATGCGTGGTTGCAATAGCAACAATTTCATGTTTAACATAAGGAACTATAGAAAGTTCATCTCCATAAGCATAATTCATATTGGCATCTTGGCCACAAGCATAGCAAGCATCATCAAAAAGGGATATTTCAAAAGAATCAACGGGATCATAACAATCATCATAGCATTCATCCTTCGGTAAGCATGAAGGGAAATTAAAAAATGTATGAGTTGAAGAGTTACTCTCATTAGAAGGTGGGCACGGGTGATCAATCCGCTCTTCCTCCTTTTGTTCTTCGCTCTCCTCCTCATCTTTTTCATCCAATGAGCTCACAGTTTCATCAATTCCTTTTTCCAAAGACTCCTGCAAAATATTAGTCTCTTCTTGGACAACATAGGAGTCCTCAATATATGGTTTAACATAGGCATTAGAAGCATAATTATCATAACAATATTTAAGTATGACAAAATTTTCAGATTTGTAAAGAGTAGCATCATACTTTTCAATCAAAGAAGCAATTTCATAAGCACCCTTAAAAGCAACAAATTCTTCAATTTGTTGAACATCATAGTAATTATAAACACCCTTAGCATACGAAGATACAATTTCATTATCGCTAAACTCACATTGGTAGGGAAGGTGTTTCTTAGGGTTTTCAGAACAACAAGTAACATCATATATTTCACATAAATTCCAAGCATAGCACTGCAAACGATGAATTTGATCCAGTAAAAGTTCCCCTTTTTGAGATAAGCGGTGTCGCACATAACAAGCATGCTCATCTAAAGATTTTCCCTCAACTAAGATAGTTGGGGTTTTAGCATGAGCACAAAGGGATCGAAGATGATCCAAGTAAAAAGCTTTAGGAGTGTGATAGATTTTGAATGGTTCTTCAACCATTGGTGTAGTAGGTAGAACTAATTTTTTTGGTATTTTGCGTTTCCTACCCATAACTAAAGATAGAAAACAAGAGCACAAAATAAAAAATACTTAGTGATAAAGCAAACAAGCACACACGAGAATATTCACCCCACGCTATGACTCCCCGGCAACGGCGCCAGAAAAAGGTCTCGATAACCCACAAGTATAGGGGATCAATTGTAGCCTCTTTCGATAAGTAAGAGTGTCGAACCCAACAAGGAGCTAAAGGTAGAACAAATATTCCCTCAAGTTCTATCGACCACCGATACAACTCTACGCACGCTTAACATTCACTTTACCTAGAATAAGTATAAAACTAGAAGTACTTTGTAGGTGTAACGGGATAGGTTTGCAAGAATATAAAGAGCACGTAAATAAAAACTAGAGGCTGTTTAGGTATAGAAGCAATAGAGTTAGTATAGCGAGCGTGGAAAAGTGGTGGTAGGAGTTGTGAAATTGTCCCTAAGCAATTGACTACTTTACTAGACCAATAGCAAGTTTTATGTGGGAGAGGCCACTGCTAGCATGTCATCCCTGACTTGGAATTCTATGCACTTATGATTGGAACTATTAGCAAGCGTTCGCAACTAAGACCGTTCATTAAGGTAAAACCCAACCATATCATTAAGATATATTGGTCCCCCTTCAATCCCGTATGCATCAATTTCTATGCTAGGTTGAAGCTTCTGTCACTCTTGCCCTCCAATACATAGTCCTATCAACATACAACTAACCCTATGGTGTGTTCCACGCGCGCGCTCATATGTTGGGCACCAAAGGACAACAACATAACCACAAGTAAATTAAATCAATCATAGTAATTCACCAATCACCGATAGGATAACGAAAATCTACTCAGACATCATAGGATGGCAACACATCATTGGATAATAATATGAAGCATAAAGCACCATGTTCAAGTGGAGGGTACAACGGGTAGCGGGAGAGTGGACCGCTGTAGATAGATGGGGGAAGGTGATGAAGATGTTGGTGAAGATGACGGAGGTGTTGGTGTAGATCGCCGTCACACGATGATGGCCCCATTGGCATTCCGGCGACACCGGGAGAGAGGGGGAGAGCCCCCATTCTTCTTCTTCTTCCTTGACCTTCTCCCTAGGTGGGTGAAGGGTTTCCCCTCTGGTCCTTGGCCTCCATGGCATGGGAGGGGCGAGATCCCTTCTGAGATGATCTGTCTCTCTGTCTCTCTCTGTTTCTGCGCTCTGGGATTCTACCCTTTCACCGTTTCTTATATATCCGGAGATCGTAACTCCGATTGGATTGAAACCTTCCCCCAGATTTTTCTCCAAAAATTAGCTTTCTTGCGACCAAAGAAGAGCAGCAACCGCCTTACGGGGGGCCCACGAGGGTCAGGGGCGTGCCCAGGGGGCAGGCGCCCCCTGCCTCGTGCCCCCCTCGAGCACTGTCTCACGTTGATTCTTCTTCCCATACTTCACAAATATTCCAAAAACATTCTCCGTCAGTTTTTATCCCATTTGGACTCCGTTTGATATGGATTTTCTGCGAAACAAAAAAACATGCAACAAACAGGAACTGGCACTGGGCACTGGATCAATATGTTAGTTCCAAAAATAGTATAAAAAGTTGCCAAAAGTATATGAAAGTTGTAGAATATTGGCATGGAACAATCAAAAATTATAGATACGACGGAGATGTATCAGATTTCATGGCCTGAAGCCATTTTGCGGAATCTGGGCTCATCATCGCTTCCTCATAGTTCGCAGGTTTGTCATGGTCAAGTAACATGACCACCAAAATAGGATTATCGTACCACTCTGGTGCGGATCTTACTCTGCTTGACCTAGGAGGTTCGGGAGTAACTTGATCAGAAGTTTTCATGATCATCATCATTAGCTTCCTCACTAATTGGTGTAGGGATCACTGGAATTGATTTCTGTGATGAACTACTTTCCAATAAGGGAGCAGGTACAATTACCTCCTCAAGTTCTACTTTCCTCCCACTCACTTCTTTCGAGAGAAACTCCTTCTCTAGAAAGGATCCGCTCTTAGCAGCAAAGATCTTGCCTTCGAATCTGTGATAGAAGGTGTACCCAACAGTTTCTTTTGGGTATCCTATGAAGACGCACTTCTCCGATTTGGGTTTGAGCTTATCAGGTTGAAACCTTTTCACATAAGCATCGCAACCCCAAACTTCAAGAAACGACAACTTAGGTTTCTTGCTAAACCACAGTTCACACGGTGTCGTCTCAACGGACTTTTAGGCGGTGCCCTCTTTAACGTGAATGTAGCTGTCTCTAATGCATAACCCCAAAACGATAGTGGTAATTCGGTAAGAGACATCATAGATTGCACCATATCTAATAAAGTACGGTTATGACGTTCGGACACACCATTACATTGTGGTGTTCCAGGAGGCGTGAGTTGTGAAACTATTCCACATTGTTTCAAATGAAGACCAAACTCGTAACTCAAATATTTGTTTCCGTGATCAGATCATAGAAATTTTATTTTCTTGTTATGATGATTTTCCACTTCACTCTGAAATTCTTTGAACTTTTCAAATGTGTCAGACTTATGTTTCATTAAGTAGATATACCCATGTCTGCTCAAATCATCTGTGAAGGTCAGAAAATAATGATACCTGCCGCGAGCCTCAACACTCATTGGGCCGCACACATCAGTATGTATTATTTCCAACAAGTCTGTTGCTCGCTCCATTGTTCCGAAGAACGGAGTCTTAGTCATCTTGCCCATGAGGCATGGTTTGCAAGCATCAAGTGATTCATAATCAAGTGATTCCAAAAGTCCATCAGTATGGAGTTTCTTCATGCGCTTTACACCAATATGACCTAAACGGCAGTGCCACATATAAGTTGCACTATCATTATTAACTTTGCATCTTTTGGCTTCCATATTATGAATATGTGTATCACTACGATCGAGAGTCAATAAACCATTTGTATTGAGTGTATGACCATAGAAGGTTTTATCCATGTAAATAGAACAACAATTATTCTTTCACTTAAATGAATAACCGTATTGCAATAAACATGATCCAATCATATTTATACTCAACGCAAACACCAAATAACATTTATTTTAGGTTCAACACTAATCCCGAAGGTAAAGGAAGTGTGCGATAGTGATCTTATCAACCTTGGAATCACTTCCAAGTCACATCATCACCTCGCCCTTAACTAGTCTCTGTTTATTTTGCAACTCCCGTTTCGAGTTAGTACTCTTAGCTACTAAACCAGTATCAAATACTGAGGGGTTTCTATAAACACTAGTAAAGTACACATCAATAATATGTATATCAAATATACCTTTGTTCACTTTGCCATCCTTCTTATCCGCTAAGTATCTAGGGAAGTTCCACTTCCAGTGACCATTTCCTTTGCAGTAGAAGCACTCAGTTTCAGGCTTGGTCGAGCTTTGGGCTTCTTCATGGGAGTGGAAACTTGCTTGCCATTCTTCTTGTAGTTCCCTTTCTTTCTCTTGCCCTTTTACTTGAAACTAGTGGTCTTGTCAACCATCAACACTTGATGCTTTTCTTGATTTCTACCTTCGCTGATTTCAGCATCGCAAAGAGCTCGGGAATCATTTTCGTCATCCCTTACATATTATAGTTCATCACGAAGTTCCAGTAACTTGGCGATAGTGACTAGAGAACTCTGTCAATCACTATCTTATCTGGAAGATTAACTCCCACTTGATTCAAGCGATTGTAGTACTCAGACATTCTGAGCACATGCTCACTGGTTGAGCTATTCTCCTCCATCTTGTAGGCAAAGTACTTGTCAGAGGTCTCATACCTCTCGACTCGGGCATGAGTCTGAAATACCAATTTCAGCTCTTGGAACATCTTATATGCTCGGTGGCGTTCAAAACGTTTTTGAATTCCCGGTTCTAAGCCGTAAAGCATGGCGCACTAAACTATCAAGTAGTCATCATACCGACCTTGCCAAAAGTTCATAACGTCTGCATCTGCTCCTGCAATAGGCCTTCACCTAGTGGTGCATCAAGGACATAATTCTTCTGTGCAGCAATGAGGATAATCCTCAGATCACGGAGCTAGTCTGCATCATTGCTACTAACATCTTTCAACATAGTTTTCTCTAGGAACATATCATAAATAAATCGGGGAAGCTATACACGAGCAATTGATCTACACATAGATATGCAAATACTATCAGGACTAAGTTCATGATAAATTTAAGTTTAATTAATCATATTACTTAAGAACTCCCACTTAGATAGACATCCCTCTAATCATCTAAGTGATCACGTGATCCATATCAACTAAACCATGTCCGATCATCACGTGAGATGGAGTAGCTTTCAATGGTGAACATCACTATGTTGATCATATCTACTATATGATTCACGCTCGACCTTTCGGTCTTAGTGTTCCGAGGCCATATCTGCATATGCTAGGCTCGTCAAGTTTAACCTGAGTATTCCGCGTGTGCAAAACTGTCTTGCACCCGTTGTATGCGAACGTAGAGCTTATCACACCTGATCATCACGTGGTGTCTCGGCACGACGAACTGTCGCAATGGTGCATACTCAAGGAGAACACTTATACCTTGAAATTTAGTAAGGGGTCATCTCATAATGCTACTGTCGTACTAAGCAAAATAGGATGCATAAAAGATAAACATCACATGCAATCAAAATATGTGACATGATATGGCCATCATCGTCTTGTGCCTTGCTACCTCTTGAGCACTTGCGTTGGTTTTCCCTTGAAGAGTAAAGGGTGGTGCAACAAAGTAGCGTAAGTATTTCCCTCAGTTTTTGAGAACCAAGGTATCAATCTAGTAGGAGGCTACATCTCACACCTACACAAAACAAATAAATCCTCGCAACCAACACGATAAGGGGTTGTCAATCCCTACACGGTCACTTACGAGAGTGAGATCTGATAGATATGATAAGATAATATTTTTGGTATTTTTATGATAAAGATGCAAAGTAAAGTAAAAGCAAAGGAAACAACTAAGTGTTGGAAGCTTAATATGATGGAAGATAGACCCGGGGGCCATAGGTTTCACTAGTGGCTTCTCTCAAGAGCATAGGTATTTTACCGTGGGTGAACAAATTACTGTTGAGCAATTGACAGAATTGAGCATAGTTATGAGAATATCTAGGTATGATCATGTATATAGGCATCATGTCCGAGACAAGTAGACCGACTCATGCCTGCATCTACTACTATTACTCCACACATCGACCGCTATCCAGCATGCATCTAGAGTATTAAGTTCATAAGAACAGAGTAACGCCTTAAGCAAGATGACATGATGTAGAGGGACAAACTCATGCAATATGATGAAAACCCCATCTTGTTATCCTCGATGGCAACAATACAATATACGTGCCTTGCTGCCCCTACTGTCACTGGGAAAGGACACCGCAAGATTGAACCCAAAGCTAAGGACTTCTCCCATTGCAAGAAAGATCAATCTAGTAGGCCAAACCAAACTGATAATTCGAAGAGACTTGCAAAGATAACCAATCATAGATAAAAGAATTCAGAGAAGATTCAAATATTGTTCATAGATAAACTTGATCATAAACCCACAATTCATCGGTCTCAATAAACACATCGCAAAAGAAGATTACATCAAATAGATCTCCACAAGAGAGGGGGAGAACTTTGTATTGAGATCCAAAAAAAGAGAAGAAGCCATCTAGCTAATAACTATGGCCCCGAAGGTTTGAGGTAAACTACTCACACTTCATCGGAGAGGCTATAGTGTTGATGTATGATAACCCACAAGTATAGGGGATCGCAACAGCTTTCGAGGGTAGAGTATTCAACCCAAATTTATTGATTCGACACAAGGGGAGCCAAAGAATATTCTCAAGTATTAGCAACTGAGTTGTCAATTCAACCACACCTGGAAACTTAGTATCTGCAGCAAAGTGTTTAGTAGCAAAGTAATATGATAGTGATGGTAACGGTAACAAAAGAGTAACAAAAGCAAAGTAATGTTTTTGGTATTTTGTAGTGATTGTAACAATAGCAATGGGAAAGTAAATAAGCATAAACCAATATATGGAAAGCTCATAGGCATTGGATCAATGATGGATAATTATGCCGGATGTGGTTCATCATGTAACAGTCATAACATAGGGTGACACAGAACTAGCTCCAATTCGTCAATGTAATGTAGGCATGTATTCCGAATATAGTCATACGTGCTTATGGAAAAGAACTTGCATGACATCTTTTGTCCTACCCTCCCGTGGCAGCGGGGTCCTAATGAAAACTAAGGGATATTAAGGCCTCCTTTTAATAGAGAACCGGAACAAAGCATTAGCACATAGTGAATACATGAACTCCTCAAACTACGGTCATCACCGGTAAGTATCCCGATTATTTTCACTTCGGGGTTAACGGATCATTACACATAATAGGTGACTATAGACTTGCAAGATAGTATCAAGAACTCTCATATATTGATGAAAACATAATAGGTTCAGATCTGAAATCATGGCACTCGGGCCCTAGTGACAAGCATTAAGCATAGCAAAGTCATAGTAACTTCAATCTCAGAACATAGTGGATACTAGGGATCAAACCCTAACAAAACTAACTCGATTACATGATAAATCTCATCCAACCCATCACCGTCCAGCAAGCCTACGATGGAATTACTCACGCACGGCAGTGAGCATCATGAAATTGGTGATGGAGGATGGTTGATGATGACGACGACGACGGATTCCCCTCTCCGGAGCCCCGAACGGACTCCAGATCAGCCCTCCCGAGAGGTTTTAGGGCTTGGCGGCGGCTCCGTATCGTAAAACGCGATGATTTCTTCTCTCCTTATTTTTTCTCCCCGAAAGCAGTTATATAGAGTTGGAGTTGGAGTCGGGAGGTCTCCAGGGGGCCCACGAGGTAGGGGGCGCGCCCTAGGGAGGGCGCCCCCACCCTCGTGGCAAGGGTGTGGGCCCCCTGGTCTTCATCTTTGGCAAGGATTTTTTTATTATTTATTGTAAGATATTCCGTGGAGTTTCAGGTCATTCCGAGAACTTTTGTTTTCTGCACATAAAACAACATCATGGCAATTCTGCTGAAAATAGCATCAGTCCGGGTTAGTTCCATTCAAATCATACAAGTTAGAGTCCAAAACAAGGGCAAAAGTGTTTGGAAAAGTAGATACGACGAAGATGTATCAACTCCCCCAAGCTTAAACCCTTGCTTGTCCTCAAGAAATTCAGTTGACAAACTAAAAGAAATAAAGAAAAACTTTTACAAACTCTGTTTGCTCTTGTTGTTATAAATATGTCAAGCTAGCATTCAAGTTTTCAGTAAAGATTATAACTAACCACATTTGCAATAATTCTCAGGTCTCATGATTACCCATATCAATAGCATAATCAACTAGCAAGCCATAATAGTAAATCTCGGATGACAACACTTTCTCAAAACAATCATAATATGATATAACAAGATGGTATCTCGCTAGCCCTTTCTGAGACCGCAAAACATAAATGCAGAGCACCTTTAAAGATCAAGGGCTGACTAGACATTCTAATTCATGGTAAAAGAGATCCAATCATAGTCACACCCAATATAAATTAACAGTGATGAATGCAAATGACAGCTGCGCTCTCCAGCTAGTGCTTTTAATAAGAGGGTGATGACTCAACATAAAAGTAAATAGATAGGCCCTTCGCATAGGGAAGCAGGGATTTGTAGAGGTGCCAGAGCTCGGTTTTGAAATAGAGGTGAATAATATTTTGAGCGGTATACTTTCATTGTCAACATAACAACCAAGAGATGGCGATATCTTCCATGCTACACACATTATAGGCGGTTCCCAAACAGAATGGTAAAGTTTATACTCCCCCTCCACCAAGAAACTTCAATCCATGGCTTGCTCGAAACAACGAGTGCCTCCAACATATATCAGATCCCAGGGGGAGTTTTGTTTTGCAATTATTTTGATTTAGTTTGCATAAAGCATGGGACTGGGCATCCCGGTGACTAGCCATTTTCTCATGAGTGAGGAGTGGAGTCCACTCCTCTTGAGAATAACCCGCCTAACATGGAAGATACAGACAGCCCTAGTTGATACATGAGCTATTCGAGCATACCAAACAGGATGATTATTTGAAGGTTTAGAGTTTGGCACATACAAATTTACTTGGAACGGCAGGTAGATACCGCATATAGGAAGGTATAGTGGACTCATGTGGAATAACTTTGGGGTTTAAGGAGTTTGGATGCACAAGCAGTATTCCCACTTAGTACAGGTGAAGGCTAGCAAAAGACTGGGAAGCGACCAACTAGAGAGCGACAACAACCATGTACATGCATTAAAAAGTAATAAACATTGGATGCAAGCATGAGTAGGATATAATCCACCATGAACATAAATATCGTGAAGGCTATGTTGATTTGTTTCAACTACATGCGTGAACATGTGCCAAGTCAAGTCACTTAAATCATTCAGACGAGGATACCACCCTATCATACCACATCATAACCATTTTAATAGCATGTTGGCACACAAGGTAAACCATTATAACTCATAGCTAATCAAGCATGGCACAAGCAACTATGTCTCTAATTGTCATTGCGAACATGTTTATTCATAACAAGCTGAATCAAGAACGATGAACTCATCATATTTACAAAAACAAAAGAGGTCGACTTCGTACCAGCTTTTCTCATCTCAGTCGGTCCATCATATATCATCATAATTGCCTTTCACTTGCACGACCGAACGATGTGAAGAATAATAAGAGTGCATGTGCATTGGACTAAGCTGGAATCTGCGAGCATTCAATAAACATGAGAATACAAAGCAATATGGGATCTTGGTTAAATCAACAATAAAGAATATAAGAGCCACTTCAACAATTTAATCATGGTCTTCTGCTACTGACCCCCAAAGAAAAGAAAAGAAATAAAACTATTTACACGGGAAAGCTCCCAACAAGCAAAAGAAGAATGGGAAATATTTTTGGGTTTTCTTTTTAATTACTACTGCAAGCATGGAAAGTAAGTTAATTAAAAGCTACAACTAATTTTTTTGGTTTTTTAAGGTTTATTAAACACACAAGAAGAAAGCATAAAAGGAAATAAACTAGCATGGGTGATACAATGAAAAAGTATGAACACCGACATCTAGAAATGAGTGTGTGTGAACATAAATGTAATGTTGGTGAGAAATACGTACTCCCCCAAGCTTAGGCTTTTGACCTAAGTTGTTCTATGGCCACGGCTGGCCTGGCTGATATCCATAATAATAGTTGGGGTCGTAGTGCGATGAGGAAGAAGGAGGCTCCGATTGCCACTGGCTGGCAATCATCTCCGGATCCCACTGATAGTTAGACTGTCGTGAAGGATCAAATTGTGGTTCCGGTTCTGGCTCCTCGGCTGGTGCAGGGTTCCGGTAGGCGTGGATAGCCGTCAACGGAACAAGGTACGTGCCTACAGTCAAATCAAACAAAGAAGGAGCAGGCAAGGTAATAGTCTCAGGATGATGTTTATTAAAGAACAATTGATATTTAAGTTCTCCTGCCCTATTATTAATAATAAAATCATGTGCCACCATACTTTTATAATCTAGATAAACACGAGGCAGCACTTTTTCTTCCTTCTCAGCATGCCTAATAGGTATGTTAAAATGTGCAGCTAGGCGTGTAGCATAGATGCCTCCAAAGATGGGGCCCTTTGTACGGTTCAGACTTAACCGTTTAGTAATAATACCGCCCATACTAAAAGTGTTATCACTGTATAAACCATGGAGCAGAATAATTATATCAGTGATACTAAGATTTCCATAGTTTCCGCGTCCAATTAAGCAACGACTAGCAAATAATGCAAAGTAACGTAAAATAGGAAAATGTATGCTAGTGATTCGTGCATCGGAAACCTTTCTAGTTTCTCCTACAGTGATAGTATCAATAAATCCCTCCACATCATCATGATGTGGTTCTTCTGTCTTGCCCCCAAAAGGGACTAAAAAAATCCGACAGAAATCATAAAGTGACATCTCCTTATGCTCATCATATAAATGAAGCTCCACCGTAGGTGGTGAGTTCCTAGAATGAAAATGAAAATTTTGCACAAAGGTATTTGTGAGTAAGAGATACCGATCGCATTGGTCGTGGAGGAAAGCGGTGAGGCCTGCATTATGATCCAATTCATGGAAATCTTCATAAATCCCGGCTGCTCTCAAGAAATCCTCGGAAGGCCATTCACACGCCCGAACCTCCGCGGTGCGCAGCAAATTATACTTAGGCTTTGGTGCCTTTTCCTTCGAGCTTTGGCTCGATGAGCCCCTCAATAATCTCCTCATCATTTTCTGAAAAATTCTGAAATTTTTAGTAACTTCAAAATAAAAGTAAACCAAACTCAATAATATTGATAGCAACCACTCCTACAAGTGCCTAGGGCCTATATCATGCATCAAAACTACTTTTGACCATATAAATTTGACATGCAAGCTCGAGAACAGGGTCACCTAAGCAGCAAAAATTTGCAATGAATAAAGCACTAGAACAAAACTAATTGAACCAATGGAGGAGTCACATACCAAGGAACAATCTCCCAAGCAGTTTTGTGAGGGGTGCTTTGAGCAAGGAGATCGAAAATGGCAGCAAAGAGGGCTGGAACTCATGCTTGAGTTGGTTTTTCGTGTTTGTGGGAGGAAGAAGAAGAGGATGGGTGCAGGAATAAGTGGAGGAGGGCCACCGTGGGCCCACGAGGCAGGGAGCGCCCCCTCCACCCTCGTGGCAAGGTGGTTGGCTGCCCTGGCGTGTTGTTTGTTCCATAAATCCTCAAATATTCTAGAAAAAAATCATATTTAATTTTCAGGGCATTTGGAGAAGTTTTATTTTCAAGGTATTTTTATATTGTACGAATAATCAGATAACAGACAGAAAATTATTTATTTTTACTTTATTTCAACTAAATAACAGAAAGTATAGAGAGGGTACAGAAGGTTGTGCTTCTAGTTTCATCCATCTCATGCTCATCAAAGGAATCCAATAACAAGGTTGATGTCTTGTTAACAAACTCATTCCGATTAACATGAAACCGGAGAAATTTCTAATAACACTAGGTTACCTCAACGGGGATATGCACATCCCCAATAATAAGAATATCATATTTCTTCTTACCAGTAGGAAGAGGAAATTCAAAACCTCCAAATATAATCGATGGAATTTTTCTGATAGAATTGATACTATGAACCTGAGGTTGTTTCCTCGGAAAGTGTACCGTATGCTCATTACCATTAACATGAAAAGTGACATTGCCTTTGTTGCAATCAATAACAGCCCCTGCAGTATTAAGAAAAGGTCTTCCAAGAATAATAGACATACTATCGTCCTTGGGAATATCAAGAATAACAAAGTCCGTTAAAATAGTAACGTTTGCAACCACAACAGGCACATCCTCACAAATGCCGACAGGTATAGCAGTTGATTTATCAGCCATTTGCAAAGATATTTCAGTAGGTGTCAACTTATTCAAATCAAGTCTATGATATAAAGAGAGAGGCATAACACTAACACCGGCTCCAAGATCACATAAATCAGTTTTAACATAGTTTCTTTTAATGGAGCATGGTATAGTAGGTACTCCTGGATCTCTAAGTTTCTTTGGTATTCCACCCTTAAAAGTATAATTAGTAAGCATGGTGGAAATTTCAGCTTCTGGTATCTTTCTTTTATTTGTAACAATATCTTTCATGTACTTAGCATAAGGATTCATTTTGAGCATATCAGTCAATCGCATACGCAAAAAGATAGTTCTAATCATTTCAGCAAAGCGCTCAAAATCCTCATCATCCTTTTTCTTGGATGGTTTGGGAGGAAAAGGCATGTGTTTCTGAACCCAAGGCTCTCTTTCTTTACCATGTTTCCTAGCAACAAAGTCTTTCTTATCATAACGCTGATTCTTTGATTGTGGGTTATCAAGATCAACAGCAGGTTCAATTTCTACATCATTATCATTACTAGGTTGAGCATCATTATGAACATCATCATTAACATTTTCATTAGGTTCATGTTCATTGCCATATTGTGTTTCAGCATAAGACATAGAGATATCATTTGGATTATCAGGTGGTTCAGCAATAGGTTCACTAGAAGTTTGCACAATT
The DNA here is from genome assembly GCF_056163025.1 of Triticum urartu. Taxonomy (NCBI): domain Eukaryota; kingdom Viridiplantae; phylum Streptophyta; class Magnoliopsida; order Poales; family Poaceae; genus Triticum; species Triticum urartu. The sequence continues at coordinate 697,646,004 of NC_141879.1, forward strand.
CTATCATTTTTCTTTTTCTTCTTTTTAGAAGAACTAGGTGCATCAATATTATTTCTCTGAGAATCTTGCTCAATTCTCTTAGGGTGGCCTTCAAGATACAAAGGTTCCTGAGTCATTCTACCAGTTCTAGTAGCCACTTTAACAGCATAATTATTTTTCTTACTATTCATCTCATTGAGCAATTCCTTTTGAGCTTTAAGTACTTGTTCTACTTGAGTGGTAACCATAGAAGCATGTTTGCTAACAAGTTTAAGTTCACATCTAATATTAGCCATATAATCACCCAAGTATTTAATCATATCAGCATCTTGTTTTAATTGTCTACCAAAATAAGCATTGAAGTCTTCTTGCTTAAACATAAAATTATCAAACTCATCCAAGCATTGACTAGAAATTTTAGCTGGAGGGATTTCAGCTTTATCATATCTATAGAGAGAATTTACCTTTACTACCTGTGTCGGGTTATCGGGGTCTGGAGGTTCTTCAATAAATAAAGGATCAAGATCATATGTTTCTTCGGCAGGCGGTAAATTAAGACCATGTATTTCTTCAATAGGAGGTAAATTCTTAACATCTTTAGCTTTAATACCTTTTTCTTTCATAGATTTCTTTGCCTCCTGCATATCTTCGGGACTGAGAAATAGAACACCTCTATTCTTCGGAGTTGGTTTAGGAATAGGATCATTAATTGGAGCAGGAGCTGGCTCAGGAGGTGCCCAATTATTTTCATTTGTCAACATATTATTCAATAAGATTTCAGCTTCATCCGGTGTTCTTTCCCTGAAAAGAGAACCAGCACAACTATCCAGGTAATCTCTGGAAGCATCAGTTAGTCCATTGTAAAAGATATAAAGTATTTCATTTTTCTTAAGAGGATGATCAGGCAAAGCATTAAGTAACTTGAGAAGCCTCCCCCAAGCTTGTGGGAGACTCTCTTCTTTAATTTGCACAAAGTTGTATATTTCCTTTAAAGCAGCTTGTTTCTTATGAGCAGGGAAATATTTAGCAGAGAAGTAGTAAATCATATCCTGGGGACTACGCACACAACCATGATCAAGAGAATTAAACCATATCTTAGCATCACCCTTTAATGAGAACGGAAATATTTTAAGGATATAAAAGTAGCGAGATCTCTCATCATTAGTGAACAGGGTGGCTATATCATTTAATTTAGTAAGATGTGCCACAACAGTTTCAAATTCATAGCCATGAAAAGGATCAGATTCAACCAAAGTAATTATATCAGGATCAACAGAGAATTCATAATCCTTATCAGTAACACAGATAGGAGAAGTAGCAAAAGCAGGGTCAGATCTCATCCTAGCATTTAGAGATTGCTTATTCCATTTAGCTAATAACCTTTTGAGTTCATATCTATCTTTGCAAGCTAAAATAGCTAAAGAAGCTTCTTGATCAAATAACTAACCCTCAGGAATAACAAGTGATTCTTCATCATCACTTTCATCATCAAAATCAGATTCAATATTTTCAATCTCTCTAGCCCTAGCAAGTCATTCCTCGAGAAAATCACCAAGTGGCACAGTAGTATCAAGCATAGAAGTAGTTTCATCATAAGTATCATGTATAGCAGAAGTAGCATCATCAATAACATGCGACATATCAGAATGAATAGCAGAAGCAGGTTTAGGTGTCGCAAGCTTACTCATAACAGAAGGTGAATCAAGTGTAGAGCTAGATGGCAGTTCCTTACCTCCCCTCGTAGTTGAGGGATAAATTGTTGTCTTAGCGTCTTTCAAATTCTTCATAGTGTCCAGCAGATATAAATCCCAAGTGACTCAAAGAATAGAGCTATGCTCCCCGGCAACGGCACCAGAAATTAGTCTTGATAACCCACAAGGCCACAAGTATAGGGGATCGCAACAGCTTTCAAGGGTAGAGTATTCAACCCAAATTTATTGATTCGACACAAGGGGAGCCAAAGAATATTCTCAAGTATTAGCAGCTGAGTTGTCAATTCAACCACACCCGGAAACTTAGTATCTACAGCAAAGTGTTTAGTAGCAAAGTAATATGATAGTGATGGTAACGGTAACAAAAGAGTAACGAAAGCAAAGTAATGTTTTGGTATTTTGTAGTGATTGTAATAATAGCAACGGGAAAGTAAATAAGCGTAAACCAATATATGGAAAGCTCGTAGGCATTGGATCAATGATGGATAATTACACCGGATGTGGTTCATCATGTAACAGTCATAACATAGGGTGACACAGAACTAGCTCCAATTCGTCAATGTAATGTAGGCATGTATTCCGAATATAGTCATACGTGCTTATGGAAAAGAACTTGCATGAAATCTTCTGTCCTACCCTCCCGTGGCAGCGGGGTCCTAATGAAAACTAAGGGATATTAAGGCCTCCTTTTAATAGAGAACCGGAACAAAGCATTAGCACATAGTGAATACATGAACTCCTCAAACTACGGTCATCACCGGTAAGTATCCCGATTATTTTCACTTTGGGGTTTAACGGATCATAACACATAATAGGTGACTATAGACTTGCAAGATAGGATCAAGAACTCTCATATATTGATGAAAACATAATAGGTTCAGATCTGAAATCATGGCACTCGGGCCCTAGTGACAAGCATTAAGCATAGCAAAGTCATAGCAACATCAATCTCAAAACATAGTGGATACTAGGGATCAAACCCTAACAAAACTAACTCGATTACATGATAAATCTCATCCAACCCATCACCGTCCAGCAAGCCTATGATGGAATTACTCACGCACGGCGGTGACATAATGAAATTCGTGATGGAGGATGGTTGATGATGACGACGGCGACGGATTCCCCTCTCCGGAGCCCCGAACGGACTCCAGATCAGCCCTCCCGAGAGGTTTTAGGGCTTGGCGGCGGCTCCGTATCGTAAAACGCAATGATTTCTTCTCTCCTATTTTTTTTCTCCCCGGAAGCAATTATATAGAGTTGGAGTTGGAGTCGGGAGGTCTCCAGGGGGCCCATGAGGTAGGGGCGCACCCTGGGGGGCGCCCCCCACCCTCGGGGCAAGGGTGTGGGCCCCCTGGTCTTCATCTTTGGCGAGGATTTTTTATTATTTATTGTAAGATATTCCGTGGAGTTTCAGGTCATTCCGAGAACTTTTGTTTTCTGCACATAAAACAACATCATGGCAATTCTGCTGAAAACATCGTCAGTCCGGGTTAGTTCCATTCAAATCATACAAGTTAGAGTCCAAAACAAGGGCAAAAGTGTTTGGAAAAGTAGATACGACGGAGACGTATCAATGTAGAAGCCCTCCGTGATCGATGCCCCCTCTGGCGGAGCTCCGGAACAGGCCCCAAGATGGGATCTCGTGGATACAGAAAGTTACGGCGATGGAATTAGGGTTTTGGCTCTGTATCTGATTGTTTGGGGGTATGTAGGTATATATAGGAGGAAGAAGTACGTCAGTGGAACAACAGGGGGCCCACAAGGGTGGAGGGCACGCCTGGGGGGGGGGGGTAGGTACGCCCCCTACCTCATGGCCTCCCTGTTGGTTGCTTGACGTAGGGTCCAAGTCTCCTGGATCTTGTTCGTTCCAAAAATCACGTTCTCGAAGGTTTCATTCCGTTTGGACTTCGTTTGATATTCCTTTTCTTCGAATCCCTAAAATAGGCAAAAAAAACAGCAATTCTGGGCTGGGCCTCCGGTTACTAGGTTAGTCCCAAAAAATAATATAAAAGTGGATAATAAAGCCCAATAATGTCCAAAACAGAAGATAATATAGCATGGAGCAATCAAAAATTATAGATATGTTGGAGACGTATCAAGCATCCCCAAGCTTAATTCCTGGTCGTCCTCGAGTAGGTAAATGATAAAAACATAATTTTTGACGTAGAATGCTACTTGGCGTAATTTCAATGTAATTCCTCTTAATTGTGGTATGAATATTCAGATCCGAAGGATTCAAGACAAAAGTTTAATATTGACATAGAAATAATAATACTTCAAGCATACTAACTAAGCAATTATGTCTTCTCAAAATAACATGGCCAAAGAAAGTTATCCCTACAAAATCATATAGTCTGGCTATGCTCTATCTTCACCACACAAAGTATTTAAATCATGCACAACCCCGATGACAAGCCAATCAATTGTTTCATACTTTTGACATTCTCAAAACTTTTTCAATCTTCACGCAATACATGAGCGTGAGCCATGGACATAGCACTTTAGTTGGAATAAAATGGTGGTTGTGGAGAATAGAAAAAGGGAGAAGATAGTCTCACATCAACTAGGCGTATCAACGGGCTATGGAGATGCCCATCAATAGATATCAATGTGAGTGAGTAGGGATTGCCATGCAACGGATGCACTAGAGCTATAAGTATATGAAAGCTCAAAAAGAAACTAAGTGGGTGTGCATCCAACTTGCTTGCTCACGAAGACCTAGGGCATTTTCTGGAAGCCCATCATTGTAATATGCAAGCCAAATTCTATAATGAAAAATTCCCACTAGTATATGAAAGTGATAACATAGGAGATTCTCTATCATGACGATCATGGTGCTACTTTGAAGCACAAGTGTGGTAAAAGGACAGTAGCATTGTCCCTTCTCTCTTTTGCTCTCATTTTTTTAATTTGGGCCTTCTCCTTTTTTATGGCCTCTTTTTTTTCGTCTGGAGTCTCATCCCGACTTGTGGGGGAATCATGGTCTCCATCATCCTTTCCTCACTGGGACAATGCTCTAATAATGATGATCATCACACTTTTATTTTCTTACAACTCAAGAATTACAACTCGATACTTAGAACAAGATATGACTCTATATGAATGCCTCCGGCGGTGTACCGGGATATGCAATGACTCATGAGTGACATGTATGAAAGAATTATGAATGGTGGCTTTGCCACAAATACAATGTCAATTACATGATCATGCAAAGCAATATGACAATGATGGAGCGTGTCATAGTAAACGGAATGGTGGAAAGTTGCATGGCAATATATCTCGGAATGGCTATGTAAATGCCATGATAGGTAGGTATGGTGGCTGTTTTGAGGAAGGTATATGGTGGGTGTATGATACTGGCGAAAGGTGAGCGGTACTAGAGAGGCTAGCAATGATGGAAGGGTGAGAGTGCGTATAATACATGGACTCAACATTAGTCATAAAGAACTCATATACTTATTGCAAAAATCTACAAGTTATCAAAGCAAAGTATTACGCGCATGCTCCTAGGGGGATAGATTGGTAGGAAAAGACCATCGCTCGTCCCCGACCGCCACTCATAAGGAAGACAATCAATAAATAAATCATGCTCCGACTTCATCACATAACGGTTTACCATACATGCATGCTACGGGAATCACAAACTTTAACACAAGTATTTCTCAAATTCACAACTACTCAACTAGCACAACTTTAATATCACCATCTCCATATCTCAAAACAATTATCAAGTATCAAACTTCTCATAGTATTCAACACACTCATAAGAGAATTTTATTATTAATCTTGTATACCTAGCATATTAGGATTATTTAAGCAAATTACCATGCTATTTAAGACTCTCAAAATAATCTAAGTGAAGCATAAGAGATCAATAGTTTCTATAAAACAAATCCACCACCATGCTCTAAAAGATATAAGTGAAGCACATAGAGTGTTCTAATAATTTCCGAATCATGTGTGTCTCCCTCAAAAGGTGTGTACAGCAAGGATGATTGTGGTAAACTAACAAATAAATACTCAAATCATACAAGACGCTCCAAGCAAAACACATATCATGTGGTGAATAAAAATATAGCTCCAAGTAAAGTTACCGATAGAAGTAGGCGAAAGAGGGGATGCCTTCTGGGGCATCCCCAAGCTTTGGCTTTTAGGTGTCATTAGATTATCTTGGGGGTGCCATGGGAATCCCCAAGCTTAGGCTATTGCCACTCCTTGTTCCATAATCCATCAAATCTTTACCCAAAACTTGAAAACTTCACAACACAAAACTTAAAGTAGAAAATCTCGTGAGCTCCGTTAGCGAAAGAAAACAAAAGACCACTTCAAGGTACTGTAATGAACTCATTATTTATTTATATTGGTGTTAAACCTACTGTATTCCAACTTCTCTATGGTTTATAAACTATTTTACAAGCCATAGATTCATCAAAATAAGCAAACAACACACGAAAAACAGAATATGTCAAAAACAGAACAGTCTGTAGTAATCTATCGTTAGCGCAAGATCTGGAACCCCAAAAATTCTAAAATAAATTGCTGGACGTGAGGAATTTATCTATTAATCATCTTAAAAAATAATTAACTAAATATCACTTTCCAAATAAAAATGGCAGCAGTTATCGTGAGCGCTAAAGTTTCTGTTTTTTACAGCAAGTTTAACAAGACTTTCCCCAAGTCTTCCCAACGGTTCTACTTGGCACAAACACTAATTAAACAAAAAAAACACAACCAAAACAGAGGCTAGATAAATTATTTATTACTAAACAGGAGAAAAAAATCAAGGAATAAAAATAAAATTGGGTTGCCTCCCAACAAGCGCTATCGTTTAACGCCCCTAGCTAGGCATAAAAAGCAAGGATAGATCTAGGTATTGCCATCTTTGGTAGGCAATCCATAAGTGGCTCTCATAATAGATTCATAAGGTAATTTAATTTTCTTTCTAGGAAAGTGTTCCATGACTTTCCTTAATGGAAATTGGAATCTAATTTTTCCTTCCTTCATATCAATAATTGCACCAATCGTCCTAAGGAAAGGTCTACCAAGAATAATATGACATGAAGGATCGCAATCTATATCAAGAACGATAAAATCTATGGGCACATAATTCCTATTTGCAACAATAAGAACATCATTAATTCTTCCCATAGGTTTCTTAATAGTGGAATCCGCAAGGTGCAAGTTTAGAGAGCAATCATGAAAATCACAGAAAACCTAACAAATCACACGAAGTCTTTGGAAACGTGGAAACACTAGCACCCAAATCACACAAAGCATATTATTCATGATCTTTAATTTTAGTTTTAATAGTTGGTTCCCACTCATCACAAAGTTTTCTAGGGATAGAAACTTCCAACTCAAGTTTTTCTTCATAAGATTGCATCAAAGCATCAACGATATGTTTGGTAAAAGCTTTATTTTGACTATAAGCCTGAGGAGAACTTAACACAGATTGCAACAAGGAAATAAAATCTATCAAAGAGCAATTATCATAATTAAATTCCTTGAAATCCAAAATAGTAGGTTCATTAACATCTAGAGTTTTGATCTCTTCAATCCCACTTTTATCAAATTTAGCATCAAGATCTAAAAACTTCGAATTTTTGGAACGCCTTCTAGGTAAAGGTGGATCATATTCAGTCCCATCATTATCAAGATTCATATTGCAAAACAAAGATTTAATAGGAGACACATCAATAACTTTTAGATCTTCATCTTTATTATCATGGAAACTAGAAGACCACGCTCTTATAAAGGAATCTTTCTTAGCACGCATCCTAGCGGTTATTTCTTTGCACTCATCAATGGAAATTCTCATGGATTTGAGAGACTCATTGATATCATGCTTAGGTGGAATAGATCTAAGTTTCAAAGAATCAACATCAAGAGAAATTCTATCAACGTTCCTAGCCAACTCATCAATCTTAAGGAATTTTTCTTCAATCAAAGCATTGAAATTCTTTTGCGAAGTAATAAATTCTTTAATATTAGATTCAAAATCAGAGGGCATCTTATTAAAATTTCCATAAGAATTATTGTAGGAATTACCATAATTATTAGAGTAATTACTAGGATAAGGCCTAGGATTAAAGTTTCCTCTATACGCGTTGTTACCAAAATTGTTCCTACCAACAAAATTCACACCCATAGATTCATTATTATTCTCAATCAAAGTAGACAAAGGCATATCATTATGATAAGAAGAAACACTTTTATTAGCAAATAATTTCATAAGTTCATCCATCTTTCCACTCAAAACATTAATTTCTTCTATCGCATGCACTTTCTTATTAGTAGATCTTTCAGTGTGCCATTGAGAATAATTAACCACAATATTATCTAGGAGTTTAGTAGCTTCTCCTAAAGTGATTTCCATAAAAGTGCCTCCCGCGGCCGAATCTAAAAGATTTCTAGAAGCAAAATTCAATCTGGCATAAATTTTTTGTATAATCATCCACAAATTTAAACCATGTGTTGGGCAATTACGTATCATTAATTTCATCCTCTCCCAAGCTTGTGCAACATGTTCATGATCAAGTTGCTTAAAATTCATAATATCGTTTCTAAGAGAGATGATCTTAGAGGGAGGAAAATACTTAGAGATAAAAGCATATTTGCACTTATTCCAAGAATCAATACAATTTTTAGGCAAAGACGAAAACCAAGCTTTAGCACGATCTCTAAGCGAAAAAGGAAATAGCTTCAATTTAACAATATCATTATCAACATATTTCTTCTTTTGAATATCACACAAATCAACGAAGCTATTTAGATGGGTAGCGGCATCTTCACTAGGAAGGCCGGAAAACGGATCTTTCATGACAAGATTCAGCAAGGCAGCATTAATTTCACAAGATTCAGCATCAGTAAGAGGAGCAATCAGAGTGCTAATAAAATCATTGTTGTTGGTATTGGTAAAGTCACACAATTTAGTGTTATCTTGAGCCATCGCGACAAGCAAGCAATCCAACACACAAGCAAACGAGAAACGGGCAAAAAGAGGCAAATAGAGAAAGAGAGGGAGGATAGAGAGAGAGGGCGAATAAAACGGCAAGGGTGAGGTGGGGGAGATTAAAAAGAGAGGCAAATGGCAAATAATGTAATGCGGGAGATAAGGGTTTGTGATGGGTACTTGGTATGTTGACTTTTGCGTAGACCTCCCCAGCAACGGCGCCAGAAATCCTTCTTGCTACCTTTTGAGCACTTGCGTTGGTTTTCCCTTGAAGAGGAAAGGGTGGTGCAGCAAAGTAGCGTAAGTATTTCCCTCAGTTTTTGAGAACCAAGGTATCAATCCAGTAGGAGGCTACGCACCAGTCCCTCGCACCTACACAAAACAAATAAATCCTCGCAACCAACGCGATAAGGGGTTGTCAATCCCTACACGGTCACATACGAGAGTGATATCTGATAGATATGATAAGATAATATTTTTGGTATTTTTTTTGATAAAGATGCAAAGTAAAGTAAAAGCAAAGGAAATAACTAAGTGTTGGAACCTTAATATGATGGAAGATAGACCCGGGGGCATATGTTTCACTAGTGGCTTCTCTCAAGAGCATAGGTATTTTACGGTGGGTGAACAAATTACTGTTGAGCAATTGACAGAATTGAGCATAGTTATGAGAATATCTAGGTATGATCATGTATATAGGCATCACGTCCGAGACAAGTAGACCGACTCCTGCCTGCATCTACTACTATTACTCCACACATCGACCGCTATCCAGCATGCATCTAGAGTATTAAGTTCATAAGAATAGAGTAACGCCTTAAGAAAGATGACATGATGTAGAGGGACAAACTCATGCAATATGATGAAAACCCCATCTTGTTATCCTCGATGGAAACAATACAATACGTGCCTTGCTGCCCCTACTGTCACTGGGAAAGGACACCGCAAGATTGAACCCAAAGCTAAGGACTTCTCCCATTGCAAGAAACATCAATCTAGTAGGCCAAACCAAACTGATAATTCGAAGAGACTTGCAAAAATAACCAATCATACATAAAAGAATTCAGAGAAGATTCAAATATTGTTCATAGATAAACTTGATCATAAACCCAAAATTCATCGGTCTCAACAAACACACCACAAAAGAAGATTACATCGAATAGATCTCCACAAGAGAGGTGGAGAACTTTGTATTGAGATCCAAAAAGAGAGAAGAAGCCATCTAGCTAATAACTATGGACCCGAAGGTTTGAGGTAAACAACTCACACTTCATCGAAGAGGCTATGGTGTTGATGTAGAAGCCCTCCGTGATCGATGCCCCCTCTGGCGGAGCTCCGGAACAGGCCCCAAGATGGGATCTCGTGGATATAGAAAGTTACGGCAGTGGAATTAGGGTTTTGGCTCCGTATCTGATCGTTTGGGGGTATATAGGTATATATAGGAGGAAGAAGTACGTCGGTGGAGCAACAGGGGGCCCATGAGGGTAGAGGGCGCGCCTGGGGGGGTAGGCGCGCCCCCCTACCTCGTGGCCTCCCTGTTGGTTGTTTGACGTAGGGTCCAAGTCTCCTGGATCTTGTTCGTTCCAAATATCACGTTCCGGAAGGTTTCATTCTGTTTGGACTCCATTTGATATTCCTTTTCTCCGAATCCCTAAAATAGGCAAAAAAACAGCAATTCTGGGCTGGGCCTCCAGTTAGTAGGTTAGTCCCAAAAAATAATATAAAAGTGGATAATAAAGCCCAATAATGTCCAAAATAGAAGATAATATAGCATGGAGCAATCAAAAATTATAGATACGTTGGAGATGTATCATGCCTTTGATCTCCATCTCCAAAGTACCGTCATGATCTCCGTCGTCACCGGCATGACACCATGATCTCCATCATATTGATCTTTATCAACGTATCGTCACATGGTTGTCTCGCCAACTATTGCTTTTGCAACTATTGCTATAGCATAGCGATAAAGTAAAGCAATTATATGGCGCTTGCATCTTATGCAATAAAGAGACAACCATAAGGCTCCTGCCAGTTGCCGATAACTTTAACAAAACATGATCATCTTATACAACAATTTATATCTCATCACGTCTTGACCATATCACATCACAACATGCCCTGCAAAAACAAGTTGGACGTCCTCTACTTTGTTGTTGCAAGTTTTACGTGGCTACTACGGGCTTAGCAAGAACCGTTCTTACCTACGGCATAAAAACCACAACGTGGTATAGTGATTGCTTTTTGATCTTCAGAAAGAACCCTGTTCATTGAATCCGATTTAACTAAAGTTGGTGAAACAGACACCCGCCAGCCACCTGTGTGCAAAGCACGTCGCTAGAACCAGTCTCATGAACGCGGTCATGTAATGTCGGTCGGGGCCGCTTCATCCAACAATATCATCGAATCAAGAAACAAATAGTGACGGCAAGCAATGTGTATATACCCACGCCTGAGTGAGTCCTGGATTAGGGGGTGTCCGGATGACCGGACTATACCTTCAGCCGGACTCTTGGACTATGAAGATACAAGATTGAAGACTCCGTCCCATGTCTGGAAGGTACTTTCCTTGGCGTGGAAGGCAAGCTTGGCGATACGGATATACAGATATCCTACCATTGTAACCGACTCTATGTAACCCTAACCCTATCCGGTGTCTATATAAACCGGAGGGTTTTAGTCCGTAGGACGACATACACATCAACAATCATACCATAGGCTAGCTTCTAGGGTTTAGCCTCCTCGATCTCGTGGTAGATCTACTCTTGTACTACCCATATCATCAATATTAATCAAGCAGGACGTAGGGTTTTACCTCCGTCGAGAGGGCCCGAACCTGGGTAAAACTTCGTGTCCCTTGTCTCCTGTTACCATCCGGCCTAGACGCACAGATCGGGACCCCCTACCCGAGATCCGCCGGTTTTGACACCGACATTGGTGCTTTCATTGAGAGTTCCTCTGTGTCGTCGCAGTCAGGCTCGATGGTTCCTACGATCATCGATAGCGATGCAGTCCAGGGTGAGACTTTCCTCCCCGGACAGATCTTCGTCTTCGGCGGCTTCGCACTACGGGCCAATTCGCTTGGCCGTCTGGAGCAGATCGAAAGTTATGCCCCTGGCCGTCAGGTCAGATTTGGAAGTTTTAACTACATGGCTAACATCCGCGGGGACTTGATCTTCGACGGATTCGAGCCATTGCCGAGCGCGCCGCACTGTCACGACGAGCGTGATTTAGCTCTACCGCCAAACAGTGCCCTGGAGGCCGCACCCGCAACGGCTCCAACCCTTAATTCGGAGCCAACTGCGCCGATTGAGGATGGGCGGTTGGACGCCACCTTGGGGGCTGCGACCCCAACGGCGATTGAGCCAAGCACCAGCCCCGTACTCTGCGAGACTCGTGACTCCAAGGAGCCGGACTCCTCTCCGGACTCCGAACCCTCCACGCCCCTGCCGATCGAATCCGATTGGGCGTCGATCATGGAGTTCACTGCCGTGGACATCTTTCAGCACTCGCCTTTCGGCGATATCTTGAAGTCACTGAAGTCTCTCTCTTTATCAGGAGAGCCCTGGCCGGACTACGGTCAGCAAGGTTGGGGTACAGACGATGAAGAAATTCAAAACCCACCCACTTTGTAGCAACTGTCGACGACTTAACCGACACGCTCGACCTCGACTCCGAAGAAATCGACGGTATGGACGCCGATGAAGGAGACGATGAAGAACCAGCGCCTATTGGGCCCTGGAACGCCACCTCGTCACATGACGTATACATGGTGGACGCACCAAAAGATGACGACGGGGAGCGGAAGGATGCACCGAAGGCTTGTTCCCTCGAAAAGCAGTCAAAGCAGCGACGCAAGCACCGCCCCAAACCCCGCCCCGACAGAAATAGTGATCACACAGACCCAGCGCTGGAGCAGGGCGAACCGCTTCTGAACAACGGCAATCCGGATAATCAAACCGAACAAACAAATCCTATCAAGGATCATGGTCCGGACGACATAACGCCGGACAGGCACCCGGAGCAGCAGACTGCCCGTAAAAGGCTTGTTGCCACCGCGAGGAGCCTGAAAAAGCAGAAGCAAAGGCTCAAGGCTGCAAGACACACTCCAATTCAGATGGAGTAAAATACTCAGCACTGCAGCAAGGTACGGCGACAATCGCCCCTCCAAGAGCTACCCAAAGCGGAAGCTGCTACCCGAATTCGATGAGGAGGCCTCAGAACCCCCACAACCAAATATCGAAGCAGCCACCTGGTCGGATAGACGACCCCTCCACCAATACAGAGCGGCATACAACGCCGCTCACCATACAACACGCAACCAATGCGAGGGCTCGCACCCAAAGGACGGTGTAACAAGATCCATCTATGGACCACGCAAGCGCGCCCCAGCATACAATGCAATACAACAAACATCCGAACAACGCAGTACACCCAGCTATAGGGGTGCCGCACACCCCCTATGTTTCACCGATGAGGTGCTGGACCATGAATTTCTAGAAGGATTCAAGCTCGTAAACATAGAGGCATACGACGGAACAACAGACCCTGGGGTCTGGATTGAGGACTACATCCTTCATATCCATATGGCTTGAGGAGATGATCTCCACGCCATCAAGTACCTACCCCTCAAGCTCAAAGGGCCAGCTTGTCACTGTCTCAAAGGCCTCCCTGAAAGCTCCATCAGAAGTTGGGAAGAGCTCGAAGACGCCTTTCGGGCAAATTTTCAAGGGACTTATGTCCGACCTCCGGATGCGGATGATTTGAGTCATATAACTCAACAGCCCGGAGAGTCAGCCCGAAAGCTTTGGAACAGGTTTCTTACTAAAAAGAACCAGATTGTCGACTGTCCGGACGCCGAAGCCTTAGCAGCTTTCAAGCATAGCGTCCGTGACGAATGGCTCGCCAGACACCTCGGCCAAAATAAGCCGAGAACGATGGCCGCATTAACAAACCTCATGACCCGCTTTTGCGCGGGGGAGGACAGCTGGCTAGCCAGATGCAGCACCAGCGACCCCAGTACATCTGAAGTTAGAGATGGAAATGGGAAATCACGGCGCAACAGCAATAACAAACGCCGGAATAAAGAAGACGACACGAAGGGCGCGGTAGTAAACGCCGGATTCAAAAGCTCTCGGCCAGGTCAAAAGCCGCCTAAAGGCACCAGGGATGAACTGTCCAGCCTCAACAAAATTCTGGACCAAATATGTCAGATCCATAGTACCCCTGGTAAACCTGCTAATCATACCCACAGAGAATGTTGGGTCTTCAAGCAGTCCGGCAAGCTCAACGCCGTACATAAGGGGGAGGATACACCAAGTGAAGACGAGGATGAGCCTCCCAAGCAAGACACGGCGGAACAAAAGAAGTTTCCACCAGAAGTCAAAACATTAAATGTGTTACACATAATCAAGGGAAAAAACAATACGGCACTCCCAGGAAAGTATACCCAAGTGCCTATCACTACGAAGTCCTGCCACAAGTCATCTCAACCGATCACTTTCGACCATCACGATTACTCAGCAAGTATCCGACACGCAGGATGGGCTGCCCTGGTATTAGACCCAGTAATTGGCGGATATCACTTCACAAGGGTCTTGATGGACGGCGGCAGTAGCCTAAACCTAATATATCAGGATACAATCCGCAGGATGGGGTTAGACCCAACACAAATTCGCCATAGCAATACTACCCTTAAAGGAGTAACGCCAGGCCTCGGGGCTCGTTGTACGGGCTCCCTCTTACTACAAGTTATATTCGGCTCCCCCGATAACTTCCGTCGCGAGCATTTAACTTTCCACATCGCTCCGTTTCAAAGTGGCTATCAAGCACTGCTCGGACGCGAAGCTTTCGCTCGCTTTAATGCAATACCGCACTACGCCTCCCTCACACTAAAGATGCTCGGTCCACGTGGCATCATTACAGTGCACGGAAATATCAAGCGATCTCTGCGCGCCGAAGAGAGTGAGGCCGCCTTGGCCACCGCACACTAAAGGCGCTCGGACAAACAAAAGCATCCAATAGGTCATCAAGACCTCAGATACAACTAATCAAGTTCGGCGCCGCTATTTATACGGAAATAAGTGGTCACACCCCTATTTGTCAATACAAGGGGCACAACGCGCGCAGACAAGTGGCAATTTCTTATCATCTTGAATTACACATGGTTTCTTTAAAAACTATCCTTTTTGCACGACAAGTTTTTCACTTAACTTCCTCTCTTTTACAGACGATCATCGTGCTACACCCGTCCAGGATACGGCACAACGAAGACACAGGCGCAGACGTGCAGCAGGGACCCGCTCCAAGGATTCTTTTTAGATTAAGACCCTGCGTAAACCTTTTTTACTATCTCTTGTTGATACATATCCACCGTTGAGAAGGATGCTGACGTCTTGGCATGTGGCCACGCCAGAACAATGCACGTACCTTGACACAAGGGGCTTCTTATAAAGGCCATTATTTAGGCCCGGTTTATACCACAAAGACCGAATACCTTAGGGAGTGTTTGGCGTCGCGAGTTTGGCCCTATATGCATCAGCTCCGAATCATTGTCTTTGGTCAAATGTTGGGTTTGCCCGGCTCCTGTGTTTTGGTGCCTTACGTTCCGCTTTATCGGCTAAGGTAGCACCAGGAGAACTACTGCGACTGTGCCCTGGTTCATCCGGACGAGCACCTCAGTAGAGAAAGCCGAAAACTGGCTGTCATGATATAGCGTGAGACTGGTCAACCACTCGATGACCTGTGGGAATGTTAGAATTCCTCCGCCTTAACGAAGGGCCGTTTTCCGGCCAGGCATGTACGCACCCCGGAACCGGGAGAGTGCGGAGCCACCAGGGGCTATCTAGTAGCACCACTGTCAAACTCCTATGGCTAAGAAAGTGCTAAAGCAATTATAGTCCGGTTGCCTCGCTCGCTCCGCTATCACCTCCTTAATAGGACCAAGACGTTGGGTTAAGTGTGAACGTGTGTTTTTGCGAGCACCTCCGCATTATATGCGTGGGGGCTGAAGCCAACGACTGCAATCTTTCAGGTTATACACATGTATACATAAACGGCCGCTCAGGAGGCATCATATTACTTTCAGGCAAAAGTATAAAAATAGCCTTATAAAAATTTATAAAAGCATTTCGCTTACAATGAGATTACATATCACTCAAACATAATATTTTTTGAGCACTGGGTCTCTATCAAACGGGCACCCTAAAGAACTTCTTCAAAATAGTGCTCAGCAGCCTTTCGACCTATAGCCGAATCCCGCGCTGCAACATTGGTAGCATCCATCTCCGCCTAGTATGCCTTAACACGGGCAAAGGCCATCCGTGCGCCCTCTATGCACGCCGACCTCTTCATCGCATTAATGCGCGGCACCACGTCAAGGAACTGCTACACCAAGCTGAAATAGCTGTTCGGTTTTGACCTTTCCGGCCATAACTGATCCACAACAGACCTCATGGAGAGTCCGGACAACCTATTTAGTTCGGCCCATTCGGCTAATTGGTCAGTCAATGAAAGTGGACGCTCGGGAGAATGGAATTGTCTCCAAAACAGCTGGTCTACTCCACGGTCCGTCCGACCCTGGAAGTACTTGGCCGCATCGGCAGCGCTCGCCGCCAAATTCATATACACATCCTCCGAACTCCACAGCCGATCCAGAGGGGCATACCGTGGATCTCCGAATTTCCTCCGCAACATAAGTATTTCCCAGCTACAATATCCCCGGCTTCCCGCAGCTCCTCCTTCTTTGCCCTCGTAGCAGAGCGGAGATCCTTTTTCATCGCAGTAGCCTTTTCAAGGTCCGATGCCTTCGCCTGGTTTTCTTTTTCAAGAACCCGGCAACGGTCGGCGGCGGCTTTTAATTCTATAGCCATCTTGGCTATCTTGTCTCGGCTCTCGCCATGCGCGGCCTTCTCGGCTTGCAACTCTTCGGACGCCTTCAAGGCAGCCGCATTACCCAACCTCGCTTGTTCCTTGGCTCGGGCAAGTTCTGCCCGCAAGGCTTCAACAGTGGCAGCTCCATCTGCAGTCACAACATATTAAAGATGCTGGCATCATACTGCTCTTCCTATTGTGGCGTTTACCAGATAATGACACTTACCCTGTGCCTCGTCAAGCCTTTTGTTAACAAGCTCGATGTCGGCGTCTGCCGCATCCAACTGCCGTTCTAAATGGGCAAACTCGCTAGTCCGGCTAGCCACCGGAGCTTCCATCACCTACACATAGAGGCAGTATGGTTATTGCCTGGGAATATGATCCTCTGTTCATCGTTGTTTCCGACGACAACCAGAGTCTCAGGGGCTACTATCTACACAGGGCACACCTAGCATGTGCAGGACTACCATACATTCTTTTACGTACCTCAAAGCCTGTCAGTAGGCTCATAAAAGCTTCATGCAATCCGCTTTCAGCGGACGATATTCTCTCCATCACCATATTCATCAGCACATGGTGTTCATCTGAGATGGCCGCTCGCCCCACCAACTCCCTCAGAACATCCGATCGCACACTAGACGGTGCCGGACTCTTTTGTCTGTTCTCTTCGGGAGCCGGACACTAGGAGCTTCAGGGGTCAATGGGATTATGTTCTGGCCTCACCGGATTCGGAGAGGCCCTCCACGACGACACTTCGGGGTCGCCCACTTCTGGAGCGGAGGAGTCTGGAGGAGGCGCTTCGCTCTCCATCATCTCTGGAAGAAGCTCCCTCGAAGATGAGCTCATTTGAGAGGGGCTAAGGCCCGAACTGCAAAAATATATGCGGTGGTTATCTTCTCAAAAGAAAAAGATGGCATATCTATACTGTTAAAGTATTTCGGGTCACTTACGACTCGCGGGAGAATTGATCCCCCCGCGGACTTTGTGCGGCAACAGCGCCCCCCAAGGTAGGACCCTCTGTGGGAGACTTCTTCTCCCGTTTGGAAGCTTCGGCTTCCGAATCCCCGAGCGCAGTCATTTTCCTCTTCTGGTCGCCTTCCTTCATGGAGACGCTCGCTCCCTCGGTTTGAGTGGGTAGCGTTGGGGGCCCGCGTCCGCCCGCATTATCCTCCACAGTATCTTCCTTCAAGGGCTCCGGGCAAGGTGCGGTCTGGAGCATCTTTTCCAATACCGTATTTTCCAAACCCTCGGGGAGGGGGGCCGAACACCGAATCAACTTCGCCTTTGTTAGCCAGTCCTGGTCAAAAAGCGAACTCTCAGAGATAACTTCGTAACAAAGTAGAGAAAGTATGTTCGGCCGGAAGATGCCTTACCTGTTCGGCGGTGCGGTTGCTACTCAGGCCCACGTCCTCGGTGATTTCCGTACACTCCATCTGAGGTCCGAAGAATGACTTGTACATCTCCTCGTGCGTCAGGCCGAGAAAATTTTGAATGGCATGCGGTCCCTCAGGATTGAACTCCCACAGGCGAAGAGGCCGGCGTTTGCAAGGCTGGACTTGACGAACCAGCATAACCTGTATCACCGCAACCAAACTGAAATCTCCATTGAAGAGATCTCGAATGCGGCCTTGCAGTATAGGCACGTCCTTGGCCGGCCCCCAGCTCAGACCTCTGCTGATCCATGACATCAGTTGTGGTGGGGGGCCCGAGCGAAAAACAGGGGGGGCGCCCACTTGGCACTTCTAGGAGCCGTGATGTAGAACCACTCCTGTTACCACAATTCAGACACCTCTGGGATGGAATCTTTGGGCCACGGAGCTCCCGTCATCTTGCGTATTGAGGCACCTCCACACGTTGCGTGCTCCCCCTCGACCAGCTTCGGCTTCACTTCAAAGGTCTTGAGCCATAGGCCAAAGTGAGGGGTAACCCGGAGGAAGGCCTCGCACACGATAATAAATGTCGTGATATGAAGAAAGGAGTCCGGAGCTAGATCATGAAAATCTAGCCCATAGTAAAACATCAAACCCCTGACGAAAGGATCCAGGGCAAGGCCTAGACCTCGGAGGAAGTGGGAAACGAACATGACGTTCTCGTTGGGTTCGGGGGTGGGGACGGCCTGCCCTCGGGGAGGCAGCCGATGCAAAATCTCGGCGGTCAGATATCTGGACTCCCTCAACTTCTTGATGTCTTCTTCCATGACAGAGGAGGGCATCCATCAGCCTTGAAGGCTAGATCCGAACATGACTGAAGGTTCGGGGCACCTGACCTGAACTTCAGGCGTTTGAGCTTGAGGTGGGGGAAGGATTCGATTGAGCACGGGAGAGAAAAATAAATGCCTTGTCCCCTTTATAAAGAGGGTGAATATCAAGCGTCCTCTCCGTGCCCGTTTGGACTTGCCTATAATCTAGGAGTCCTAGAAGCGGTAGGGTTACCCACGCCCGTATTGATGAGAATCCCGGAATAAGGGGACACGATCTCTGCTTTAACAAGATGTGCCAAGGAAACCGCCTCGCATAACGCGCTGAGATGGGATAGTAAAACAGTTCGAATAAAAGCTTGGCCGTGGTGTGGTGTCACACTACGGAATACGTCAGCAGATTAGATTTGTGTAAATATTATTCTCTCTATGGCAATATGTGGAAACTTATTTTGCAGTGCCGGACACTATCTTCGTGTTCAAAATCTTCTATGAAGTACTTGGAGGAGGAACCCGCCTTGCAATGCCGAAAACAATATGCGCGCCGGACTTGTCGTCATTGAAGCCTGGTTCAGGGGCTACTGAGGGAGTCCTGGATTAGGGGGTGTCCGGATGACCGGACTATACCTTCATCCGGACTCCTGGACTATGAAGATACAAGATTGAAGACTCCGTCCCATGTCCGGAAGGGACTTTCCTTGGCGTGGAAGGCAAGCTTGGCGATACGGATATACAAATCTCCTACCATTGTAACCGACTCTATGTAACCCTAACCCTATCCGGTGTCTATATAAACCAGAGGGTTTTAGTCCGTAGGACGACATACACATCAACAATCATACCATAGGCTAGCTTCTAGGGTTTAGCCTCCTCGATCTCGTGGTAGATCTACTCTTGTACTACCCATATCATCAATATTAATCAAGCATGACGTAGGGTTTTACCTCCGTCGAGAGGCCCGAACCTGGGTAAAACTTCGTGTCCCTTGTCTCCTGTTACCATCCGGCCTAGGCACACAGATCGGGACCCCCTACCCGAGATCCACCGGTTTTGACACCAACAACGCCCACAACTCCTTTGTGTTCTACTCGTTCATATAACATCTACGCATAGACCTGGCTCAGATGCCACTGTTGGGGAACGCAGTATTTCAAAAATATTCCTACGTCATGCAAGATCTATCTAGGAGATGCATAGCAATGAGAGGGGAGAGTGTGTCTACGTACCCTCGTAGACCAAAAGCGGAAGCATTCAGTAACACGGTTGATGTAGTCGAACGTCTTCGTGATCCAACCGATCAAGTACCGAACGCATGGCACCTCCGCGATCTGCACACGTTTAGCTCGGTGATGTCCCTCGTACTCTTGATCCAGTTGAGGCTGAGGGTGAGTTCCGCCAGCACGACGGCGTGTTGACGGTGGTGATGAAGTTACCGACGTAGGGCTTCGCCTAAGCACTACGACAATATGACCGAGGTGTAAAACTGTGGAGGGGGGCACCGCACACGGCTAATGATCAACTTGTGTTTTTTGGGGGTGCCCCCGTGCCCACGTATATAAAGGAGGGGGGAAGAGGAAGCCGGCCTAGGAGGGGCGCACCTATAGGGGGAGTCCAACTAGGATTCCCAATCCTAGTTGGAGTCCCCTTCCTTTTCCAAGAGGGGAGAGAGCGAAGGAGTAGGAGAGGGAGAAGGAAAGAGAGGGGGCGCTGCCCCCTCCCTAGTCCAATTCGGACTTGCCTTGGGGGGTGCGCGGCCAACCCTTGAGGCCCTTCTCTCCTTTCCCTTATGGCCCATTAAGGCCCACTACTTCCCCGGGCTCATTCCCGTAACTCTCCGGTACTCCGAAAAATACCCGAATCACTCGGAACATTTCCGATGTCCGAATATAGCCTTCCAATATATCGATCTTGACGTCTCGACCATTTCCAGACTCCTCGTCATGTCCGTGATCTCATCCGGGACTCCAACAACCTTCGGTACATCAAATCACATAACCCGTAATACAAATTGTCATCGAACGTTAAGCGTGCGGACCCTACAGGTTCGAGAACTATGTAGACATGACCGAGACACATCTCCGGCCAATAACCAATAGCGGAACCTGGATGCTCATATTGGCTCCTACATATTCTACGAAGATCTTTATCGGTCAAACCGCATAACAACGTACATTGTTCCCTTTGTCATCGGTATGTTGCTTGCCCGAGATTCGTTCGTCGGTATCATCATACCTAGTTCAATCTCGTTACCGGCAAGTCTCTTTACTCGTTCTATAATGCAACATCCCGCAACTAACTCATTAGTCACACTGCTTGCAAGGCTTACAGTGATGCGCATTACCGAGAGGGCCCAGAGATACCTCTCCAACAATCGGAGTGACAAATCCTAATCTCGATCTATGCCAACTCAACAAACACCATCGGAGACACCTGTAGAGCATCTTTATAATCACCCAGTTACGTTGTGACGTTTGATAGCACACAAGGTGTTCCTCCGGTATTCGAGAGTTGCATAATCTCATGGTCGTAGGAACATGTATAAGTCATGATGAAAGCAATAGCAATAAAACTAAACGATCATTTATGCTAAGCTAACGGATGGGTCTTGTCCATCACATCATTCTCTAATGATGTGATCCCGTTCATCAAATGACAACACATGTCTATGGTCAGAAACTTAACCATCTTTGATTAACGAGCTAGTCAAGTAGAGGTATACTAGGGACACTGTGTTTTGTCTATGTATTCACACATGTACTAAGTTTTCGGTTAATACAATTATAGCATGAATAATAAATATTTATCATGAAATAAGGAAATACAAATAACAACTTTATTATTGCCTCTAGGGCATATTTCCTTCAAGTTGTACAAGATATTAATGTACAAAATTACCTCGAATAGACTTTCGATTGGCTTTATCTCCATACAACGAGTTCATCACGAGTACAGAAGCAATAAAGATGGTTGGGGAGACAACACAATCACGCCCAAAGAAAGCACAAAAGAAATAGGAAAAAAGGCCACGTAGTAGCAGCAGGCTCAGTGGTCCTACAAAGAGGCGAGATGGCAGGCGAGCTAGGAGCGCATCTAGAATGAGTCCCAGACAGTCGCGGTCCCGCTATCTAGATAACGGATGTCAGTGCTGCAAAAAAGTAAGGAATTTGAAGAATGAGTCAGAGGCATGTTGAGGGAAGACCCTCTCAATCAGCATTTTATTATGCATCATCCATAGTGTCCTAGACATCGCCGCAAGCACAAGCCAGAATAGGCGGCGCTGCCGGCTGGTTTGGTTGGCTCTGGTTTCGAGAAAACCCGCAAGAACCAAGGCCTCCCAATTAGGCCCCAAGGCCTCGCGGACGAAAACCCGGAGAACTCGAGCTGTCGTGTAGGAGAACAAGATGTGAGACCCGGTCTCAGGGACCTCATAGAGGGGGCACATGCCATCACCCGGCCGGCCTGTGCCTCTTAAGAACCTCCGTCCCAGAGGGAAGTTGGCCCCTCAACAATTGCCACACGAAAATATTGATCTTTAAGGGCAACGGGGCCTTCCAAAGTGGACCAGTCCATGGAATGGTGGGTGTTCAACACAACACATGGTATGTAGTGCCCGTGGAGAAAACACCTGAAGGTGAAAGAGATCAAGCTACGGTGTCTAGATAATAGGAGAGCATGGACGAGAGAGCAGCCCCCAACCTAATTCTAGGTACCATGCAAAAACAACCTAATTCTAGGAAGTAAAAAAAAATACTCAAGAGGCATTTTTCTCTATTTCCTCATATCTCTCAAAAAACACAAGAGGCGTCTTTCTCTATTTCCACATATCTTTGGATCGCTCTAGATTCGTTGAGTCGTCAAACCCGACCAACACAATCATCATGCTCAGCGGCCGATGGCATATGCGAACTCACAACATTGAAAGTCACATCACTACATGAGGTTGAATTTGGCCACATGTACAATCACATTCTCTAAATTGAATCAGGCAAATCAAAAGGAACAAGCGAACAAATTTCTTACCAACTTGGCATTCCACCGAGAGCACTGATCGAGCGTTCTGGACTGGAGCATCAATGGGTGGGTGGCTCGATGCATGGTTTAAATAAGGCCCAATAAGGTGGGTTCCTTCGTTTGTGACCCGGCGATAGTTGCCTTTTGTTGTATGCCAACATTTCGTACCTTTTTTAACACTGTATAGAACTTTTTACTAGTGTATGTGCTAACATGGGCTAGTATTGAATGGAGTGCATTTTTTCTTATGTTTGCAAAGTGTTTGCTTTTTCTTGTATGCAAAGAATAGATCTGTCCAAAATGTTTTTGGGCTTAATATCATAAAATTAGCGGCGATTTTACATTGTGCCATGCGAATTTCCAACTATTTAAGTATTTATTATTGATTGGTCACATTTCCGCGTGCATATGTATAACTCTTCTACATAGAAAGACTATTTGTGTGCATTTTAGTGCGTATCGACTACTCTAGTTTTGCATCGGTTTTTTTATGCTTTAGGGTCCGCCCCACCTGGGAAAAAAATCATCCTCCACCACTGTTCATAGCAATGTGGAGTAATGGTGTATAGGTTGGAAAAGGCGCTAGCTAGGAGTAAGCGAGGCGGTTGGCCGCTTAGGCGGTGCTTAAGCCCCCTAATCGTGGCCTAGGCGGTTATATAGTTTTTCACTATCAGGATGTATCTATGGTTATTATATATGTATTATATTAACTCAGGACATATAAATAAGTTAACTACCAGTTACTACCATTAGAATATGGTCTTTTTGGCATATCAATACAATATGACATAATTTCTCGCTTGGGTAGATAACTTCTTGCTTGCCCCGCCTAGACTTCCGCTTATGCCCTAGGTGATGCATTTGGCCATCGCCTAGCGCCTAAGCATGCCTAAACGCCTTCTAGGCACTGCCTTTTTCAACAGATTTGGAGTAATGGTGCATAGTACATGCACCGCTGGACAATTAGGAGCTTCAAGCTAATCATTTCCTGATGTCTCCCAAATCTAATTAACATGTTTGTGGTAGTGTGTGCATGTGGCCTAATGTGTGTTTTGTATTGCCTAAAAAAGCTGCCTTTAACAAAGTAAAATGAGGGAATTGTCTTGGGTACTATCCACCAGGACTAGCTCACTCAGAGATGAAGGCACACTGGGTGGGTATTTTTCTTTCTCTGCTTATGACTATGTGATCACTATGAACCACAATTGATGGGAACTATATATATGCATGAACACTTGATGGGAGGTTGGAAAATAAATAAATATCACAACAATCGTTGACCGGGTGGATGGAGACCAATAATTGGATTGTTGTACTTTTTCTTTAACAGCTATAGATGTTTGCTTGAGTTTGTACCTCCACCTTTTCAACCAAATGAGCTTCTTGTACTTGGTTGGACACTAATATAAAGTTAAGTTGAGACCCGAGCACTTAGCCAATTGGAGTGAGTCAGACATCTTCCTTGTCTCCAATAAATGCAACAAAAATCCCTCGCAGAGCGCCGACTTGCCCGGGAGCACAGTCGGTAAACCATCTGGGCACACAACTGCATCGCCGCCAAGTCTCGTAGTAGTGTCTCTCTCTCCTCGCAGCAGCTGTCTCCGGCTCAATAAAAGTTTGGCGGTTTATGCTTTCCCATGCCAAGTCTTTGTTAATTAGGAGTTATATTGCATCATCTAAAATATCAATGGGCATTCAAAATGAATCGTAATGTGGGATATTAGCATGGTATCTCCCTTTGAATGTTCCGGTTGACTGGCTTGGCACATGTTTACACTTGTTATCAAAAGTTTAAATCAGCCTCAATGGTATTATAACTTTTGAGTAGTATCATATTCATATTACCACGTAAGATTACATGTTCAAAATGCTTGATTATGATGTTCGTGCTCTCTAGTTGGTCGCTTCCTAGTCTATTGCTAGTCTTCATGTATACTAGCCATAAATTCTGCTTGAGCCAAATCCTTGTGCCAGGTTTTGCCATAAGAGTCCACCATACCTACTTATTTGTATCATTGGTAAATATATTAGAAGTAATTACCATTGGTACATTAACAAAAAGTAAAAAAAAACTATAAATGTTTCACATTGCTTAAATGATCGTAAACATATTTTGTTTTCCATGATCTCATAATGATGGTTCTGGACAATAAAAAATGCAGGAAAAGGCCTACTAAATAAAAGGTCTCCAATTCTTAAAGCGGAAGGAGGACAAATCTTTTTGAAACTAAAGATATATAAAATAGAGTGTGTGGTACCTCGCACAATTACAAGGGGCAATGGAAAATATATGTATTTCCTATGGTAAAATCTTGAGCGTTAACCCAAAACATTGGTAATAAGAGCTGAACCACCCTTTCAATACTACAAATATACACATGACAATTTCTGCTTCCCTCTGTGAAGGGCCTATTTACTTTTTATGTTGAGTCATTCCATCCTTCTTTTAAAGCACCCACAATTAAGAGTGTGATTATCATTCTTAGTTTATATGTCTTTTGTAACATTAAGTTATATACGGTTGTGATGCTTTCAACTCCCGATTTGTATACTTAGTTGTATCTTGGATTCATTGATGTCTCGTGGATAATACGGGCATCGTTGACATTTATAAAAGACTTGTGAGATAGCGTGTTACCATATTATATAATGTTCACTTTGAACATGTTGGTACGTTGAGCTTTCGTATTATGGCTTTCCAATTGATTCAGGTCTTATCATAGGATGACCCTGCTCGTTAATTTTTTGTTATTCATTTGCTTACTCCACCGGCTTCAGAAGAACAACCCTGCCGCCAATCTGCTAATGCTCCGGCGGCCAGACCCAACTAATCAACATTGTTATGAAGAAAAGTAAGAAAAAAAAAGGTTCATCAAGCTTACATAACGTACACTTCAACATTCAAGTTGAGTTGTTTTGAGATAAATCAAAAGATGCTTGATTAATTTCTCCGGGGGTCATAAACCGTCTGGACTGACGACCTATATTAGTTTTCTGGTCATTTATTTGGATATATAAAAGTTGTCGCATAATTTATGCGTTGTGTGAGAGTTTGTACTATAAAAGTTGTGTGGGTTATTTCCAATATCTTTCTATAGTTGGCAACAAAGCGCTTGTCACATAATTAGTTTTCTGGTCATTTGTTTGGATATCTTTCTGGAAGTCCACACAACAAATCACATACATTTCTTCAGTAGTTTTAAGGTCGCAGGATGTTGTGTTTGCAACAGACGGTTTGAGATATCTTTCTGGAGTGCTCAATGAAAGCAAAAACCCTGCAAGCTAAACTTGACGAATGATGAGCTGATGACTAGTTTTGTTGTGGTATTTGAATATTTGATCAGTTGCTTACCTGCATATGCGGTATGGTTGCTCAACTCAGCGAGGCAGGCAGATTGCTGGAATTTTGCCCAAGATCAACACATCATGTGTTGGCTTGGATTCCCAGGATCCGCTTTGTCTGAATTTGGTACAATCCATGTGTTCGCGTGCATGGCAGAATCCAAATATGGAATGGATCAAATGTAGTTTGTTCTCGGTTTGGTGATGTTTTGTAGCCATGTCTGAAAAAAGCAAAGCTGCGATTCAGCTCTATCGTTCGTGCTGTTTTGTGTGTGAGACCCGGGTTCAAGTCCCGGCCACGGAACTTTTTGTTTTCTAAATTTTCCTTAAAGTTTTTCCTTCTTTTTTTGCAAGCCGATGGCCAGTTTGTGTTGGTAGCCTTGAACCTGACGGTTTATGACTCCAAGATTTTGAACTGGGGGCCGTGGGTCAGCTTGTGCTACCAATCCACTGGGAGGCATTTGATCATTTGATCAGCGTAAGTATGTGTTGCCTGGACTTTGACCGGCTCCGCCATCTTCTTGTCTGATCCGGCGACCTCGCTTCGTGCTTCGACGCCTCCGAGGAAGACGAACGTGCCGTGGAGTGCCCTATCTGCTTCCACCTACGTACGCTTTACCATTCCACTCACTGCTTGTCTGCTGCTTCGGAGAGTTGGTCTTCTCCGTTGTGTTGTTCTCATGATTTTCTGTCCTCCGTCGATCGACTGATGAAGCAGCATCAGGCAGTTACAAGGAACAACTGATCAGTTATAGCTGAGTTAATTGCAAGAAAATACCACACCTAAGGCTAGGCAAACGAATTGGTATCACTCTTTATGCTTTTTGCAAGCTGGTACAGGTTCTAGGGCAGTCCAGCAAGGACCTAGAGAAGAGAGAGGTCCACCACCTCTTCCCCGTCCCCCAGCACCATGTCGGCCGTCCAGTGGTCTCTCATCGTGGAGCCGTTAGCAGAGACTCATGGGAGAAGTTACCATGGGAGTCAACATGTTTTTTGTCCACATCATCCCTAAGAGCGGGCCCCAACGGTCAGTTCTGCTGTTAAAAACGGTTCAAATGAGAATTAGGGCGTTTTGTGACCGCTAGGCCCAAACCTGTTGCAAATAAAATGAAGTGTGGTACCATTTCGATGACCTAGCCCCAATTATGCTATTTCCTTGCAATTAATTCGTTAGAGCTGGTGCAGTGGTTGCCGTTGTCACCGTTGTGTTTGCTGTTGGGCTTGCCATTGCACAAACTCAGTTTGATGGTATCAAATGTTTGTGAAAACCTGATTGATCTGAACATTGTGCTACTGGGCATTTTTCGGAACGTGATAAAATGTAGTGACTGCCGAGCATTTTTTCTTAACGTGAGAACATGTGCGTCACAACAGTGTAGAGTGGATGCACCTCTGCGGGAACTGCTACAACTAGCTAATTGTTTCCGAATGCTTCCCAAGTCTAATTAGCATGCTTATGGTAGTGTGCGTGTGTGGCCCAATATATGTTTTGTGTTGCCTCAAAACCCAACATTAACAAAGTAAAATGAGGGAAATTGTCTTGAATACTATCCATGCATGACTACCTCACTCGGATATAAAATATGTTGTCACACCTTTATCCGCCTCTGGCGAACCACATTTGATGGGAAATATATATATGCACGAACACTTGATGGGAGGCTGTTAAAAATAAATGCCATAACAACTCACCGACGAGGTGGATGGCGATGAATCATTGATTTCTTGTACTTTTTTTTTGCAAAAATGATCAGACCTGTTATAAATATTCACCAGAAGTATAAAACACCTCAAACATAATAAAAACTATATTAAGATCCATGGACCACCGAACGACCACTGCCTCCGCCAGAGCGCGCCGCTGCAACCTCTCCTATACCGGAGCCAGCCTGACCTTGTCGATGACAGTCGAGAAGTCTTCGTGCATGTGCCCCTAAGGACCATCACCCCGGAGCCGCAGCTGTCGCTGTTGAATCCTTGAATCAATCTTAAGAACCCGACACCAAATATCGTCGTTGCGTACGCACGACGAGAAACCCTAACCTCGCCGCCCCAAGGAGCTAGCAGGAATCTACACTAGAGTTTCGTCTAATCCGTCCCAATGGACAAACTTGAGGAGGATCGGAGCCCGAAAGACTGACTCAAAGAAGAAGTGCCGCCATCCATCCAAACGCCGCCCTCGCGAGGACTAAAACCCTACCTATCTACTAACCCGATCTGAGGCACTAGAAATTCCCTGCCCGCCACCGGTCGCCGGAGCGGCGGGCGGAAGGGAGGCGAATCCACAGGCTCGCTAGTGGAGATTGAGGGAAGGAAGGCTAAAACTACAAATAATTGCTTGAGTTTGTACAACCACTTTTTCAACCAAGTAAGTTGCTTGTACTTGGTTGGATACTAAGATAAAGTTAAGGCCATTTGTTTCATAAAATAGTTGGTTCGCCAACCGCCCGACCCCGACCGCATATTGGATTGAAGGCAAACGATGTCCTCTTTGTCTCCCACCAATGTAGCAAACAATCCCTGGTAGCAGGCCGACCCACCCGATAGCACCCTTGGGAGGCTTGCAAATTTGGAGCAGCGTCACCACGCTTTGTAGCTTCGCCGCCGAGTCTCGCAACAACTCGTATCTCGCCGCAACGTCCCATGCTCATAGCTCGATAGGCGTTTCCTTTTGTAGAACCTTTCTCGAGCTCATAGTACTTTTTTCTATCAATAGATGGTTGGTGCCGATGGTTGTTGTTCTATTCGACGGTTATTGTGTTCATTGCTTTAATTTTCTTTTTATTTGCTTCTACCCATGTGTAGCTTCGATCTTGTATGTCTTTGCTCTTTTCTGGTGTGATCCTTCGTGTCTGATTGTTGGTGTTCTTTGTTGATTGACCTCTGGGACTAAAGTATCACCGTGTTGGATCACAAGTGTAAGGGTTTGTAGCAAACATCAAACTTTCCTCAATGAGAACCAAGGTATCCATCCCTGCAGGTAAGAGCTTTCACACCAATGTTAAATTATCAATACAGATATAACTTCACTTGTGTTCCCACTAGCAAGGTGTCAACCTTACTAGCTTTGCTAGTTGAACAAGATATTAATGTACAAAATTCTCAGAAGAATTTTCATATTTTCAGAATAAATACAAAATACTCAAGAGGCATTTTTCTCTATTTCCTCATATCTCTCAAAACACTCAAGAGACATCTGGAGCAATATGGATCGCCCAAGATTTGTTGGGTCCTCAAACCCAACCGACTGAAGCATCATGCTCACGTACGTGGCCGATGGCGTCTGCGAATTCACAACATTGAAAGTCACATCACTACAAGAGATTGAATTCGGACACATGTACATTCACGTTCTCTAAATTGAACTAAACAAATCAAAAGGAACAAGTGAACAAGTTTCTTACCTACTTAGCATTCCACCGAACACATGTTGGCGGCTCGGGTTGACCACCATCACAAAGACCATCAGGCCTTCTTCTTTTTTGGGTTGTCGTGTTCTTCAATTATGTCACATGACCAGAGTCTCCCATGCCTAGCAGCGCCTATGGATTATAGGCAACTCAACCCGATAGCGGTCATTGATGGCCTTCTGGATGAGCTATACGGTTATATTGTATACTCAACAATCGTTTTATCTATTCCCACATTGATTCACAAATCCTGGGACTTGTATGGATATAAGATCCATAGAAGTGAAAGTAGGACGATGGGAGAAAAGGGTAAGGAGTACTAGAAAAAAAGATTTAGGACTTTCTACCCATGAACAAATAGTAGCATTTGAAACTGGAAATATTTACTTTGGATACTAAATCCACAAGGAAGGGCTAGAATCCAAACAAAGGAGAAGCTAGTGGATAGTTCGAATTTCAATGATTAGGGAGAGGAAAAGCACTTCTCTTACACAATCTGTTCTTTCTTTTCTACAGAGCCGACATCGGTGATGGCATTTGGTCATCGCGCGCGATGGTGCGACCACTCAGAATGATTTGGTTAATTGACATGTGTTAATTAAGTCTTAACACGATGCATACAACCATATGCAATCATCTAGTTTACCCGACTTGGTTCCAAGTAGTTCTCACACATGGTTTTCTCAAAACTTTATTTTAGTTCTGCTTTCATCAAGTGAGGAGCGGTCACTGATCTGAGGTCTGCTATGAGGAGCTCGAGATTTTGTTCATGTGTACGGAGTTCCTATTTGCTATCTTGCACTAGAGCGCTTGACGCCAAGATGGTCCATGTAGCAAAGGCGACTCTCGTTACTCTTGATTCTACATTTTGTTGTTCATGGGATTGGCAGTGTGCATCATAACAATGTGGAGTAATGATGCATAATACATGCACCGCAGAGCCAACAGGAGCTTCAAGCTAATCATTTCCTAATGTCTCCCAAATCGAATTAACATGTTTGTGGTAGTGTGCGCATGTGGCCTAATGTGAGTATTTCATTGCCTAAAAGTATGACTTTAACAAAGTAAAATGAGGGAATTGTCTTGGGTACTATCCACCAGGACTAGCTCACTCAGACATGAAATATGTTGGCACACCGGATGGGTATCTTTCTTTCTCTGCTTATGGCCGTGTGATCACTATGAACCACATCATTGATGGGAACTATATATATGCATGAACACTTGATGGGAGGTTGGAAAATAAATAAATGACATAACAACTCATTGACGAGGTGGATGGAGACAAGTAGTTGGATTGTTGTGCTTTTTCTTTAACACTTATCGAGGTTTGCTTGAGTTTGTATCTCCACCTTTTCAACTAAATGAGCTTCTTGTATTTGGTTGGATACTAATATAAAGTTAAGGTGAGCGCTAGGCGCCAGTTGACTGGTTTTAGAAAAAGAATTAGTTAGCTCACCAACCTTCTGACCCGAGTGCTTAGCCATTGGAATGAAGCTTCCTTTTCTCCAATCAATACAACAAAAAACCCTCGCGGTACCCCGACTTGCCAGGCAGCACAGTCGGTAAACCATATGGGCACACAGCCACACCGCCGCCAAGCCCCACAGTAGTGCCTCTCTCTACTCGTAGCAGCATGTCTCCGCCGTAATAAAATTTTGGTGATTTACACTTTCTCATGATAAGTCTTTATTAATTAGAGAGTTATAATGTATTATCTAAAATATCAAGAGGCATTCAAAATGAATCATAATGTGCTATATTAGCATGGTATCTCCCTTTGAATGTTCCGGCTGACTGACTTGGCACATGTTTACACTTGTTATAAAAAGTTTAAATCGACCTTGATGGTATTATAACTTTGCGGTAGTATCATATTCATATTACCACGCAATAGTTACATGTTCAAAATGCATGATTATGATGTTCGGTCTCTCTAATTGGTCGCTTCCTAGTCTCTTGCTAATCTTCATGTAAACTAGCCATGAATTCTGCTTGTGCCAAATCCTCGAGCATGTTTTGCCATAAGCTTCCACCATATCTACTTATTTGTATCATTGATAAAGGTATTAAAAGTAAATTGCCATTGGTGCATTAACAAAAAGTAAATATACTATTAAATGTTTCATATGGCTTAGATGGTCGTAAACATATTTTGTTTTCAACGATCTCGTAATGGTTCCGAGATAATAAAAGATGCAGGAAAAGGCCTACTAAATAAAGGTCTCCAATTCTTAAAGTGGAAGGAGGACAAATCTTTCTAAAACTAAAGATACTAGATGATACCCCGCATGTTGTTGCGGGAATGTTTTGCACAGTGAGAATTGGTTGTATGAAACACGAATATGTAGAGTAATAATATGATAACTAAAACAAAAAAATTGTCGAGTTTGGTTATTGTATAATATAAATATCATAATGGTATGTGAATTGCATGCATGTTGCATGTTGAGATGGCTTTTTATTATGCATGGTTGCATGTTGTGGTGGGCCTTTCTTCATGCATATTGAATGATGAGGTGGCATACTTGCATGTCGAGAGAAATAAGTTAGTAGGGGCTAACTATTTAGATAAAGAAGATATAAGATAGAGGGTGTGGTACCTTGTATCATTATGAGGGCAATGGAAAATCTATGTGTTTCCTATGGTAACATCTTGAGCATTAACCCAAAACATTGGTAATAAGAGTTGAACCACCTTTTCAATAATACAAATAAGCGCATGATAATTTCTGCTTCCCCCTCTATAGAGGGCCTATCCTTTTAGTTTTCGACAAAGCTAAAATCCGGAATTTGTACTGCTTCCTCTAGATTTCTGTCCAATGTTTGCTCCAGAATGTTGTTATTTCGTATGTTGAGCTACGTGACCTCAGAAATAACTATAAAATGCCACTGTACTAACGAACAATGCTCCGTTATAAAAACAGCGCTACATCTCACACAAGTTTTTTCAGTGTCATGATTCTGACAAGTTCTCAGTTATCATCCTGTCCTGCAGAGTGCTTTCTGGAGCTGATGCCGTCGAAGGCTTCCAGGGCCGTCAAGTATCCTATTTTGCTACCGAGCTAGTGTGGAATACTCTGCATGTTGTATCCCTTCGAACATCTCTACTAAATTCGTTCACTACTGTAGAATATCTTACCTTCATTGCTGTATCTGCAAAACCACAGCCTACGCTGTCGAAACTTAAGTGAGAAGAACTGTTGATTTTTCTAACTATTCGAGAGAGATTTCATGGCTTCCATGATTGCACCTGAAATGTTTCAGATATCATTTCTCTGCATTATTTTTGGACAACGGAAAGAACTGTTTTAGATACAAGATGTATCCGGAACAGAGCAAATGGTACTGCATACTGAAACAAAAAATATTCTGCCACTGGGCACTAGTAGAGTAGAGTGAGGATTTGGTGCAGAGGTGTAGAATGATTCTGTAGACGGCTCTGAAGAAAAAGATAAAGTGTTCATTCCTAAATTGATCCACGTTAGCGTCCAGTAATCATGCAACCGCAGCTGCTTTGATTCCGTGCGGTGCACCTTGCCAGCTTGCCTGCTGCGGAAACCCAGCCTGTAGTTCTTTTACTTCTATCATTTCTACTGCTGTCGAAGTTCAGAATGTGACAGCATCAGCATCAAATGCATTCTTCAGGTCAGCTGAAAACCTTTTGCTCGTTTCCGGATTCTTCAGATGAGCTGCAAACTAGATTCACTTCACTTGTTAGACGTTACGATATATATCTGATTATTCGATTCCAATTTCTTGCGATAATACGTTGCAATCAGTTGTGCGATGAACTTTCTACTGTACTGTTAGAAGCTGAATTTCAAAGGAATCAAAGGAATACTTACAGTATGCTTACTTAATAGTTGGTGCTTACTTAATCAGATTGCAGAACATTTCAGAATTGTCTCAATAAGAATGCACTTTACCTGAACTGTTTCACGTAGGGCATCCATTTTCATTTTTCCAGCTATGCATTTTTTTTCATACCAAAGCCAGCAGGAGTCTGTCGAGAAACTTCCATCCGGAACTCCTGAGAAGTACTAGTATAGTATTAGCAAACTGGCAATAGCGACCATAGATAAGGCAACCACGTTGTGCCAAAGAATCAATCCACACAACATCACAACCATGTTGGCGTTCTCTCGAAACAAGCTCGCGCCCGGCTTTATACATAAAGCAACCACGTTGGCGCTAGCAAAGCAGCACCACTGCAAGCGCCTCATGGATGGATGCGTGCTTGCAGTTTGTATATGATGGGATGCAAATGCAGAGGAAGGCGTGGTCTAGGACCCTTGTTGGTGGCACATATGGGGGCTGATGATGTGTTTGCTGTTGTACTTGCCATCGCACTGTTGTGCGTGCGTGTATTTTGGTGTTGGTTGTGGCAGCTTCGTGTAGATCGATCGAGAGTGGATTGATTAGCAGGAGGTCAGCTTTGTACTACGGTGCATCTCGACGTAAAA
The DNA here is from genome assembly GCF_056163025.1 of Triticum urartu. Classification (NCBI taxonomy): domain Eukaryota; kingdom Viridiplantae; phylum Streptophyta; class Magnoliopsida; order Poales; family Poaceae; genus Triticum; species Triticum urartu. The sequence goes on from NC_141879.1 coordinate 697,679,945, forward strand.
GCAATTCGTCGAGTTCGCCAGCGAGCTTCGTCTGTCATCGTCGTTCATCGTCGGTCGTATCGTCGTCGCCGGAAAGTACTCAGCGTCGGGACTGAGCCAACAATTGGTATCTAGAGCAAGGTTGATCTTCTAGTAACGGGAGGTCATGTCGGACGACGAGAAGAACAAGCAGCTGACGGAGTACTTCGGTGCGGCTAAAGTAATTGCTGCTCCGGTGAGATCGGAGTATCCACGATTCGACTGTGGGAACTTCATGGTGTGGGCGACCATGATGGAGTGGGCACTCGAGGCCAATTAGCTCTGGGAAGCCGTCGACCCCGGCGGTGAGGACTACCTGAAGAGTGGTGCCTTGTATCGGAAGGATCGCCAGGCTATCACGGCCATCTGCTCGGTGATGCCGGTGGACGTGCAGAAGCAGCATCTTATCTCGAAGACATCAGCGAAGGAGGCGTGGGACACGCTCAAGACGTTGGATCTACGGCACTCACGTGTGTGCGAGGCGAACTTGCAAACTTTTCTAAAGAATTACGAGAATCTGAGGATGGGAGAAGATGAGACGGTGGACGCCTTCGCCGCAAGGGTCGCAACGATGGTAAACGGGATTCGTGGTCTCGGAGAGAAGTTGGAGGACATCTCCATAGTTCGGCGTTTTCTACGTGCCGCTCCACCGTGCTACATGCCGATTGTGTCAGCGATCGAGCAATGCGTTGATCTCAAGACTCTCACTTTGGATGGTCTGGTTGGTCGCTTCAAGGTCCATGACGAGCGGATGAAGCTGAGTTACGGTGATGCAAAACAGGATGAGTACATGATGCTAACATGTGCTCAGTGGCAGGCATTGGTTTCCAAGGAGAACAATTTCGACAAGGCGTCCGGTAGCGGCGGAAAGTACCGTCTCGCAAAGGACACTAACGAAGAGTCGGAGAAGCCAAGGAAGAAAAGGTTCGACAAGAGGAAGATCCGCTGCCACAACTGTAATATGCTCGGACACTTCAAGTTGGAGTGTAAGAATTCTCCGAAGGAGAAGGTGCTCATGGCCCAGCAAGGTGATGATGGTGACATGATGTTGATGTGCAGACTCGTGGACAAGGAGGAACCAGTTCTTCAAGCTTCGACTAAAGAAATTGTCGCGCTTCATGAAGAAAAAGTTTGCCCTGAAGATCATAATTCGGAAACTCGTGTCGATGGTACGGGTGCGGGGAGTGATTCCGAAACTCGTGTCGATATTACAGGCACGGGAGGAAATCGAAAAACTTATGTCGACCCTACTGACATGAGTGTTAATTCTGACGAAGACGATGCTAGAACAGACATGCGCATCAAAAGTGATCCTAGAATCAGGTGTCACGTCCATGGTGCAGGAAGAAAGTTCAGCCACAGCATCGTTAGAAGGTGTAACCGGCAACGCAACAGAAGGAGAAACTGAGCTCGAAGGCAAAAGCAAAATCAACGCTCCGTCTGATGCATTGCTGAGCAGGCCGAAAGTACTGGCCAAGGGCACCTATGCAGGTGGCTCAAAAAGAAGAAGGCGGGCACTGCACGTGTGTTGCGCCAGTGAGCCTAGCGTTGGTTGCAGTAGGAAAGCCATGCAGAGGCGCGCAAAGTCGCAGCAGTCCCACTCGTACAGAAGCAAGGCAAGGTCCTTGGAGTGCGGCGTCGCAGAGGCCGAGCGTCAGGCAGCTCGGTATCCCCCTCGTGGAAATATGCTTTGTGATTCACTTCTATCAGGCTTTTCTGAGATATACGGCTCAATATACAGGTACGGGAATAGTGCAAATCGTATGCTGGCTCCCTAGATGAGTTAATGACATGTTACAGTTTGATGCGTGTGGTGAAGCAGTGAGTTCAATATACTAGCAGGCAGCAAAAAGTATCAATTGCGTCTGCGTATTTCTTTTTTTCAAGGCAAAAATCCTCTAATTAGTGTACAATTCACCGTGCCAATGGTACCCTAAAACCAACGAGTAATACAAACTCTAATTAGGATAAAGGCATCTTCAAAGGGGACGCTTAAACGCCTCGCAAGCGTCCGGACCGCACTGTTCGGATGCGGTTTGCCATCCAACGTAAATCCCGCATCGGTCTGCAGACGCGTCCGGACATATGTATTCTCACAAACCGGAGACAAACAAAGAGGAGCTTTGCGGGAGTCCAAACGTTCTTCTGGCCAATCAAAAGCCACCATGTGCCCTTTCTCTGTTCGGATGGCGCAAGGACGTTCCTAATTATTATTATTTTGCTTTGGCGGAACCTACTTTTAATCCATGCAGTGTTTGGTGGAAACTACTTTTAGTCCACATAATATTTGGCAGAAGCTATAGATTAGCAGTACTAAGCATACATGTAATTTGACGGAAGGTGTGCATGTTTTTTGATGAGGTAATATTTAAACAAACTTGATTTAGCGGAAGGTGTGCATATGATTTGGCGGAAGGTAATATTTAAGGAAATTTTATTTCGCGGAAGGTGTGCATGTAATTTGGCGGAAGGTAATGTTTAAATAAAGTTGATTTAGCGGAAGGTGTGCATGTGATTTGCCGGAAGGTGATATTTAAGGAAAGATTATTTGGTGAAAGGTGTGCATGTGTAATATTTAAGGATTGAGTGTGTCTAGGGCACGTCTAAATGTGCTATAGTTATTGCACATCTAAGTGAATGAATCAAGCATAAAGAGAAAAAGAAAAAAGAAAAAGAAAACATCCACACGAATCTCAACATAAGATCAATGACATAGGACTTAGATGTGCAATACTTATGGCACATCCAGATGTGCTTTAGCAAAACTGTTAAGGATTACCCGCACCCAAACCCTGTGTGTGCAATGTTGATGTACAATTAGATGTTAGATCTTGATCGAAGTAATTACCACAATTGAAAGTATTGTTCATCAGGCATCACATAGAACGCTCTTGTTCATTTGTTTAGTTTTCCTTCTAAGTGTTTCTCTATTTTGACATCGCTAATCTCCCAAAGTACAACATTTAAGCAAAAAACTGTTTTGTGAGCAAATTATTGTCTAGAGGACCTGTGATTAGGGTGCTAATAAACGTGGATCTTCAAGGAACCCTCCCTGACAAAACTCTCCTTTATCAATAGTCTCAATAATGGCGACCTGCAAAAAGAAGTGATGGCCCATCAAATCACTAGTCAGCCCACAGACTGGCCAAATTGGATGAAGAGATGTTGCCTCGCCTATGTCAGATACCTATCCCTCCTACTAGAGGCCTACCATGGAATACGCTAATATACGGCCTTTCATGCCACGCTGGAAAAGGCTATACGGCTGACAGCACACATCCCGATACTGGTTCAGCATGGTGGATTCCGAGCTACCTGCAAACCGGCCTCAGCAACGTTTTATCGAAGGTCCTTGTGCCAAGCTAGGAAGCTCACAAGCCACGTGTGGTGGCTCAGCTAGCAGCAAAGAAGGTGCTGCACGTAGAGTGGAGGAAGAAGTTTCTTCAGCTCCTACATCATGTACGCCCAGGGTGGAAAAGCAATGTCCACCGACATTTGTACGTGAATTACATTGTTTGGAGGAAATACTTCGAAAGCCAGTGGAAAGGAGTGCACGATGGTGTCTAGCAAACCTCAAGGAACCGACAAAAATTATGGATGCAAATACGAAGGAGTGTTGGCATCAGACAATGGAAAAGAAGTTGAGGTCGATCCACACAACAATGCATGGGAGCTTGTGGATCTTCCCAAAAATGAAAAAATTATGGATCTCAAGTGAGAATTTATGATCAAGAAAGATGTCGATGGGTCCGTGAAGCACAAAGCGAGTCTAGTAGCCAAACAGTACGTGCAAGAGGAAGATGTGGACTTCGAAGAAGTGTTCGTTCCCATTAAAAGGATGGAATCGGTGAGACTACTCATCGCACTCGTGGTTCAGGAATCATGGAAGATACATCACATCGATGTAAAATCTGCTTTTTTGAATGGTGAGTTAGAAGGAGATGTGTATGTGAATCAGTCACCGGAATTCATCAAAAAGGGAGAAGAACACAAGGTACTGAAGCTACACAAAGTCTTGTACGGGCTACGGCAAGGCTCTCGGGCGTGGAACATCAAACTTGATCAGACGTTAATTTCTCTTGGATTTGAGAAAGCCCCACTAGAGCATGCAATGTACAAGAGAGATGAAGGAAGGGATCATCTACTAGTTGGAATATATGTCGACGACCTATTGATAAATGGAGCAGATGAAGAGATGATTGCAAAGTTCAAGCTACAAATGAAGGATCTTTTCAAGATGGATGATCTCGGCCTTTTGAGTTGCAACTTCGGGACAGAGGTACATCGAAAGTCAGAGGGGATCACACAATGCGAGGAGGCATATGCAAGGAAAGTACTTCAAAGCCGTGGCACGAAAGATTGCAATCACATTGTTGCTTCAATGGAACCTCGTCTTGAGCTGAACAAGAAGGAGATGGTGAAACTACTTGGCTGCAGTGGTAGTGACAAGGAAGGGAATGTTGACGACCGTAAGAGTCCCTCGGACGTGGCATATTTCCTTGGTGGAAGCATAGTAAGCTGGCTATCACGAAGACGGAAAGTGGTGACATCGACTTCAAGTGAAACAGAGTGTCAAGGTGTGATACGTCTCCAACGTATCTATAATTTTTGATTGCTACATGCTATATTATCTACTGTTTTGGACATTATTGGGCTTTATTATCCCCTTTTATATTATTTTTGGGACTAACCTATTAACCGGAGGCCCAACCCAGAATTGTTGTTTTTTGCCTGTTTTAGGGTTTCGAAGAAAAGGAATATCAAATGGAGTCCAAACGGAATAAAACATTCGGGAACGTGATTTTCTCATCGAATACAACTCAGGAGACTTGGACCCTACGTCAAGACACGTAACAGGAGGCCACGAGGTAGGAGGCGCGCCTCCACCCTCGTGGGCCCCCTGTTGCTCCACCGACGTACTTCTTCCTCCTATATATACCCACGTACCCCCAAACGATCAGAGACGGAGCCAAAAACCTAATTCCACCGCCACAACTTTCTGTATCCATGAGATCCCATCTTGGGGCCTGTTCCGGAGCTCCGCCGGAGGGGGCATCGATCACGGAGGTCTTCTACATCAACACCATAGCCCTCCGATGAAGTGTGAGTAGTTTACCTCAGACCTACGGGTCCATAGTTAGTAGCTAGATGGCTTCTTCTCTCTTTTTGGATCTCAATACAATGTTCTCACCCTCTCTTGTGGAGATCTATTCGATGTAATCTTCTTTTTGCGGTGTGTTTGTTGAGACTGATGAATTGTGGGTTTATGATCAAGTCTATCTACGAATAATATTTGAATCTTCTCTGAATTCTTTTATGTATGATTGGTGGGTTCAATCTTGCGGTGTCCTTTCCCGGTGACAATAAGGGCAGCAAGGCACGTATTGTATTGTTGCCATCGAGGATAACAAGATGGGGTTTTCTTCATATTGCATGAGTCTATCCCTCTACATCATGTCATCTTGCTTAAGGCGTTACTCTGTTTTTAACTTAATACTCTAGATGCATGCTAGATAGCGGTCGATGAGTGTAGTAATAGTAGTAGATGCAGGCAGGAGTCGGTCTACTTGTCTCGGACGTGATGCCTATATACATGATCATACCTAAATATTCTCATAACTATGCTCAATTCTGTCAATTGCTCAACAGTAATTTGTTCACGCACCGTAGAATACTTATGCTCTCGAGAGAAGCCACTAGTGAAACCTATGGCCCCCGGGTCTATCTTTATCATATCAATCTCCTACTACTTTGTTATTTACTTTGCCTTTATTTTACTTTGCATCTTTATCATAAAAATACCAAAAATATTATCTTATCATATCTATCAGATCTCACTCTCGTAAGTGGACCTATAGGGATTGACAACCCCTATTTGCGTTGGTTGCGAGGATTTATTTGTTTTGTGCAGGTGCGAGGGACTCGCGCGTAGTCTCCTACTGGATTGATACCTTGGTTCTCAAAAACTGAGGGAAATACTTACGCTACTCTGCTGCATCATCCCTTCCTCTTCGGAGAAAACCAACGCAGTGCTAAAAGAGGTAGCAAGAAGGATTTCTGGCGCCGTTGCCGGGGAGGTCTACGCAAAAGTCAATATACTAAGTACCCATCACATACCCTTATCTCATGCATTACGTTATTTGCCATTTGCCTCTCGTTTTCCTCTCCCCCCCCAATTCACCCTTGTCGTTTTATTCGCCCTCTCTCTCTCTATCCTCCCTCTCTTTCTCTATTTGCCTCTTTTTGCCCGTTTGCTTTTTGTTTGCTTGTGTGTTAGTTTGTTTGCTTGTCGTTATGGCTAGTTCCTTATCTTCTCCGTTGACCCCTGAGTTTGAAATCTTTCACTTTAAACAAAGGTTAGGAGAAAACTTAAAAGATGCCTGGTTGAGAATAATGGAATCTCATCGTAATTGTACCTCTGAAATAAATCTGAGAATTTTTCTTCGCAATTTTTATGTTGGATTAAATATGTCTCATAGACAACTCTTGGATTGCGTTGCCAAAGGTAATTTTATTGAAATCGATCACCATATTGCACTTGAAATTATAGAAGGTATAATGGGAACACTACCTCAACAAAAGGGGACTCATCCTACCCAGGAAGAGACACAAGTTTTTGAAAAAAATTGTGTAGTTACTAAAATCTTGCAGAAATCTCTTGAACCTCTTAAGAACATTAGTGGAAATATTCACCGCATGAATATGTTGATTACCCTTTGCAATAAGTGGTTGGATTCGTTAGATCTAAAAATTTCAGAATACGAAGGGAAGCGTAAAGAACCTTCTGGATTCAAGCTTGATTCCGCTAAAAAGTTGAAAACCAAAGATGGCAATACCTAGATCTATTCTTGCTTGTTATGCCTAACTAGGGGCGTTAAACGATAGCGCTTGTTGGGAGGCAACCCAATTTTATTTTTATTCCTTGCTTTTTGCTCATGTTTAGTAACAAATAAATTATTTAGCCTCTGTTTTGGTTGTGTTTTTTGTGTTTAATTAGTGTTTGTGCCAAGTAGAACCGTTGGGAAGACTTGGGGAAAGTCTTGTTGAACTTGCTGTAAAAAACAGAAACTTTAGCGCTCAAGAGAATTGCTTTCATTTTTATTTGGAGAGTGCTATTTAGTTAATTATTTTTTCAGATGATTAATAGATAAATTCCTCACGTCCAAAAATTTATTTTAGAATTTTTGGGGTTCCAGATCTTGCGCTAGCTACAGATTACTACAGACTGTTCTGTTTTTGACAGATTCTGTTTTTCTTGTATTGTTTGCTTATTTTGATGAATCTATGGCTAGTAAAGTAGTTTATAAACCATAGATAAGTTGGAATACAGTAGGTATAACACCAATATAAATAAAGAATGAGTTCATTACAGTACCTTGAAGTGATCTTTTATTTTCTTTCGCTAACGGAGCTCACGAGATTTTCTACTTTAAGTTTTGTGTTGTGAAGTTTTCAAGTTTTGGGTAAAGATTTGATGGATTATGGAACAAGGAGTGGCAAGAGCCTAAGATTGGGTATGCACATGGCACCCCCAAGATAATCTAAGGACACCTAAAAGCCAAAGCTTGGGGATGCCCCGGAAGGCATCACCTCTTTCGTCTACTTCTATCGATAACTTTACTTGGAGCTATATTTTTATTCGCCACATGATATATGTTTTGCTTGGAGTGTCTTGTATGATTTGAGTCTTTGCTTTTTAGTTTACCACAATCATCCTTGATGTACACACCTTTTGAGAGAGCCATATATGATTTGGAATCTGTTAGAATACTCTATGTGCTTCGCTTATATCTTTTGAGTTATATAATTTTGCTCTAGTGCTTCACTTATATCTTTTAGAGCATGGTGGTGGATTTGTTTTATAGAAACTATTGATCTCTAATGCTTCACTTAGATTATTTTGAGAGTCTTAATCGCATGGTAATTTGCTTAAAATCCTAATATGCTTGGTATGCAAGATTAATAATAAAACTTTCTTATGAGTGTGTTGAATACAAAGAGAAGTTTGATGCTTAATGATTGTTTTGCGATATGGAGGTAATAATATCAAAGTCGTGCTAGTTGAGTAGTTGTGAAATTGAGAAATACTTGTGTTGAGGTTTGCAAGTCCCGTAGCATGCACGTATGGTAAACGTTATGCAACAAATTTGAAACATGAGGTGTTATTTGATTGTCTTCCTTATGAGTGGCAGTCGGGGACGAGCGATGGTCTTTTCCTACCAATCTATCCCCCTAGGAGCATGCGCGTGTACGGAGGTTTTTGATGACTTGTAGATTTTTGCAATAAGTATGTGAGTTCTTTATGACTAATGTTGAGTCCATGGATTATACGCACTCTCACCCTTCCATCCTTGCTAGCCTCTTCGGTACCGTGCATTGCCCTTTCTCACATTGAGAGTTGGTGCAAACTTTTCCGGTGCATCCAAACCCCATGATATGATACGCTCTTTCACACATAAACCTCCTTATATCTTCCTCAAAACAGCGACCATACCTACCTATTATGGCATTTTCATAGCCATTCCGAGATATATTTCCATGCAACTTACCATCATTCCGTTCGTCATGACACATTCATCATTGTCATATTGCTTAGCATGGTCATGTAGTTGACATAGTATTTGTGGCAAGGCCACCGTTCATAATTCTTTCATACATGTCACCCTTGGTCCATTGCATATCCCGGTACACCGCCGGAGGCATTCATATAGAGTCATCTTTTGTTCTAGTATCGAGTTGTAATCATTGAGTTGTAAATAAATAGAAGTGTGATGCTCATCATTTTCTAGAGCATTGTCCCAAGTGAGGAATAAATAAATAAATAAAAAGAGAAAGGCCATAAAAAAGAGAAGGCCCCCCAAAAAAGAGAAAGGCCATAAAAAAGAGAAGGCCCAAAAAAATTGGGAGAAAAAGAGAGAATGGACAATGTTACTATCCTTTTACCACACCTGTGCTTCAAAGTAGCACCATGATCTTCATAATAGAGAGTCTCTCATGTTATCACTTTCATATACTAGTGGGAATTTTTCATTATAGAACTTGGCTTGTATATTCTAACAATGGGCCTCCTCAAGTGCCCTAGGTCTTCGTGAGCAAGCAAGTTGGATGCACACCCACTAGTTTCTTTTGTTGAGCTTTCATACATTTATAGCTCTAGTTCATCCGTTGCATGGCAATCCCTACTCCTTGCATTAACATCAATCAGTGGGCATCTCCATAGCCCATTGATTAGCCTCGTTGATGTGAGACTTTCTCTTTTTTGTCTTCTCCACATAACCCCCCTCATTATATTCTATTCCACCTATAGTGCTATGTCCATGGCTCGCGCTCATATATTGCGTGAAAGTTTATAGGTTTGAGATTACTAAAGTATGAAACAATTGCTTGGCTTGTCATAGGGGATGTGCATGATGATAGCATTCTTGTGTGACGAAAACGAAACATGACTAAACCATATGATTTTGTAGGGATGAACTTTCTTTGGCCATGTTATTTTGAGAAGACATAATTGCTTAGTTAGTATGCTTGAAGTATTATCATTTCTATGTCAATATGAACTTTTGTCTTGAATCTTTCGGATCTGAATATTCATACCATAATTAAGAAAAAATATATTAAAATTATGTCAAGTAGCACTCCGCATCAAAAATTCTGTTTTTATCATTTACCTACCCGAGGACGAGCAGGAATTAAGCTCGGGATGCTTGATACGTATCCAACATATCTATAATTTTTGATTGCTCCATGCTATATTATCTACTGTTTTGGACATTACTGAGCTTTATTATCCACTTCTATATTACTTTTGGGACTAACCTATTAACTGGAGGCCCAGCCCAGAATTGCTGTTTTTTGCCTGTTTTAGGGTTTCGAAGAAAAGGAATATCAAACGGAGTCCAAACGGAATGAAACATTCGGGAACGTGATTTTCTCATCGAATACAACTCAGGAGACTTGGACCCTACGTCAAGACACGTAACAGGAGCCACGAGGTAGGGGGCGCGCCTACCCCCCCCCCCCCCGGCGCGCCCTCCACCCTCGTGGGCCCCATGTTGCTCCACCGACGTACTTCTTCCTCCTATATATACCCACGTACCCCCAAACGATCAGAGACGGAGCCAAAAACCTAATTCCACTACCGCAACTTTCTATATCCACGAGATCCCATCTTCGGGCCTGTTCCGGAGCTCCGCCGGAGGGGGCATCGATCACGGAGGGCTTCTACATCAACACCATAGCCCTCCGATGAAGTGTGAGTAGTTTACCTCAGACCTACGGGTCCATAGTTAGTAGCTAGATGGCTTCTTCTCTCTTTTTGGATCTCAATACAATGTTCTCACCCTCTCTTGTGGAGATCTATTCGATGTAATCTTCTTTTTGCGGTGTGTTTGTTGAGACTGATGAATTGTGGGTTTATGATCAAGTCTATCTATGAATAATATTTGAATCTTCTCTGAATTCTTTTATGTATGATTGGTTATCTTTGCAAGTCTCTTCGAATTATCAGCTTGGTTTGGCCTACTAGATTGATCTTTCTTGCAATGGGAGAAGTGCTTAGCTTTGGGTTCAATCTTGAAGTGTCCTTTTCCGGTGACAGTAAGGGCAGCAAGGCACGTATTGTATTGTTGCCATCGAGGATAACAAGATAGGGTTTTCTTCATATTGCATGAGTCTATCCCTCTACATCATGTCATCTTGCTTAAGGCGTTACTCTGTTTTTAACTTAATACTCTAGATGCATGCTGGATAGCGGTCGATGAGTGGAGTAATAGTAGTAGATGCAGGCAGGAGTCGGTCTACTTGTCTCAGACGTGATGCCTATGTACATGATCATACCTAAATATTCTCATAACTATGCTCAATTCTGTCAATTGCTCAACAGTAATTTGTTCATCCATTGTAGAATACTTATGCTCTCGAGAGAAGTCACTAGTGAAACCTATGGCCCCCGGGTCTATCTTTATCATATCAATCTCCTACTACTTTGTTATTTACTTTGCCTTTATTTTACTTTGCATCTTTATCATAAAAATACCAAAAATATTATCTTATCATATCTATCAGATCTCACTCTCGTAAGTGGCCCTATAGGGATTGACAACCCCTATTTGCGTTGATTGTGAGAATTTATTTGTTTTGTGCAGGTGCGAGGAACTCGCGCGTAGCCTCCTACTGGATTGATACATTGGTTCTCAAAAACTGAGGGAAATACTTACGCTACTCTGCTGCATCATCCCTTCCTCTTCGGGGAAAACCAACGCAGTGCTAAAAGAGGTAGCAAGGTGTGTGGCTAGGAAGGATACACAGTGATCTCATGGATCGAGATCAGAAACAAGTGGTGCTCAATGTTGACAGTGAGTCTACAATTTTTCTACGTGAGGATCCAGTGCGGCACGATAGGAGCAAGCACATTGATACGATATATCACTATACAAAGGACTGCATGGAAGAAGGTAAGACGGAGGCCAACTATATTCGTACGATGTTTAGCTGGCGGACATTCTGATCAAGGCATTGGATCGAGAGAAGTTCTCCGAGCTATGACATGACGACGTCGTGTTTATGGGGATGATTCTTGGAATTAAACCCGACGTCCGGTCCGATTACAAGTATGTATACAGGTCCAACTAGCCTAGGAATCCATTACCGAGTAGGATTAGTACTGGCCTAGGCTAGCTGTTATATATACGATGTAATACCCCTGTACTTTGTACCACCGTGGAATAAAGAAAAGCAACAGGAGCGACACGCCCCTGCGGCCATCAAACAATCTGAGTACGTGCATCGCTGAGTGCTTGATCGATCAAAGTATAGATCAATTTGCTGGTTGTCTACGTGCCTGTATTGTGTGTTGTTCCGGCTAGAAGTACTAGTAATAGTACTATACGTCCACAAAAGGATAGATTGCTAGCTTGAGGCTAGCTTTACACTGAGGGTGGTCTATCACAAGCCAGGCGTTGCTTCATCGTCGTCTGTCGTCGATCGCTGCCTGTCGCCGGAAAGTACTCGGCGTCGAGAATGGGCCAACACGCACAAACTCAGTTCCATGATAGCAGCAAACAGCAAATAAATGAAATGCAACCTAACTGAAAACCTTGTTGGTCCTCGGAAGGTCTTCAGTTAGTCATGTCGCCGCAATCCATTTAGAGATTACACATTATCCTTCGTATCAAATGTTTGTGAATGCGCTCGTTTCAATCTCATCCGCCATTCCAGTGAGAAGAAGGGGGGGCGCTGCTTTTCAACTCACTGGTGAATGCGCTTGCTTTTCATGAGCTGCATCTTTCGGACTGTGCGTTCACCTGGACAAATCGGCAGGATCCCCCTATCCTTGCCCATCTGGATCGTGCGTTCTTTGACAACGCCTGGAATGCTGCTTTCCCAGACTCCTCGCTTACCTCCCTCCCTCGTGTCACCTCTGATCATGTGCCTCTCCTGGTCACGGCTTCGACCAAGATCCCGACCCCACCGCAGTTCTTCTTCGAAATGGCCTGGCTTCTGGACCCGGCTTTCCTCCCCACTACTCTTCCCTCTTGGTCTGGTTCGATTCGTGGTACGGGTGCAGGCAGGATCCTCGCTGCTTGGAAGAAAGCATTCAGGTTTGCTGCCAAGGTTTGGAAAAAGCAGCACCGATTCATTCCCACCTTTGATAACGACTGTCGGTTCCTGATTGACCTGTTTGATTTTCTGGAAGAAAACCGTGCTCTTTCTTCAGATGAAGGCGCTCTTCGTCGCGACGCCCGCCTTGCTATTGCTGCCCTGCCCTGAGCTGACTTCTTTGCTAGTAGTGAAGTGTGTTCTCACTTAGCTAGAAAAGTCCATAATCCGATTTGACCTCGGGAGCTTGTCCACGGATCTGATCAAAGTATGATTCCCTAGTGCCAAAAGTCCTAAAGCCTATGGGGCCAAGCATGGGGAGTCCGTGGAGAAGAAAAACTCTATTTCGCTATGGGCCAAAACTAGTGTTTTTTCGGATTTCTAGTCTAGTTTAAGTGCAAGGCTAGAGAGTTCTTTTCCAGTATTCATAGCTGACTGTCCGCTTGCTTGACTCGAACAAATAGCTTTTGTTTCCATAAGGCAGATCCCATTCCTCGAATGCAAAGGACAAGAAAGACGGATTCTGGCTGGAAAGAAGGGTTCTCGTATTGATTCTTCTGGTGCGCTACTTCCTGCGTCCGTTCGGCGTCAGTGCGCGCACTGGCGGCAGCGTGGCAAACATCGCGCGGTGCGCGAGGGGGACGAGAACACCAAGTTCTTCCACGCCTCGGCCTCGCAGCGTCGCCGCCGCAACTGCGCCGCTGCCCTGGAAGTCGAAGGGGTGCAGGTGCTCGACCATGCAGGGAAGGCCGGGGCCCTGCATGCCTTCTATGCAGCGCTGCTGGGCCGGCCCAGGGCGCTGGTCTGGCACTTCGACCTGGCGGCCTTATACGCTGGTGCCCCCTCTACGGACGGGCCAGCGCTGGTGGCCCCCTTCACGTGGGCCGAAATCAATGTGGCGGTGGACGCGCTCGACCACGCAAGCGCTCCGGGCCCCGATGGGCTGGGGCCTGCGTTCTACCAGGCGGCCTGGAGCGTGGTGGCGTCGGATCTTCTTCGTCTCTTCGACAAGTTCCACGTCGGCTTCGCCCACCTCGACGGCATCAACTGTGCCTACATCGCCTTGCTGCCCAAAGGGAGCGTTGTGCCGTCCCCTGCCTCCTTCCGCCCCATTTCGCTCGAAAACGGCGACGTCATGATCTTGTTCAGAGGCCTGACCTCGCGGCTTCAGCAGCAAATCCTTCTCCTGATCAACGAAGATCAGTCAGGCTTGTGTGGAGGCAAAGCATCTCGGAAAACTTCATCTACGCCACGGAGCTGGTGCAGTGCTGCCATCGGCGCCAAGCCCCCACGATGGTCCTGAAGCTTGACTTCGCCAAGGCATTCGACTCCATCAACTGGGCGAGCTTGCGAGCTGTGATTGAGGTCCGGGGTTTCCCGTCGCTCTGGTGCGACTGGATGGATGCCCTCTTCCACTCCTCGCGCTCGGCGGTCCTGCTGAACGGGGTGCCCGGGCGGTGGTTCCAGGTGCGTTGCGGCCTCAGGCAGGGGGGCCCCATCTCCCCCTACCCCTTACTCATCGTCGCCGACGTGCTGCAGCGGCTCATCCGTCAGGATGGCGTGCTGCGTCACCCCCTCCTCCCTGACGCGCATGCAGTGGTGCTGCAGTACGTCGATGATACGCTGATCATCGCGTGTGCGTCTGATGTCTACTACACAATCTTCTTCTTGTAGAAGTTGTTGGCTCCAAGTGCAGAGGTTTGTAGGACAGTAGCAAATTTCCATCAAGTGGATGACCTAAGGTCTATCAATCCGTGGGAGGCGTAGGATGAAGATGGTCTCTCTCAAACAACCCTACAACCAAATAACAAAGAGTCTCTTGTGTCCCCAACACACCCAATACAATGGTAAATTGTATAGGTGCACTAGTTCGGCGAGAGATGGTGATACAAGTGCAATATGGATGGTAGATATAGGTTTTTGTAATCTGAAGATATAAAAACAGCAAGGTAACTAATGATAAAAGTGAGCACAAACGGTATTGCAATGCGTTGAAAGAAAAGCTAGGGTTCATAATTTCACTAGTGCAAGTTCTCTCAACAATAATAACATAATTGGATCATATAACTATCCCTCAACATGCAACAAAGAGTCACTCCAAAGTCACTAATAGCGGAGAACAAACGAAGAGATTATTGTAGGGTACGAAATCACCTCAAAGTTATACTTTCTGATCGATCTATTCAAGAGTCTGTAGTAAAATAACACGAAGCTATTCTTTCCGTTCAATCTATCCTAGAGTTCGTACTAGAATAACACGTTAAGACACAAATCAACCAAAACCCTAATGTCACCTAGATACTCCAATGTCACCTCAAGTATACGTGGGTATGATTATACGATATGCATCACACAATCTCAGATTCATCTATTCAACCAACACAAAGAACTTCAAAGAGCGCCCCAAAGTTTCTACCGGAGAGTCAAGACAAAACGTGTGTCAACCCCTATGCATAAGTTCACGAGGTCACGAAACTCGCAAGTTGATCACCTACATCAAGTGGATCACGTGATATCCCATTGTCACCACAGATAAGCACATGCAAGACATACATCAAGTGTTCTCAAATCCTTAAAGACTCAATCTGATAAGATAACTTCAAAGGGAAAACTCAATCCATTACAAGAGAGTAGAGGGGGAGAAACATCATAAGATCCAACTATAATAGCAAAGCTCGCGATACATAAAGATCATGCCAAATCAAGAACACGAGAGAGAGAGAGAGAGAGAGATCAAACACATAGCTACTGGTACATACCCTCAGCCCCAAGGGTGAACTACTCCCTCCTCGTCATGGAGAGCACTGGGATGATGAAGATGGCCACCGGAGAAGGATTCCCCCCCTTCGGCAGGGTGCCGGAACGGGTGTAGATTGGTTTTCGGTGGCTACAGAGGCTTCTGGCGGCGGAACTCCCGATCTAGGTTTCTTTCTGGAAGTTTGGGTATATATAAGAGGTTTTGGTGTCGAGAACAAGTCAGGGGGGTCTCTGGGCTGTCCATGAGGTAGGGAGGTGCGCCCAGGGGGGTGGGCGCGCCCCCACCCTCGTGGGCAGCCCGGGACTCTTCTGGCCCAACTCTTTTACTCCATGTCCTCTTCTGGTCCAAAAATAAGTTCTGTGAAGTTTCAGATCAATTGGACTCCGTTTGGTTTTCCTTTTCTGCGAAACTCAAAAACAAGGAAAAACAGAAACTAGCACTGGGCCCTAGGTTAATAGGTTAGTCCCAAAAATCATATGAAATAGCATATATATGCATATAAAACATCCAAGGTTGATAATATAATAGCATGGAACAATAAAAAATTATAGATACGTTGGAGACGTATCGAGCATCCCCAAGCTTAATTCCTGCTCGTCCTCGAGTAGGTAAATGATAAAAACAGAAATTTTGATGTGGAATGCTTTCTAGCATATTCTTCAATGTAATTTTCTTTATTGTGGCATGAATGTTCAGATCCGAAAGATTCAAGATAAAAGTTTAATGTTGACATAAAAAATACTTCAAGCATGCTAACCAAGCAATTATGTCTTATCAAAATAACATAGCCAAAGAAAGCTTATCCCTACAAAATCATATAGTTTGGCCATGCTTCATTTTCGTCACACAAAATGCTCTCATCATGCACAACCCCGATGACAAGCCAAACAATTGTTTCATACTTAGCCTTTTCAAACTCTTTCAACTTTTACGCAACATATGAGCGCGAGCCATGGACATAGCACTATGGGTGGAATAGAATATAATGATTGAGGTTGTGTGAGAAGACAAAAAGGAGAAAGTCTCACATTGACGCGGCTAATCAATGGGCTATGGAGATGCCCACCGATTGATGTCAATGCAAGGAGTAGGGATTGCCATGCGGCGGATGCACTAGAGCTATAAATATATGAAAGCTCATCAAAGAAACTAAGTGGGTGTGCATCCAACTTGCTTGCTCACGAAGACCTAGGGCCTTTGTGGAAGCCCATCATTGGAATATACAAGCCAAGTTCTATAATGAAAGATTCCCACTAGTATATGAGAGTGACAAAATAAGAGACTCTCTATCATGAAGATCATGGTGCTACTTTGAAGCACAAGTGTGGAAAAAGGATAGTAACATTGTCCCTTCTCTCTTTTTCTCTCAGTTTTTTATTTGGGCCTTCTCTTTTTTTTCTTGGCCTCTTTTTTTCTTTTTTTTATTCGTCCGGAGTCTCACCCCGACTTGTGGGGGAATCATAGTCTCCATCATCCTTTCCTCACATGGGACAATGCTCTAATGATGTGTTGGAAATATGCCCTAGAGGCAATAATAAATTAGTTATTATTATATTTCCTTGTTCATGATAATCGTTTATTATCCATGCTAGAATTGTATTGATAGGAAACTCAGATACATGTGTGGATACTGTTGGGGAACGTAGCAGAAATCCAAAATTTTCCTACGTGTCACCAAGATCCATCTATGGAGAGACCAGCAACGAGGGGAAGGAGAGTGCATCTACATACCCTTGTAGATCGCTAAGCGGAAGCGTTCAAGTGAATGGGGTTGATGAAGTCGTACTCGTCGTGATTCAAATCACCGATGACCAAGTGCCGAACGCACGGCACCTCCGCGTTCAACACACGTACAGCCCGGTGACGTCTCCCATGCCTTGATCCAGCAAGGAGAGAGGGAGAGGTTGAGGAAGACTCCATCCAACAGCAGCACAACAGTGTGGTGGTGATGGAGGAGCGTGGCAATCCTGCAGGGCTTCGCCAAGCACCGTAGAAGAGGAGAAGAACTTGGGAGAGAGGGAGGGAGGGGCTGCACCAAAGGCAAAAGGTGTGTTTGAGAGGCCCTCCTACCCCACTATATATAGGGATCCCAAGGGGGGGTGCGCCAGCCCCTAGGAGATCCAATCTCCAAGGGGGCGGCGGCCAGGGGAGGAGTCCTCCCCCCCCCCAAGGCACCTAGGAGGTGCCTTCCCCTGCTGGGACTCTTCCTTTAGGGTTTCCCCAGGCGCATGGGCCTCTTGGGGCTGGTGCCCTTGGCCCATGTAGGCCAAGGCGCACCCCCTACAGCCCATGTGGCCCCCGGGGTAGGTGGCCCCACCCGGTGGGCCCCCGGGACCCTTCCGGTGGTCCCGGTACAATACCGATGACCCCGAAACTTGTCCCGATGGCCGAAACAGGACTTCCTATATATAAATCTTTACCTCCGGACCACTCCGGAACTCCTCGTGACGTCCGGGATCTCATCCGGGACTCCGAACAACATTCGGTAACGACATACAAGCTTCCTTTATAACCCTAGCGTCATCGAACCTTAAGTGTGTAGACCCTACGGGTTCGGGAGACATGCAGACATGACCGAGACGTTCTCCGGTCAATAACCAACAGCGGGATCTGGATACCCATGTTGGCTCCCACATGTTCCACGATGATCTCATCGGATGAACCACGATGTCAAGGACTTAATCAATCCCGTATACAATTCCCTTTGTCTAGCGGTATTGTACTTGCCCGAGATTCGATCGTCGGTATCCCTATACCTTGTTCAATCTCGTTACCGGCAAGTCTCTTTACTCGTTCCGTAACACATCATCCCGTGATCAACTCCTTGGTCACATTGCGCATACGATGATGTCCTACCGAGTGGGCCCAGAGATACCTCTCCGCTTACACGGAGTGACAAATCCCAGTCTCGATTCGTGCCAACCCAACAGACACTTTCGGAGATACCTGTAGTGCACCTTTATAGTCACCCAGTTACGTTGTGACGTTTGATACACCCAAAGCATTCCTACGGTATCCGGGAGTTGCACAATCTCATGGTCTAAGGAAATGATACTTGACATTAGAAAAGCTTTAGCATACGAACTACACGATCTTTGTGCTAGGCTTAGGATTGGGTCTTGTCCATCACATCATTCTCCTAATGATGTGATCCCGTTATCAACGACATCCAATGTCCATGGTTAGGAAACCGTAACCATCTATTGATCAACGAGCTAGTCAACTAGAGGCTTACTAGGGACATGGTGTTGTCTATGTATCCACACATGTATCTGAGTTTCCTATCAATACAATTATAGCATGGATAACAAACGATTGTCATGAACAAGGAAATATATATAATAATAATCAATTTATTATTGCCTCTAGGGCATATTTCCAACAGTTTCCCACTTGCACTAGAGTCAATAATCTAGTTCACATCGCCATGTGATTAACACTCAAGGTCACATCGCCATGTAACCAACATCCAAAGAGTTTACTAGAGTCAATAATCTAGTTCACATCACTATGTGATTAACACTCAATGAGTTCTGGGTTTGATCATGTTACTTGTAAGAGAGGTTTTAGTCAACAGGTCTGAACCTTTCAGATCCGTGTGTGTTTTACAAATCTCTATGTCATCTCCTAGATGTAGCTACCACGTTCTATTTGGAGCTATTCCAAATAACTGTTCTACTTGGAGTTATTCTAAATTGTTGCTCCATTATACGTATCCGATATCTCTATCGGAGCTATCCGGATAGGTGTTAAGCTTGCATCGACGTAACCCTTTACGACGAACTCTTTTACCACCTCCATAATCGAGAAAAATTCCTTAGTCCACTAGTTACTAAGGATAACTTTGACCGCTGTACTGTGATCCATTCTTGGATCACTCTTGTACCCCTTGACTGACTCATGGCAAGGCACACTTCAGGTGCGGTACTCAGCATAGCATACTGTAGAGCCTATGTCTTAAGCATAGGGGACGATCTTCGTCCTTTCTATTCTGCCGTGGTCGAGCTTTAAGTCTTAACTTCATACCTTACAACTCAGGCAAGAACTCCTTCTTTGACTGATCCATCTTGAACACCTTCAAGATCATGTCAAGGTATGTGCTCATTTGGAAGTACCATTAAGCGTTTTGATCTATCCTTATAGATCTTGATGCTCAATGTTCAAATAGCTTAATCTAGGTTTTCATTGAAAAACACTTTCCAAATATCCCTATATGCTTTCCAGAAATTCTACGTCATTTCTGATTAAAAATATGTTAACAAAATATACTCATCAGAAATTCTATAGTGCTCCCACTCACTTCTTTGGAAATACAAGTTTCTTTGTATACACCCAAAATCTTTGATCATCTCATCAAAGCATACATTCCAACTCCGAGATGCTTACTCCAGTCCTCAGAAGGATTGCTGGAGCTTTGCATACTTATTAGCATCTTTCAGGATTGACAAAACCTTCCGGTTGTATCACATACAACCTTTCCTCAAAAATCATCGAGGAAACAATGTTTTGACATCCTATCTGCAAGATTTCATAAATAATGCAGTGACCGCTAACATAATTCCAACAGACTCTTAGCATCGCTACGAGTGAGAAAATCCCACCGTAGTCAACTCCTTGAACTTGTCAGAAAACATCTTAACGACAAGTCGAGTTTTCTTAATGGTGACATTTACCATCATTGTCCGTCTTCCTTTTAAAATCCATCTGTACTCAACAGCCTTACGACCATCGAGCCATTCTGCCAAAGTCTACACTTTGTTTCCATACATGGATCCTCTCTCGGATTTTATGGCCTCGAGCCATTTATCGGAATCCGGGCCCACCATCGCTTCTCCATAGCTCGTAGGTTCATTGTTGTCTAGCAACATGACTTCCAAGACAGGATTACGTACCACTCCGAAGTAGTACACATCCTTGTCATCCCACGAGGTTTGGTAGTGACTTGATCTGAAGTTTCATGATCACTATCATAAGCTTCCACTTCAATTGGTGTAGGTGCCATAGGAACAACTTCCTGTGCCCTGCCACACACTAGTTGAAGAGACGGTTCAATAACCTCATCAAGTCTCCACCATCCTCGCACTCAATTCTTTCGAGAGAGACTTTTCCTCGAGAAAGGACCCGATTCTAGAAACAATCCCTTATTGTTTTCGAATCTGAGACAGGAAGTATACCCAACAGTTTTGGGTGTCCTATGAAGATGCATTTATCCGCTTTGGGTTCGAGCTTATCAGCCTGAAACTTTTTCACATAAGCGCCGCAGCCCCAAACTTTTAAGAAATGACAACTTAGGTTTCTCTAAACCATAGTTCATATGGTGTCATCTCATCGGAATTACGAGGTGCCCTATTTAAAGTGAATGTGGTTGTCTCTAATGCTTAACCCATAAACTATCGTGGTAATTCGATAAGAGACATCATGGTATGCATCATATCCAATAGGGTGCAGTTATGATGTTCGGACACACCATCACACTATGGTGTTCCAGGTTGTATTAGTTGTGAAACAATTTCCACAATGTCTTAATTCTGTGCCAAACTCGTAATTCAGATATTCATCTCTATGATCATATCATAGATCTTTTATCCTCTTGTCACGACGATCTTT
This sequence comes from Triticum urartu, assembly GCF_056163025.1. Lineage (NCBI taxonomy): Eukaryota > Viridiplantae > Streptophyta > Magnoliopsida > Poales > Poaceae > Triticum > Triticum urartu. The sequence goes on from NC_141879.1 coordinate 697,700,925, forward strand.
CAACTTCACCCTGAACTTACTTGAACCTTTCAATAATTCAGACTCGTGATTCATCAAGTAAATATACTCAACATCTACTCAAATCATCTGTGAAGTAAGAACATAACGATATCCACTACATGCCTCAGCACTCATTGGACTGCACACATCAAAATGTATTGCTTCCAACAAGTTGCTTTCTAGTTCCATTTTACTGAAACCGAGGCTTTCAGTCATCTTGCCCATGTGGTATGATTTGCATGCCTCAAGTGATTCAAAATCAAGTGAGTCCAAACGGTCCATTTGCATGGAGTTTCTTCATGCATACACACCAATAGACATGGTTCGCATGTCTCAAACTTTTCAAAAATGAGTGAGTCCAAAGATCCATCAACATGGAGCTTCTTCATGCGTTTTATACCGATATGACTTACGTGGCTGTGCCACAAGTAGGTGGTACTATCATTACTATCTTTTGGCATGAACATGTGTATCACTACGATCGAGATTCAATAAACCATTCATTTTAGGTGCAAGCCCATTGAAGGTATTATTCAAATAAACAGAGTAACTATTATTCTCTTTAAATGAATAGCTGTATTGCGATAGACATAATCCAATCATGTCTATGCTCAACGCAAACACCAGTCTCGATGGTAGAGGGAGCGTGCGATGCTTGATCATATCAACCTTGGAAACACTTCCAACACATATCGTCAGCTCACCTTTAGCTAGTCTCCGTTTATTCTGTAGCTTTTATTTCGAGTTACTAACACTTAGCAACTGAACCGGTATCTAATACCCTGATGCTACTAGGAGTACTAGTAAAGTACACATCAACACAATGTATATCCAATATACTTCTATCGACCTTGCCAGCCTTCTAATCTACCAAGTATCTAGGGTAATTCTGCTCCAGTGGATGTTCCCCTTATTACAGAAGCACTTAGTCTCGGGTTTGGGTTCAACCTTGGGTTTCTTTACTAGAGAAGTAGCTGAATTGCCGTTTCATGAAGTATCCCTTCTTGCCCTTGCCCTTCTTGAAACTAGTGGTTTCATCAACCATCAACAATTGATGCTCCTGCTTGATTTCTACTTTCGTGGTGTCAAACATCGCGAATATCTCAAGGATCATCATACATGTCCCCGATATATTATAGTTCATCACAAAGCTCTAGCAGCTTGGTGGTAATGACTTCGGAGAAACATCACTATCTTATCTGGAAGATCAACTCCCACTTGATTCAAATGATTGTTGTACTCAGACAATCCGAGCACAAGCTCAACAATTGAGCTTTTCTCCTTAGTTTGCAGGTTAAGAAAATTGTCGGAGGTCTTATACCTCTTGACGTGGGCACGAGCCTGAAATTCCAATTTCAGCCCTCAAAACATCTCATATGTTTTGTGACGTTTCAAAACGTCTTTGGTGCCTCAACTCTAAACCGTTTAACTGAACTATCATGTAGTTATCAAAAACATGTATGTCAGATGTTCGCAACATCCACAGACAACGTTCGAGGTTTAGCACACTGAGCGGTGCATTAAGGACATAAGCCTTCTAAGAAGCAATGAGGACAATCCTCAGTTTACGGACCTAGTCCGCATAATTGCTACTATCAACTTTCAACTAATTTTTCTCTAGGAACATAACTAAACAGTAGAACTAAAACGCGAGCTACGACATAATTTGCAAAATCCTTTTGACTATGTTCAGGATAATTAAGTTCATCTTATGAACTCCCTCTTAGATAGACATCCCTCTAGTCATCTAAGTGATTACATGATCCGAGTCAACTAGGCCGTGTCCGATCATCATGTGAGACGGACTAGTCAACGTCGGTGAACATCTTCATGTTGATCGTATCTTCTATACGACTCATGCTCGACCTTTCGGTCTTCTGTGTTCCGAGGCCATGTCTGTACATGCTAGGCTCGTCAACTTAACCCTAAGTGTTTTGCATGTGTAAAACTGTCTTACACCCGTTGTATGTGTACGTAAGGATCTATCACACCCGATCATCACGGCGTGCTTCAAAACGACGAACTATAGCAATGGTGCACAGTTAGGGGAGAACACTTCTTGAAATTTTAATGAGGGATCATCTTATTTACTACCGTCGTTCTAAGCAAATAAGATGTATAAACATGATAAACATCACATGCAATCAAATAATAGTGACATGATATGGCCAATATCATATAGCTCCTTTGATCTCCATCTTGGGGCTCCATGATCATCTTGTCACCGGCATGACACCATGATCTCCATCATCATGATCTCCATCATCGTGTCTTCTTGAAGTTGTCACGTCATCTATTACTTCTACTACTACAGCTAACGGTTAGCAATAAAGTAAAGTAATTACATGACGTTTATGTTGACACGCAGGTCATAAATAAATTAAGACAACTCCTATGGCTCCTGCCGGTTGTCATACTCATTGACATGCAAGTCGTGATTCCTATTACAAGAACATGATTATCTCATACATCACATATATCATTCATCACATCCTTTGGCCATATCACATCACATAGCATACCCTACGCAAAAACAAGTTAGACGTCCTCTAATTGTTGTTTGCATGTTTTACGTGGCTGCTATGGGTTTCTAGCAAGAACGTTTCTTACCTACGCAAAGACCACAACGTGATATGCCAATTGCTATTTACCCTTCATAAGGACCCTGTTCATCGAATCCGATCCGACTAAAGTGGGAGAGACAGACACCCGCCAGCCACCTTATGCAACTAGTGCATGTTTGTCGGTGGAACCGGTCTCACGTAAGAGTACGTGTAAGGTTGGTCCGGGCCGCTTCATCCCACGATGCCGCCGAATCAAGATAAGACTAGTAACGGCAAGCATATTGAACAAAATCAATGCCCACAACTACTTTGTGTTCTACTCGTGCATAGAATCTACGCAATAGACCTAGCTCATGATGCCACTGTTGGGGAACGTAGCAGAAATCCAAAATTTTCCTACGTGTCACCAAGATCCATCTATGGAGAGACCAGCAACGAGGGGAAGGAGAGTGCATCTACATACCCTTGTAGATCGCTAAGCGGAAGCGTTCAAGTGAACGGGGTTGATGAAGTCGTACTCGTCGTGATTCAAATCACCGATGACCAAGTGTCGAACGCACGGCACCTCCGCGTTCAACACACGTACAGCCCGGTGACGTCTCCCTTGCCTTGATCCGGCAAGGAGAGAGGGAGAGGTTGAGGAAGACTCCATCCAACATCAGCACAATGGCGTGGTGGTGATGGAGGCGTGTGGCAATCCTGCAGGGCTTCGCCAAGCACCGTAGAAGAGGAGAAGAACTTGGGAGAGAGGGAGGGGCTGCACCAAAGGCAAAAGGTGTGTTTGAGAGGCCCTCCTACCCCACTATATATAGGGATCCCAAGGGGGGGGGGTGCGCCAGCCCCTAGGAGATCCAATCTCCAAGGGGGCGGCGGCCAGGGGAGGAGTCCTCCCCCCCCCCAAGGAACCTAGGACGTGCCTTCCCCTGCTGGGACTCTTCCTTTAGGGTTTCCCCAGGCGCATGGGCCTCTTGGGGCTGGTGCCCTTGGCCCATGTAGGCCAAGGCGCACCCCCTACAGCCCATGTGGCCCCCGGGGTAGGTGGCCCCACCCGGTGGGCCCCCGGGACCCTTCCGGTGGTCCCGGTACAATACCGATGACCCCGAAACTTGTCCCGATGGCCGAAACAGGACTTCCTATATATAAATCTTTACCTCCGGACCACTCCGGAACTCCTCGTGATGTCCGGGATCTCATCCGGGACTCCGAACAACATTCAGTAACGACATACAAGCTTCCTTTATAACCCTAGCGTTATCGAACCTTAAGTGTGTAGACCCTACGGGTTCGGGAGACATGCAGACATGACCGAGACGTTCTCCGGTCAATAACCAACAGCGGGATCTGGATACCCATGTTGGCTCCCACATGTTCCACGATGATCTCATCGGATGAACCACGATGTCAAGGACTTAATCAATCCCGTATACAATTCCCTTTGTCTAGCGGTATTGTACTTGCCCGAGATTCGATCGTCGGTATCCCTATACCTTGTTCAATCTCGTTACCGGCAAGTCTCTTTACTCGTTCCGTAACACATCATCCCGTGATCAACTCCTTGGTCACATTGCGCATACGATGATGTCCTACCGAGTGGGCCCAGAGATACCTCTCCGCTTACACGGAGTGACAAATCCCAGTCTCGATTCGTGCCAACCCAACAGACACTTTCGGAGATACCTGTAGTGCACCTTTATAGTCACCCAGTTACGTTGTGACGTTTGATACACCCAAAGCATTCCTATGGTATCCGGGAGTTGCACAATCTCATGGTCTAAGGAAATGATACTTGACATTAGAAAAGCTTTAGCATACGAACTACACGATCTTTGTGCTAGGCTTAGGATTGGGTCTTGTCCATCACATCATTCTCCTAATGATGTGATCCCGTTATCAACGACATCCAATGTCCATGGTTAGGAAACCGTAACCATCTATTGATCAACGAGCTAGTCAACTAGAGGCTTACTAGGGACATAGTGTTGTCTATGTATCCACACATGTATCTGAGTTTCCTATCAATACAATTATAGCATGGATAACAAGCGATTATCATGAACAAGGAAATATATATAATAATAATCAATTTATTATTGCCTCTAGGGCATATTTCCAACAGATACATAGACAACACCATGTCCCTAGTAAGCCTCTAGTTGACTAGCTCGTTGATCAATAGATGGTTACGGTTTCCTGACCATGGACATTGGATGTCATTGATAACGGGATCACATCATTAGGAGAATGATGTGATGGACAAAGACCCAATCCTAAGTCTAGCACAAGATCATGTAGTTCGTATGCTAAAGCTTTTCTAATGTCAAGTATCATTTCCTTAGACCATGAGATTGTGCAACTCCCGGATACCGTAGGAGTGCTTTGGGTGTGCCAAACATCACAACGTAACTGGGTGGCTATAAAGGTACACTACAGGTATCTCCGAAAGTGTCTATTGGGTTGGCACGAATCGAGACTGGGATTTGTCACTCCGTGTAAATGGAGAGGTATCTCTGGGCCCACTCGGTAGGACATCATCATAATGTGCACAATGTGACCAAGGAGTTGATCACGGGATGATGTGTTACGGAACGAGTAAAGAGACTTGCCGGTAACGAGATTGAACAAGGTATCGGGATACCGACGATCGAATCTCGGGCAAGTATCGTACCGCTAGACAAAGGGAATTGTATACGGGATTGATTAAGTCCTTGACATCGTGGTTCATCCGATGAGATCATCGTGGAACATGTGGGAGCCAACATGGGTATCCAGATCCCGCTGTTGGTTATTGACCGGAGAGTCATCTCGGTCATGTCTGCATGTCTCCCGAACCCGTAGGGTCTACACACTTAAGGTTCGGTGACGCTAGGGTTATAGAGATATTAGTATGCGGTAACCCGAAAGTTGTTCGGAGTCCAGGATGAGATCCCGGACGTCACGAGGAGTTCCGGAATGGTCCGGAGGTAAAGAATTATATATAGGAAGTGCTATTTCGGCCATCGGGACAAGTTTCGGGGTCACCGGTATTGTACCGGGACCACCGGAAGGGTCCCGGGGGTCCACCGGGTGGGGCCACCTGCCCCGGGGGCCACATGGGCTGTAGGGGGTGCGCCTTGGCCTACATGGGCCAAGGGCACCAGCCCCTAGAGGCCCATGCGCCAAAGGGACAAGAGGAGGGGAGAGTCCTAAAGGGGGAAGGCACCTCCGAGGTGCCTTGGGGAGGATGGACTCCTCCCTCCTTTGGCCGCACCCTTCCTTGGAGGAAGGGGCAAGGCTGCGCCCTCCCCCTCTCCCTTGGCCCTATATATAGTGGGGGGAAGGTAGGGCAACCATACCTAAGCCCTGGCACCTCCCTCACCCTCCCACGACACATCTTCCTCCTCCCGCAGCGCTTGGCGAAGCCCTGTTGGAATCCCGCTACTTCTACCACCACGCCGTCGTGCTGCTGGATCTCCATCAACCTCTCCTCCCCCCTTGCTGGATCAAGAAGGAGGAGACGTCGCTGCTCCGTATGTGTGTTGAACGCGGAGGTGCCGTCCATTCGGCGCTAGGATCATCGGTGATTTGGATCACGACGAGTATGACTCCATCAACCCCGTTCTCTTGAATGCTTCCGCGCGCGATCTACAAGGGTATGTAGATCCACTCCTCCCTCGTTGCTAGATGACTCCATAGATAGATCTTGGTGACACGTAGGAAATTTTTGAATTTATGCTACGTTTCCCAACAGTGGTATCAGAGCCAGGTTTATGCGTAGTTTCTATGCACGAGTAGAACACAAAGTAGTTATGGGTGTTGATTTTGTTCAATATGCTTGTCGTTACTAGTCTTATCTTGATTCGGTGGCATTGTGGGATGAAGCGGCCCGGACCGACCTTACACGTACTCTTATGTGAGACTGGTTCCACCGACTGACATGCACTAGTTGCATAAGGTGGCTAGCGGGTGTCTGTCTCTCCCACTTTAGTCGGATCGGATTTGATGAAAAGGGTCCTTATGAAGGGTAAATAGCAATTGGCATATCACGTTGTGGTTTTTGCGTAGGTAAGAAACGTTCTTGCTAGAAACCCATAGCAGCCACGTAAAACATGCAAACAACAATTAGAGGACGTCTAACTTGTTTTTGCATAGGGTATGCTATGTGATGTGATATGGCCAAAAGGATGTGATGAATGATATATGTGATGTATGAGATTGATCATGTTCTTGTAATAGGAATCACGACTTGCATGTCGATGAGTATGACAACCGGCAGGAGCCATAGGAGTTGTCTTAATTTATTTATGACCTGCGTGTCAACATAAACGTCATGTAATTACTTTACTTTATTGCTAACCGTTAGCCATAGTAGTAGAAGTAATAGTTGGCGAGACAACTTCATGTAGACACGATGATGGAGATCATGATGATGGAGATCATGGTGTCATGCCGGTGACGATGATGATCATGGAGCCCCGAAGATGGAGATCAAAAGGAGCAATATGATATTGGCCATATCATGTCACTATTTGATTGCATGTGATGTTTATCATGTTTATGCATCTTGTTTACTTAGAACGACGGTAGTAAATAAGATGATCCCTCGTAATAATTTCAAGAAAGTGTTCCCCCTAACTGTGCACCGTTGCGACAGTTCGTTGTTTCGAAGCACCACGTGATGATCGGGTGTGATAGATTCTAACGTTCACATACAACGGGTGTAAGACAGATTTACACACGCAAAACACTTAGGTTGACTTGACGAGCCTAGCATGTACAGACATGGCCTCGGAACACAAGAGACCGAAAGGTCGAGCATGAGTCGTATGGTAGATACGGTCAACATGAAGATGTTCACCGATGATGACTAGTCCGTGTCACGTGATGATCGGACACGGCCTAGTTGACTCGGATCATGTAATCACTTAGATGACTAGAGGGATGTCTATCTGAGTGGGAGTTCACAAGATGAACTTAATTATCCTGAACATAGTCAAAAGGTCTTCGCAAATTATGTCGTAGCTCGCGCTTCAGTTCTACTGTTTAGATATGTTCCTAGAGAAAATTTAGTTGAAAGTTGATAGTAGTAATTATGCGGACTAGGTCCATAAACTGAGGTTTGTCCTCATTGCTTCATAGAAGGCTTATGTCCTTAATGCACCGCTCAGTGTGCTGAACCTCGAACGTTGTCTATGGATGTTGCGAACATCTGACATACACATTTTGATAACTACGTGATAGTTCAGTTAACGGTTTAGAGTTGAGGCACCGAAGACGTGTTAAAACGTCGCGAAACATATGAGATGTTTCGAGGGCTGAAATTGGGATTTCAGGCTCGTGCCCACGTCAAGAGGTATAAGACCTCCGACGATTTTCTTAGCCTGCAAACTAAGGGAGAAAAGCTCAATTGTTGAACTTGTGCTCAGATTGTCTGAGTACAACAATCGCTTGAATCGAGTGGGAGTTGATCTTCCAAATGAGATAGTGATGTTTCTCCGAAGTCATTACCACCAAGCTGCTAGAGCTTCGTGATGAACTATAATGTATCGGGGACATATATGATGATCCTTGAGATATTCACGATGTTTGACACCACAAAAGTAGAAATCAAGAAGGAGCATCAATTGTTGATGGTTGGTGAAACCACTAGTTTCAAGAAGGGCAAGGGCACGAAGGGATACTTCATGAAACGGCAATTCAGCTGCTGCTCTAGTGAAGAAACCCAAGGTTGAACCCAAACCCGAGACTAAGTGCTTCTGTAATAAGGGGAACAGCCACTGGAGCAGAATTACCCTAGATACTTGGTAGATGAGAAGGCTGGCAAAGTCGATAGAAGTATATTGGATGTATTATGTTAATGTGTACTTTACTAGTACTCCTAGTAGCACCAGGGTATTAAATACCGGTTCGGTTGCTAAGTGTTAGTAACTCGAAATAAAAGCTACGGAATAAACGGAGACTAGCTAAAGGTGAGCTGACGATATGTGTTGGAAGTGTTTCCAATGTTGATATGATCAAGCATCGCACGCTCCCTCTACCATCGAGATTGGTGTTTGCGTTGAGCATAGACATGATTGGATTATGACTATCGCAATACGGTTATTCATTTCAAGAGAATAATGGTTACTCTGTTTATTTGTATAATACCTTCAATGGTCTTACACCTGAAATAAATGGTTTATTGAATCTCGATCGTAGTGATACACATGTTCATGCCAAAAGATAGTAATGATAGTACCACCTACTTGTGGCACTGCCACGTAAGTCATATCGGTATAAAACGCATGAAGAAGCTCCATGTTGATGGATCTTTGGGCTCACTCGTTTTTGAAAAGTTTGAGACATGCGAACCATGTCTATTGGTGTATATGCATGAAGAAACTCCATGCAAATGGACCATTTGGACTCACTTGCTTTTGAATCACTTGAGACATGCAAATCATACCACATGGGCAAGATGACTGAAAGCCTCGTTTTCAGTAAAATGGAACTAGAAAGCAACTTGTTGGAAGAAATACATTTTGATGTGTGCACTCCAATGAGTGCTGAGGCATGTAGTGGATATCGTTATGTTCTTACTTCACAGATGATTTGAGTAGATGTTGAGTATATTTACTTGATGAATCACGAGTCTGAATTATTGAAAGGTTCAAGTAATTTCAGGGTGAAGTTGAAAGATCATCGTGACAAGAGGATAAAAGATCTATGATATGATCATAGAGATGAATATCTGAATTACGAGTTTGGCATAGAATTAAGACATTGTGGAAATTGTTTCACAACTAATACAGCCTGGAACACCATAGTGTGATGGTGTGTCCGAACATCATAACTGCACCCTATTGGATATGATGCATACCATGATGTCTCTTATCGAATTACCACGATAGTTTATGGGTTAGGCATTAGAGACAAACCGCATTCACTTTAAATAGGGCACCACGTAATTCCGATGAGATGACACCGTATGAACTATGGTTTAGAGAAACCTAAGCTGTCATTTCTTGAAAGTTTGGGGCTGCGACGCTTATGTGAAAAGGTTTTCAGGCTGATAAGCTCAAACCCAAAGCGGATAAATGCATCTTCATAGGACACCCAAAACAGTTGGGTATACCTCCTGTCTCAGATTCAAAAGCAATAAGGGATTGTTTCTAGAATCGGGTCCTTTCTCGAGGAAAAGTTTCTCTCGAAAGAATTGAGTGGGAGGATGGTGGAGACTTGATGAGGTTATTGAACCGTCTCTTCAACTAGTGTGTGGCAGGGCACAGGGAGTTGTTCCTGTGGCACCTACACCAATTGAAGTGGAAGCTTATGATAGTGATCATGAAACTTCAGATCAAGTCACTACCAAACCTCGTGGGATAACAAGGATGCGTACTACTTCAGAGTGGTACGTAATCCTGTCTTGGAAGTCATGTTGCTAGACAACAATGAACCTACGAGCCATGGAGAAGCGATGGTGGGCCCGGATTCCGTTAAATGGCTTGAGGCCATAAAATCCGAGAGAGGATCCATATATGAAAACAAAGTGTAGACTTTGGGAGAACTACTTGATGGTCGTAAGGCTGTTTGGTACATATGGATTTTTTAAAAGGAAGACAGACAATGATGGTAGGTATCACCATTAAGAAAGCTCGACTTGTCGTTAAGATGTATTCCGACAAGTTCAAGGAGTTGACTGCGATGAGACTTTCTCACTCGTAGCGATGCTAAGAGTCTGTTGGAATTATATTAGCGATTACTGCATTATTTATGAAATCTTGCAGATAGGATGTCAAAACATTGTTTCCTCGACGATTTTCTTGAGGAAAGGTTGTATGTGATACAACCGGAAGGTTTTGTCAATCCTGAAAGATGCTAATAAGTATGCAAAGCTCCAGCAATCCTTCTAAGGACTGGAGTAAGCATCTCGGAGTTGGAATGTATGCTTTGATGAGACGATCAAAGATTTTGGGTGTATACAAAGTTTATGAGAAACTTGTATTTCCAAAGAAGTGAGCGGGAGCACTATAGAATTTCTGATAAATATATGTTGACATATTGTTGATCGGGAATGACGTAGAATTTCTGGAAAGCATATAGGGTTATTTGAAAAGTGTTTTTCAATGGAAAGCCTGGATTAAGCTACTTGAACATTGAGCATCAAGATCTATAAGGATAGACCAAAACGCTTAATGGTACTTTCAAATGAGCACATACCTTGACATGATCTTGAAGGTGTTCAAGATGGATCAGTCAAAGAAGGAGTTCTTGCCTGAGTTGTAAGGTATGAAGTTAAGACTTAAAGCTCGACCACGGCAGAATAAAGAGAAAGGATGAAGGTCGTCCCCTAGGCTTAAGACATAGGCCCTACAGTATGCTATGCTGTGTACCGCACCTGAAATGTGCCTTTCCATGAGTCAGTCAAGGGGTACAAGAGTGATCCAAGAATGGATCACAAGACAGCGATCAAAGTTATCCTTAGTAACTTGTGGACTAAGGAATTTTCTCGGTTATGGAGGTGATAAAGAGTTCGACGTAAAGAGTTACGTCGATGCAAGCTTAACACCTATCCGGATAGCTCTGAGTAGAGATAACGGATACGTATAATGGAGCAACAATTTAGAATAGCTCCAAGTAGAACAGTTATTTGAAATGGCTCCAAATATAGCGTAGTAGCTGCATCTGCAAGATGACATAGAGATTTGCGAAGTACACACGGATCTGAAAGATTCAGACCCGTTGACTATAACATTTCTCACAAGCATAACATGATCAAACCCAGAACTCATCGAGTGTTAATCACATGGTAATGTGAACTAGATTATTGACTCTAGTAAACTCTTTGGGTGTTAGTCACATGGGGATGTGACCTTGAGTGTTAATCACATATCGATGTGAACTGGATTATTGACTCTAGTGCAAGTGGGAGACTGTTGGAAATATGCCCTAGAGGCAATAATAAATTAGTTATTATTATATTTCCTTGTTCATGATAATCGTTTATTATCCATGCTAGAATTGTATTGATAGGAAACTCAGATACATGTGTGGATACATAGACAACACCATGTCCCTAGTAAGCCTCTAGTTGACTAGCTCGTTGATCAATAGATGGTTATGGTTTCCTGACCATGGACATTGGATGTCATTGATAACGGGATCACATCATTAGGAGAATGATGTGATGGACAAAGACCCAATCCTAAGCCTAGCACAAGATCATGTAGTTCGTATGCTAAAGCTTTTCTAATGTCAAGTATCATTTCCTTAGACCATGAGATTGTGCAACTCCCGGATACCGTAGGAGTGCTTTGGGTGTGCCAAACGTCACAACGTAACTGGGTGGCTATAAAGGTACACTACAGGTATCTCCGAAAGTGTCTGTTGGGTTGGCACGAATCGAGACTGGGATTTGTCACTCCGTGTAAATGGAGAGGTATCTCTGGGCCCACTCGGTAGGACATCATCATAATGTGCACAATGTGACCAAGGAGTTGATCACGGGATGATGTGTTACGGAATGAGTAAAGAGACTTGCCGGTAACGAGATTGAACAAGGTATCGGGATACCGACGATCGAATCTCGGGCAAGTATCGTACCGCTAGACAAAGGGAATTGTATACGGGATTGATTAAGTCCTTGACATCGTGGTTCATCCGATGAGATCATCATGGAACATGTGGGAGCCAACATGGGTATCCAGATCCCGCTGTTGGTTATTGACCGGAGAGTCATCTCGGTCATGTCTGCATGTCTCCCGAACCCGTAGGGTCTACACACTTAAGGTTCGGTGACGCTAGGGTTATAGAGATATTAGTATGCGGTAACCCGAAAGTTGTTCGGAGTCCCGGATGAGATCCCGGACGTCACGAGGAGTTCCGGAATGGTCCGGAGGTAAAGAATTATATATAGGAAGTGCTATTTCGGCCATCGGGACAAGTTTCGGGGTCACCGGTATTGTACCGGGACCACCGGAAGGGTCCCGGGGGTCCACCGGGTGGGGCCACCTGCCCCGGGGGCCACATGGGCTGTAGGGGGTGCGCCTTGGCCTACATGGGCCAAGGGCACCAGCCCCTAGAGGCCCATGCGCCAAAGGGACAAGAGGAGGGGAGAGTCCTAAAGGGGGAAGGCACCTCCGAGGTGCCTTGGGGAGGATGGACTCCTCCCCCCTTTGGCCGCACCCTTCCTTGGAGGAAGGGGCAAGGCTGCGCCCTCCCCCTCTCCCTTGGCCCTATATATAGTGGGGGGAAGGGAGGGCAACCATACCTAAGCCCTGGCACCTCCCTCACCCTCCCACGACACATCTTCCTCCTCCCGCAGCGCTTGGCGAAGCCCTGTTGGAATCCCGCTACTTCTACCACCACGCCGTCGTGCTGCTGGATCTCCATCAACCTCTCCTCCCCCCTTGCTGGATCAAGAAGGAGGAGACGTCGCTGCTCCGTACGTGTGTTGAACGCGGAGGTGCCGTCCGTTCGGCGCTAGGATCATCGGTGATTTGGATCACGACGAGTACGACTCCATCAACCCCGTTCTCTTGAACGCTTCCGCGCGCGATCTACAAGGGTATGTAGATCCACTCCTCCCTCGTTGCTAGATGACTCCATAGATAGATCTTGGTGACACGTAGGAAATTTTTGAATTTATGCTACGTTCCCCAACATGATGATCATCACACTTTTATTTATTTACAACTCAAGAATTACAACTCGATCCTTAGAACAAAATATGACTCTATGTGAATGCCTTCGGCGGTGTACCGGGATATGTGATGAATCAAGAGTGACATGTATGAAAAATTAAGCATGGTGGCTTTGCCACAAATACGATGTCAACTACATGATCATGCAAGGCAATATGAAAACGATGATGCGTGTCATAATAAACGGGACGGTGGAAAGTTGCATGGCATATATCTCGGAATGGCTATGGAAATGCCATAATAGGTAGGTATGGTGGCTGTTTTGAGGAAGATATAAGGGGCCAGTTCTTTTCGGCGATTCTCCCAGAATCGTCACTCCATTTTTTTACAATCCTATCTAGTTAAGGTCTAATTAGCTAGGATTGTAAAAAATATATGGAGTGGTGATTATGGGAGAAGCAGGGGAGGGGGCGATTCTGGTAGAATCGCCCAAAAGAACTGGCCCAAGGAGGCTTTTGTGTGATAGAGCGTATCATATCACGGGGTTTGGATGCACCGGCGAAGTTTGCACCAACTCTCAAGGTGAGAAAGGGCAATGCACGGTACCGAAGAGGCTAGCAGTGATGGAAGGGTGAGAGTGCATATAATCCATGGACTCAACATTATTCATAAAGAACTCACATACTTATTGCAAAAATCTACAAGTCATCAAAACCAAGCACTACGCGCATGCTCCTAGGGGGATAGAGTGGTAGGAAAAGACCATCGCTCATCCCCGACCGCCACTTGATGTCTACTACACAACCTTCTTCTTGTAGACGTTGTTGGGCCTCCAAGTAAAGAGGTTTGTAGGACAGTAACAAATTTCCCTCAAGTGGATGACCTAAGGTTTATCAATCCGTGGGAGGCGTAGGATGAAGATGGTCTCTCTCAAGCAACCCTGCAACCAAATAACAAAGAGTCTCTTGTGTCCCCAACACACCCAATACAATGGTAAATTGTATAGGTGCACTAGTTCGGCGAAGAGATGGTGATACAAGTGGTATATGGATAGTAGATAAAGGTTTTTGTAATCTGAAATTATAAAAACAGCAAGGTAGCAAGTGATAAAAGTGAGCATAAACGGTATTGCAATGACAGGAAATAGGGCCTAGGGTTCATACTTTCGCTAGTGTAAGTTCCCTCAACAATGATAACATAATTAGATCACATAACTATCCCTCAACATGCAACAAAGAGTCACTCCAAAGTCACTAATAGCGGAGAACGAACGAAGAGATTATGGTAGGGTACGAAACCACCTCAAAGTTATTCTTTCCAATCAATCCGTTGGGCTATTCCTATAAGTGTCACAAACATCCCTAGAGTTCGTACTAGAATAACACCTTAAGACACAAATCAACCAAAACCCTAATGTCACCTAGATACTCCAATGTCACCTCAAGTATCCGTGGGTATGATTATACGATATGCATCACACAATCTTAGATTCATCTATTCAACCAACACAAAGGACCTCAAAGAGTGCCCCAAAGTTCTACCGGAGAATCACGATGAAAACGTGTGCCAACTCCTATGCATAGGTTCATGGGCGGAACCCGCAAGTTGATCACCAAAACATACATCAAGTGAATCACGTGGTATCCCATTGTCACCACAGATACGCACGGCAAGACATACATCAAGTGTTCTCAAAACTTTAAAGACTCAATCCGATAAGATAACTCCAAAGGGGAAACTCAATTCATTACAAGAGAGTAGAGGGGGAGGATAAACATAAGATCCAACTATAATAGCAAAGCTCGCGATGCATCAAGATCGTGCCAAATCAAGAACACGAGAGAGAGAGAAAGATCAAACACATAGCTACTGGTACATACCCTCAGCCCCGAGGGAGAACTACTCCCTCCTCGTCATGGAGAGCACCAGGATGATGAAGATAGCCACCGGAGAGGGATTGCCCCCTCCGGCAGGGTGCCGGAACGGGTCTAGATTGGTTTTCGGTGGCTACGGAGGCTTCTGGCGGCGGAACTCCCGGCCTATTGTGCTCCCAGATGTTTTTAGGGTATATGGAGATATATAGGCGGAAGAAGTACGTCAGGGGGGGCACGAGGGGCCCACGAGGGTGGCGGGCGTGCCCTAGGGGGTGGGCGTGCCCCCTACCTCGTGGCCTCCTCGAAGCTTCCCTTACGTGCACTTCAAGTCTTCTGGGCTTCTTCTGATCCAAAAATGAGTTCTGCGAAGTTTTAGGTCAATTGGACTCCGTTTGATTTTCCTTTTCTTCGAAACCCTAAAACAAGGTAAAAACAGAAACTGGCACTGGGCTCTCGGTTAATAGGTTGGTCCCAAAAAGATATAAAAGTGTATAATAAATCCCATAAACATTCAAAATAGTAGATAATATAGCATGGAGCAATCAAAAATTATAGATACGTTGGAGACGTATCACCACTCATAAGGAAAGCAATCAAAGAACACCCCATGCCAGGGGCGGAGCCAGGAATTTTGTGAAGCCTGAGCAAGTTTAAACCTAAGTGTCTAATTTGAGAATTGAAATCAGGTGTTCGGGTCAAAACTTTTTCTTGCTGCCGGTTTTCCCGGTAGAGGTTGCCAGAACCGGTTTTCGAAAAATTTCGGAGTTCTTACGTAAAAGTATTTAAATGGGGTTTGAGTCGTCCCTAACCCATTGCGGCCATGTTTTTTAAAACTCCAACAACGTTAAAATCAAAATCAAGTTGGCAAGATTGGTAGTCGATCCCATGACCTCAAAAGCACTTTCACCCAGCTAGGTGATATGTTGTGTTACAATATGCATATGGGTTCTATTTGACACTACCTGAATGTGTGTAGCAAACAAAAATTGTGGTCCGAGGAAATATCTGGTAACTAGTTGGTTTTCGAAAATTTCAACCAGTATAAAAATGTTTGTTCAGATACACAACATATAAAACAGCACTGAAATCATGTATCAAAAATCTACATTAATAATAATGAAGTAAAATGATGAACATAATAGTCATACAATTGTAATTTCAAAGTGAACTGCTCGATCCGTAGATAAATATAAGATATTTTAAATCTCTAGTTTACATTGTTTACAGAGTAATATATAACTTGATGACCAAGACCCCATGTTCTAACATCAAAATTTAAACCCTAATAAGTATTTTAAACTTCAAATTAGTTAGCTATCTCACCTAATCACCGAGGTGTGAACAAGCAGCCGGCTCCGCTCCGGCTCAGTACACCACCGGCCACGCGCCCAACCAAGGCGAGCCTTCACTCGCCGCCGCCCGCCGGTCTGTCTCCGGTCGACCTAGGGTGCCGCCGTCTCGAACAGCTGAACAACTACATCGTCGGGTTTTCTCAAAAAAATAAAAGAAAAGCTACATCGTGGGGAGATGGAGCGATCCAGCGATCGTGTGGTTCTTCTCGTCTGGGAGGCAACAACCGAATAGACTGCTTGCTAGGCCAGTAGCCCAGTAGCCAATAGGCCTGGTGCTCATTTGACTTGAGTAATCCAACGCCAGGGAAGGCTTGTCTCACCGAACTTTAAAGAAGCCCATTAGCTAATTAACCAGCGATGACCGGCCCAGCTGCCCGGGTACATCACGATGCGGTGACAATTTTTTCGGCTGTAATGGGGCCATCGTAGCTGGTGCCTAGCTAGCGAGCCCGGGCAAGTGCCCAGGCACGCCGGGCGCTGGCTCCGCCACTGCCCCATGCTTCAAATTTGTCACACAACGTTTACCATATGTGCATGCTACGGGACTTGCAAACTTCAACACAAGTATTTCTCAATTTCACAATTACTCAACTAGCACACCTCTAATATTACCACCTTTATATCTCAAATCAACTATCAAGTATCAAACTTCTCTTAGTATTTAATGCATTTTCAGGTTTTATCTTGGATGCCTATCATATTAGGACTAATTTTATAACCAAAGCAAATTACCATGTTGTTCTAAAGGACTCTCAAAATAATATAAGTGAAGCATGAGAGATCAATTATTTCTATAAAATAGAACCATCGCAACGGATGCACTAGAGCTATAAATGTATGAAAGCTCAACAAAAGAAACTAAGTGGGTGTGCATCCAACTTGCTTGCTCGCGAAGACCTAGGGCACTTGAGGAGGCCCATTGTTGGAATATACAAGCCAAGTTCTATAATGAAAAAAATTCCCACTAGTATATGAAACTGACAAAACAAGAGACTCTCTATCATGAGGATTATGGTGCTACTTTGAAGCACAAGTGTGGCAAAGGATAGTAGCATTGTCCCTTCTCTCTTTTTCTCTCATTTTTATGGCCTTTCTCTTCTTTTTTGGGGCCTTCTCTTTTTTATGGCCTTTCTCTCTCTTTTTTATTTTTCTATTTTTTTCCTCACTTGGGACAATGCTCTAGAAAATGATGATCATCACACTTCTATTTATTTACAACTCAATGATTACAAATCGATGCTAGAACAAAAGATGACTCTATATGAATGCCTCCGGCGGTGTACCGGGATTGCGATGAATCAAGAGTGACATGTATGGAAGGATTGTAAACGGTGGCTTTGCCACAAATACGATGTCAACTACATGATCATGCAAAGCAATATGACAATGATGAATGTGTCATGATAAACGGAATGGTGGAAAGTTGCATGGCAATATATCTCGGAATGGCTATGGAAATGCCATAATAGGTAGGTATGGTGGCTGTTTTGAGGAAGATATAAGGAGGTTTATGTGTGAAAGGGCATATCATATCACGGGGTTTGGATGCACCGGCGAAGTTTGCACCAACTCTCAATGTGAGAAAGGGCAATGCATGGTACCGAAGAGGCTAGCAATGATTGAAGGGTGAGAGTGCGTATAATCCATGGACTCAACATTAGTCATAAAGAACTCACATACTTATTGCAAAAATCTACAAGGCATCAAAAACCTCGGCACTACGTGCATGCTCCTAGGGGGATTGATTGGTAGGAAAAGACCATCGCTCGTCCCCGACCGCCACTCATAAGGAGGACAATCAAATGACACCTCATGTTTCAAATTTGTTACATAACGTTTACCATACGTGCATGCTACGGGACTTGCAAACTTCAACACAAGAATTTCTCAATTTCACAACTACTCAACTAGCACGACTTTGATATTATTACCTCCATATCTCAAAACAATCATCAAGCATCAAACTTCTCATAGTATTCAATGCACTCTATATGAAAGTTTTTATTATATCCCTCTTGGATGCCCATCATATTAGGACTAGTTTGATAACCAAAGCAAACTACCATGATGTTCTAAAGACTCTCAAAATAATATAAGTGAAGAATGAGAGATCAATTATTTTTATAAAATAAAACTACCACCATGCTCTAAGAAGATATAAGTGAAGCACTAGAGCAAATGACAAACTTCTCCAAAAGATATAAGTGAAGCTCAATGAGTAGTCGAATAATTATGCAACTATGTGAAGACTCTCTAACATTTAATAATTTCATATCTTGGTATTTTATTCAAACAGCAAGCAAAACTAAATAAAATAAAATGACGCTCCAAGCAAAACACATATCATGTGGCGAATAAAAATATAGCTCCAAGTAAAGTTACCGATGAACGAAGACGAAAGAGGGGATGCCTTCCGGGGCATCCCCAAGCTTATGCTTTTGGTTGTCCTTGAATATTACCTTGGGGTGCCTTGGGCATCCCCAAGCTTAGTACCTTGCCAATCCTTATTCCATAGTCCATCGAATCTTTACCCAAAACTTGAAAACTTCACAACACAAAACTTAACAGAAAACTTGTAAGTTCCGTTAGCGAAACAAAACAAAACACCACTTCAAGGTACTGTAATGAACTTATTCTTTTTTTTGAGTTGAATGAACTTATTCTCTATTTATATTGGTGTTAATCCTACTGTATTCCAAATTATCTATGGTTCATACCCTCTGATACTACTCATAGATTCATCAAAATAACCAAACAACACATCGAAAACAGAATCTGTCAAAAACAGAACAGTCTGTAGTAATCTGGATCAAACGTATACTTCTGGAACTCATAAAATTCTCAAATAAATTGCTGGACGTGAGGAATTTATCTATTAATCATCTGCAAAAATAATTAACTAAATAGCACTCTCCAATAAAACAATGGAAGCAATTCTCGTGAGCGCTAAAGTTTCTATTTTTTACAGCAAGATCAACAAGACTTTCCCCAAGTCGTCCCAACGGTTCTACTTGGCACAAACACTAATTAAAACATAAAAAATCAATCATAACAGAGGCAAGATAAATTATTTATTACTAAACAGGAGCAAAAAGTAAGGAACAAAAATAAAGTTGGGTTGCCTCCCAACAAGCGCTATCGTTTAACGCCCCTAGCTAGGCATGATGATTTCAATGATGCTCACATAAAGGATAAGAATTGAAACATAAAGAGAGCATCAAGAAGAATATTACTAGCACATTTAATCCTAACCCACTTCCTATGCATAGGGATTTTGTGTGCAAACAACTTATGAGAACAATAATCAACTAGCATAGGAGGGCAAAACAAGCATAACTTCAAGATTTTAAGCACATAGAGAGGAAACTTGATATTATTGCAATTCCTACAAGCATATATTCCTCCCTCATAATAATTTTCAGTAGCATCATGAATGAATTAAACAATATAACCATCACATAAAGCATTCTTTTCATGATCTACAAGCATAGAAAATTTACTACTCTCCACATAATCAAAATTCTTCTCATGAATAATAGTGGGAGAAAACTCAACAAAATAACTATCATGTGATTGAAAATTAAGATCAAGATGACAAGTTTCATGGTTATCAGTATTCTTTAAAGCATATGTGTCATCACAATAATCATCATAGATAGGAGGCATGCTTTCATCATAATAAATTTGCTCATCAAAACTTGGCGGACAAAAAATATCATCTTCATCAAACATAGCTTCCCCAAGCTTGTGGCTTTGTATATCATTAGCATCATAGATATTCAAGGAATTCATACTAACAACATTGCAATCATGCTCATCATTCAAAGATTTAGTGCCAAACATTTTAATACATTCTTCTTCTAGCACTTGAGCACAATTACCTTTTCCATCATACTCACGAAAGATATTAAAAAGATGAAGCGTATGAGGCAAACTTAATTCCATTTTTTGTAGTTTTCTTGTATAAACTAAACTAGTGATAAAACAAGAAACTAAAAGACTCAATTGCAAGATCTAAAGATATACCATCAAGCACTCACCTCCCCGGCAACGGCGCCAGAAAAGAGCTTGATGTCTACTACACAACCTTCTTCTTGTAGACGTTGTTGGGCCTCCAAGTGCAAAGGTTTGTAGGACAGTAGAAAATTTCCCTCAAGTGGATGACCTAAGGTTTATCAATCCGTGGGAGGCGTAGGATGAAGATGGTCTCTCTCAAGCAACCCTGCAACCAAATAACAAAGAGTTTCTTGTGTCCCCAACACACCTAATACAATGGTAAATTGTATAGGTGCAGTAGTTCGGCGAAGAGATGGTGATACAAGTGCAATATGGTTAGTAGATATAGGTTTTTGTAATCTGAAAATATAAAAACAGCAAGGTAACTAGTGATAAAAGTGAGCATAAACGGTTGCAATGATAGGAAACAAGGCCTGGGGTTCATACTTTCACTAGTGCAAGTCCTCTCAACAATAATAACATAATTGGATCATATAACTATCCCTCAACATGCAACAAAGAATCACTCCAAAGTCACTAATAGCGGAGAACAAACGAAGAGATTATGGTAGGGTACAAAACCACCTCAAAGTTATTCTTTCCAATCAATCCGTTGGGCTATTCCTATAAGTGTCACAAACAGCCCTAGAGTTCGTACTAGAATAACACCTTAAGACACAAATCAACCAAAACCCTAATGTCACCTAGATACTCCAATGTCACCTCAAGTATCCATGGGTATGATTATACGATATGCGTCACACAATCTCAGATTCATCTATTCAACCAACACATAGAACCTCAAAGAGTGCCCCAAAGTTTCTACAGGAGAATCACGACGAAAACATGTGCCAACCCCTATGGATAGGTTCATGGACGGAACCCGCAAGTTGATCACAAAAATATACATCAAGTGAATCACGTGATATCCCATTGTCACCACAGATACGCACGGCAAAACATACATCAAGTGTTCTCAAATCTTTAAAGACTCAATCCGATAAAATAACTTCAAAGGGGAAACTCAATCCATTACAAGAGAGTAGAGTGGGAGAAACATCATAGGATCCAACTATAATAGCAAAGCTCGCGATACATCAAGATCGTGCCAAATCAAGAACACGAGAGAGAGAGAGAGAGATCAAACACATAGCTACTGGTACATACCCTCAGCCCCGAGGGTGGACTACTCCCTCCTCGTCATGGAGAGCGTCGGGATGATGAAGATGGCCACCGGAGAGGGATTGCCCCCTCCGGCAGGGTGCCGGAACGGGTCTAGATTGGTTTTCGGTGGCTACGGAGGCTTCTGGCGGCGGAACTCCTGATCTATAATGTTCCCCGATCGTTTTAGGGTATATGGAGATATATATAGGCGGAAGAAGTACGTCAGGGGAGCCACGAGGGGCCCACGAGGGTGGAGGGCGCGCCCAGGGGGTGGGCGCGCCCCCCTGCCTCCAAGTCTCCCGGGTGCTTTCCTTCCAAAAATAAGTTCCGTGAAGTTTCAGGTCAATTGGACTCCGTTTGATTTTCCTTTTCTGCGATACTCTAAAACAAGGAAAAAACAGAAACTGGCACTGGGCTCTAGGTTAATATGTTAGTCCCAAAAATCATATAAAATAGCATATAAAGGCATATAAAACATCCAAGGTTGATAATATAATAGCATGGAACAATCAAAAATTATATATACGTTGGAGACGTATCAAATATCTACTGTATTCCAACTTCTCTATGGTTCATACCCTCCGATACTACTCATAGATTCATCAAAATAAGCAAACAACACATAGAAAACAGAATCTGTCAAAAACAGAACAATCTCTAGTAATCTGTATCAAACGTATACTTCTAGAACTCAAAAAATTCTAAAATAAATTGGTGGATGTGAGGAATTTGTCTATTAATCATCTGAAATAAACTCGTAAGCTCCGTTGGTACAATAGGTGATGTCTACTACACAACCTTCTTCTTGTAGACGTTGTTGGGCCTCCAAGTGCAGAGGTTTGTAGGACAGTAGCAAATTTCCCTCAAGTGGATGATCTAAGGTCTATCAATCCGTGGGAGGCGTAGGATGAAGATGGTCTCTCTCAAACAAGCCTGCAACCAAATAACAAAGAGTCTCTTGTGTCCCCAACACACCCAATACAATGGTAAAATGTATAGGTGCACTAGTTCGGATGGTAGATATAGGTTTTTGTAATCTGAAAATATAAAAACAGCAAGGTAACTAATGATAAAAGTTAGCGTAAACGGTATTGCAATGCTAGGAAACAAGGCCTAGGGTTCATACTTTCACTAGTGCAAGTTCTCTCAACAATAATAACATAATTGGATCACATAACTATCCCTCAACATGCAACAAAGAGTCACTCCAAAGTCACTAATAGCGGAGAACAAACGAAGAGATTATGGTAGGGTACGAAACCACCTCAAAGTTATTCTTTCCAATCAATCCGTTGGGCTATTCCTATAAGTGTCACAAACAGCCCTAGAATTCGTACTAGAATAACACCTTAAGACACAAATCAACCAAAACCCTAATGTCACCTAGATACTCCAATGTCACCTCAAGTATCCGTGGGTATGATTATACGATATGAATCACACAATCTCAGATTCATCTATTCAACCAACACATAGAACCTCAAAGAGTGCCCCAAAGTTTCTACCGGAGAGTCAAGACGAAAACGTGTGCCAACCCCTATGCATAGATTCCCAAGGTCACGGAACCCGCAAGTTGATCACCAAAACATACATCAAGTGGACCAATAGAATACCCCATTGTCACCACGGGTATCCCACGCAAGACATACATCAAGTGTTCTCAAATCCTTAAAGACTCAATCTGATAAGATAACTTCAAAGGGAAAACTCAATCCATTACAAGACAGTAGAGGGGGAGAAATATCATAAGATCCAACTATAATAGCAAAGCTCGCGATACATCAAGATCGTACCACCTCAAGAACACGAGAGAGAAAGATCAAACACATAGCTACTAGTACATACCCTCAGCCCTGAGGGAGAACTACTCCCTCCTCGTCATGGAGAGCACCGGGATGATGAAGATGGCCACCGGAGAGGGAACCCCCCTCCGGCAGGGTGCCGGAACGGGTCTAGATTGGCTTTGGTGGCTACGGAGGCTTTTGGCGGCGGAACTAACGATCTATTGTGCTCCTCGAAGTTTTTAGGGTATATGGGTATATATGGGAGGAAGAAGTACGTCGGTGGACCTCCGGGTTGTCCACGAGGCAGGGGGCGCGCCCCCCACCCTCGTGGGCACCGGGACTCTCCTGGTCCAACTCCGATACTCTGTGGGCTTCTTCTGGTCCAAAAATAAGTTCCGTGAAGTTTCAGGTCAATTGGACTCCATTTGATTTTCCTTTTCTGCGATACTCTAAAACAAGGAAAAAACAGAAACTTGCACTGGGCTCTGGGTTAATAGGTTAGTCCCAAAAATAATATAAAAGTGTTTAATAAAGCCCATAAACATCCAAAACAGATAATATAATAGCATGGAATAATCAAAAATTATAGATACGTTGGAGACGTATCAGCATCCCCAAGCTTAATTCCTGCTCGTCCTCGAGTGGGTAAATGATAAAAAACAGAATTTTTGATGTGGAATGCTACCTAACATATTCATCATGTATTTCTCTTTATTGTAGCAAGAATATTTAGATCCATAAGATACAAGACAAAAGTTTAATATTGACATAAAAACAATAATACTTCAAGCATACTAACAAAGCAATTATGTCTTCTCAAAATAACATGGCCAAAGAAAGTTCATCCCTACAAAATCATATAGTTTGGTCATGCTCCATTTTCGTAACGCAAGAATGCTCTCATCATGCACAACCCCGATGACAAGCCAAGCAATTGTTTCATACTTTAGTAATCTCAAACTTTTTTCAACTCTCACTCAATACATGAGCGTGAGCCATGGATATAGCACTATGGGTGGAATAGAATATAATGAGGGGGTTATGTGGAGAAGACAAAAAGGAGAAAGTCTCACATCGACGCGGCTAATCAATGGGCTAGGGAGATGCCCATCAATTGATGTCAATGCAAGGAGTAGGGATTGCCATGCAACGGATGCACTAGAGCTATAAATGTATGAAAGCTCAACAAAATAAACTAAGTGGGTGTGCATCCAACTTGCTTGCTCACGAAGACCCAGGGCACTTGAGGAGGCCCATTGTTGGAATATACAAGCCAAGTTCTATAATGAAAAATTCCCACTAGTATATGAAAGTAACAAAACAAGAGACTCTCTATCATAAAGATCATGGTGCTACTTTGAAGCACAAGTGTGGAAAAAGGATAGTAGCATTGCCCCTTTTTATTTATTTTAAATTATTATTTTTTTGCCTTTCTTTTTCTATTTTTTTTATTTGGCCTTCCTTTTTTTCTTTTTTTTATTTGGCCCCTTTTTTTGGCCCCCTTTTTTGGGACAATGCTCTATTAATGATGATCATCACACTTCTATTTATTTACAACTCAAAGATTACAACTCAATACTAGAACAAGATATGACTCTATATGAATGCCTCCGGCGGTGTACCGGGATTGCGATGGATCAAGAGTGACATGTATGAAAAATTATGAACGATGGCTTTACCACAAATAAGATGTCAACTACATGATTATGCAAAGCAATATGACAATGATGATGCGTGTCATAATAAATGGAACGGTGGAAAGTTGCATGGCAATATATCTCGGAATGGCTATGGAAATGCCATAATAGGTAGGTATGGTGGCTGTTTTGAGGAAGATATAAGGAGGTTTATGTGTGACAGAGCGTATCATATCACGGGGTTTGGATGCACCGCGAAGTTTGCACCAACTCTCAATGTGAGAAAGGGCAATGCACGGTACCGAAGAGTCTAGCAATGATGGAAGGGTAAGAGTGCGTATAATCCATGGACTCAACATTAGTCATAAAGAACTCACATACTTATTGCAAAATTCTACAAGTCATCAAAAACCAAGCATTACGTGCATGCTCCTAGGGGGATAGATTGGTAGGAAAATACCATCGCTCGTCCCCGACCGCCACTCATAAGGAAGACGATCAAATAACACCTCATGTTTCAAATTTGTTACACAATGTTTACCATACGTGCATGCTACGGGACTTGCAAACTTCAACACAAGTATTTCTCAAATTCACAACTACTCAACTAGCACAACTTTAATATCACTATCTCCATATCTCAAAACAATCATCAAGTATCAAACTTCTCTTAGTATTCAATGCACTCTATAAGGAAGTTTTTATTATACCCATCTTGGATGCCCATCATATTAGGACTAGTTTCATAACCAAAGCAAATTACCATGCTGTTATAAAGACTCTCAAAGTAATATAAGTGAAGCACGAGAGTTCATCTACTTCTTCAAAATAAAACCACCACCGTGCTCTAAAAAGATATAAGTGAAGCACTAGAGCAAATGACAAACTACTCCGAAAGATATAAGTGAAGCTCAATGAGTAGTCGAATAATTATGCAACTATGTGAAGACTCTCTAACATTTAATAATTTCATATCTTGATATTTTATTCAAACAGCAAGAAAAGCAAAATAAAATGGCATTCTAAGAATGGCAAACATCATGTGAAGAAGCAAAAACTTAGGATCAACCGAAACTAACCTATAGTTGTTGAAGAAGAAAGGTGGGATGCCAACCGGGGCATCCCTAAGCTTAGACACTTGAGACTTATTGAAATATTATCTTGGGATGCCTTGGGAATCCCCAAGATTGAGCTTTTGTGTCTCCTTAATACCTCTCATATCACGGTCTCCCTAAATCTCAAAAGCTTCATCCACACAAAACTCAACAAGGACTCGTGAGATAAGTTAGTATAAACCATTGCAAAAACCTTATCATACTCTACTATAGCAAATCACTAAAATTATTATTCAACATTGAATACTAAATGCCTATGCATATTTAATAGTCCTATCCTCAAATAGAATCATTAAATAAGCAAACATATGCAAACAATGCAAACATAACAACAATCTGCCTAAACAGGACAGTCTGTAAAGAGTGCAGCAAGATCCATACTTCCCTAACTCCAAAAATTATGAAAGAAAATTCTCACTGTAGTAAATTTATCAGAGCTTAATATTCAAAAGGTTTCAACATTTTATCACATTCTTACTTTTCTAGGGAATTATTGCAACAGCGGTAAACTTTCTGTTTTCAAACAGCAACATGAAGACTTGTAAAATAGGCATAGTAAAGGCTATCAATGCCACTTCTATTGAAATAAAAGATTCAAAAAATTGTTCTAAATAACAGAAAGCAAATCCTAATAAAATAAATTGATGCTCCAAGCAAAACACATATCATGTGGTGAACAAAAATATAGCTCCAAGTAAAGTTACCGTTGAACGAAGACGAAAGAGGGGATGCCTTCCGGGGCATCCCCAAGCTTAGGCTCTTGGTTGTCCTTGAATATTACCTTGGGGTGCCTTGGGCATCCCCAAGATTAGGCTCTTGCCTCTCCTTATTCCATAATCCATCGAATCTTTACCCAAAACTTGAAAACTTCAAAACACAAAACTTAACAGAAAACTCGTAAGCTCCGTTAGTATAAGAAAATAAATCACCACTTAGGTACTGTTGTGAACTCATTCTAAATTAATATTGGTGTAATATCTACTGTATTCCAACTTATCTATGGTTTATAAACTCTTTTACTAGCCATAGATTCATCAAAATAAGTAAACAACACATGAAAACAGAATCTGTCAAAAACAGAACAGTCTGTAGTAATCTGTAACTAACGCAAACTTCTGGAACCCCAAAAATTCTAAAATAAATTGCCGGACGTGAGGAATTTATCAATTAATCATCTTCAAAAAGAATTAACTAAATAGCACTATCCAAATAAAAATGGCAGCAATTCTCGTCGGCGCTAAAGTTTCTATTTTTTTACAGCAAGATCAACAAGACTTTCCCCAAGTCTTCCCATTGGTTCTACTTGGCACAGACACTAATTAAACACAAAAAACACAACCATAACAGAGTATAGATAAATTATTTATTACTAAACAGGAACAAAAGGCAAAGAACAAAAATAAAGTTGGGTTGCCTCCCAACAAGCGCTATCGTTTAACGCCCCTAGCTAGGCATGATGATTTCAATGATGCTCACATAAAAGATAAGAATTGAAACATAAAGAGAGCATCAAGAAGAATATGACTAGCACATTTAAGTCTAACCCTCTTCCTATGCATAGGGATTTTTTGAGCAAACAACTTATGGGAACAATAATCAACTAGCATAGGAGGGCAAAACAAGCATAACTTCAAAACTTTAAGCACATAGAGAGGAAACTTGATATTATTGCAATTCCTACAAGCATATATTTCTCCCTCATAATAATTTTCAGTAGCATCATGAATGAATTCAACAATATAACCATCACATAAAGCATTCTTTTCATGATCTACAATCATATAATTTTTATTACTCTCCACATAAGCAAATTTCTTCTCATGAATGGTAGTGGGAGCAAACTCAACAAAATAATTATCATGTGAGGCGTAATCCAATTGAAAATTAAAATCATGATGACAAGTTTCATGGATATCATCAATCTTTATATCATACAAGTCATCACAATAATCATCATAAATAGCAACTTTATTCTCATAATCAATTGGAACCTCTTCCAAAATAGTGGATTCATCACTAAATAAAGTCATGACCTCTACAAATCCACTTCCATCAATATAATCATCATAAGTAGGAGGCATGCTTTCATCATAATAAATTTTCTCATCAAAACTTGTGGGACAAAAAATATAATCTTCATCAAACATAGCTTCCCCAAGCTTGTGGCTTTGCATATCATTAGCATCATGGATATTCAAAGAATTCATACTATAAACATTGCAATCATGCTCATCATTCAAAGATTTAGTGCCAAACATTCTAATGCATTCTCCTTCTAGCACTTGAGCACAATTATCGGAATCCTTATTTTCATGATAGATATTAAAAAGATGAAGCATATGAGGTACCCTCAATTCCATTTTTTGTAATTTTCTTTTATAGACTAAACTAGTGATAAAACAAGAAACTAAAAGATTCGATTGCAAGATCTAAAGATATACATTCAAGCACTAACCTCCCCGGCAACGGCGCCATAAAATAGCTTAGTTGACGGGGTGTTAGTGTCGCTTTCCTCGCCTCCCCGGCAACGGCGCCAAAAAAGAGCTTGATGTCTACTACACAACCTTATTCTTGTAGACGTTGTTGGGCCTCCAAGTGCGGAGGTTTGTAGGACGGTAGCAAATTTCCCTCAAGTGGATGACCTAAGGTTTATCAATCCGTGGGAGGCGTAGGATGAAGATGGTCTCTCTCAAACAACCCTGCAACCAAATAACAAAGAGTCTCTTGTGTCCCCAACACACCCAATACAATGGTAAATTGTATAGGTGCACTAGTTCGGCGAAGAGATGGTGATACAAGTGGTATATGGATAGTAGATAATGGTTTTTGTAATCTGAAAATATAAAAACAGCAAGGTAATTAATGATAAAAGTGAGCGTAAACGGTATTGCAATGCTAGGAAACAAGGCCTAGGGTTCATACTTTCACTAGTGCAAGTTCTCTCAACAATAATAACATAATTGGATCACATAACTATCCCTCAACATGCAACAAAGAGTCACTCCAAAGTCACTAATAGCGGAGAACAAACGAAGAGATTATGGTAGAGTACGAAACCACCTCAAAGTTATTCTTTCCAATCAATCTGTTGGGCTATTCCTGTAAGTGTCACAAACAGCCCTAGAGTTCGTACTAGAATAACAACTTAAGACACAAATCAATCAAAACCCTAATGTCACCTAGATACTCCAATATCACCTCAAGTATCCGTGGGTATGTTTATACGATATGCATCACACAATCTCAGATTCATCTATTCAACCAACACATAGAACCTCAAAGAGTGCCCCAAAGTTTCTACCGGAGAGTCAAGACGAAAACGTGTGCCAACCCCTATGCATAGATTCCCAAGGTCACGGAACCCGCAAGTTGATCACCAAAACATACATCAAGTGGATCAATAGAATACCCCATTGTCACCACGGGTATCCCACGCAAGACATACATCAAGTGTTCTCAAATCCTTAAAGACTCAATCTGATAAGATAACTTCAAAGGGAAAACTCAATCCATTACAAGACAGTAGAGGGGGAGAAACATCATAAGATCCAACTATAATAGCAAAGCTCGCGATACATCAAGATCGTACCACCTCAAGAACATGAGAGAGAAAGAGAGAGAGATCAAACACATAGCTACTGGTACATACCCTCAGCCCCGAGGGAGAACTACTCCCTCCTCGTCATGGAGAGCACGGAGATGATGAAGATGGCCACCGGAGAGGGATCCCCCTCCGGCAGGGTGCCGAAACGGGTCTAGATTGGCTTTCGGTGGCTACGGAGGCTTCTGGCGGCGGAACTCCCGATCTATTGTGCTCCTCGAAGTTTTCAGGGTATATGGGTATATATGGGAGGAAGAAGTACGTCGGTGGACCTCCGGGCTGTCCACGAGGCAGGGGCGCGCCCAGGGGGTGAGCACGCCCCCCACCCTCATGGGCAGCCCGGGATTCTCCTGGTCCAACTCCGATACTCCGTGGGCTTCTTCTGGTCCAAAAATAAGTTTCGTGAAGTTTTAGGTCAATTGGACTCCATTTGATTTTCCTTTTCTGCGATACTCTAAAACAAGGGGAAAAAACAGAAACTTGCACTGGGCTCTGGGTTAATAGGTTAGTCCCAAAAATAATATAAAAGTGTTTAATAAAGCCCATAAACATCCAAAACAGATAATATAATAGCATGGAACAATCAAAAATTATAGATACGTTGGAGATGTATCAAGAGGAAACTTGATATTATTGCAATCCCTACAAGCATATATTCCTCCCTCATAATAATTTTCAGTAGCATCATGAATGAATTCAACAATATAGGTATCACAAAACATATTCTTAACACGACCACATGTATGCAAAGTTGACACTCTTCCGAAATAGTGGGATTAACATTAACTAAAGTCATGACCTCTCCAAACCCACTTTCATAATTATCACAATAAGATTCAACACCCTCCAAAATAGTGGGATCATTACTTCCTAAAGTTGACACTCTTCCAAACCCACTTTTATCAATATAATCATCATAAATAGGAGGCATGCTATCATCATAATAAATTTTCTCATCAAAACTTGGGGGACAAAAAATATCATCTTCATCAAACATAGCATCCCCAAGCTTGTGGCTTTGCATATCATTAGCATCATGGGTATTCAAAGAATCCATACTAACAACATTGCAATCATGCTCATCATCCAAAGATTTAGTGCCAAACATTTTAATACATTCTTCTTCTAACACTTTGGCACAATTATCGGAATCCTTATTTTCACGAAAGACGTTAAAAAGATGAAGCATATGAGGCAACCTTAATTCCATTTTTTGTAGTTTTCTTATATAGACTAAACTAGTGTTAAAACAAGAAACTAAAAGATTCGATTGCAAGATCTAAAGATATACCTTCAAGCGCTAACCTCCCCGGCAACGGCGCCAGAAAAGAGCTTGATGTCTACTACACAACCTTCTTCTTGTAGACATTGTTGGGCCTCCAAGTGCAGAGGTTTGTAGGACAGTAGCAAATTTCCCTCAAGCAGATGACCTAAGGTTTATCAATTTGTGGGAGGCGTAGGAAGAAGATGGTCTCTCTCAAACAACCCTGCAACCAAATAACAAAGAGTCTCTTGTGTCCCCAACACACCCAATACAATGATAAATTGTATAGGTGCACTAGTTCGGCGAAGAGATGGTGATAGAAGTGCAATATGGATGGTAGATATAGGTTTTTGTAATCTGAAAATATAAAAACAGCAAGGTAACTAATGATAAAAGTGAGCACAAACGGTATTGCAATGCATTGAAACAAGGCCTAGGGTTCATACTTTCACTAGTGCAAGTTCTCTCAACAATAATAACATAATTGGATCATATAACTATCCCTCAACATGCAACAAAGAGTCACTCCAAAGTCACCAATAGCGGAGAACAAACAAAGAGATTATTGTAGGGTACGAAACCACCTCAAAGTTATCTTTTCTGATCGGTCTATTCAAGAGTCCGTAGTAAAATAACATGAAGCTATTCTTTCCATTCAATCTATCCTAGAGTTTGTACTAGAATAACACCTTAAGACACAAATCAACCAAAACCCTAATGTCACCTAGATACTCCAATGTCACCTCAAGTATCCGTGGGTATGATTATACGATATGCATCACACAATCTCAGATTCATCTATTCAACCAACACAAAGAACTTCAAAGAGTGCCCCAAAGTTTCTACCGGAGAGTCAAGACAAAAATGTGTGCCAACCCCTATGCATAAGTTCACGAGGTCAAGGAACTCGCAAGTTGATCACCTACATCAAGTGGATCACATGATATCCCATTGTCACCACAGATAAGCACATGCAAGACATACATCAAGTGTTCTCAAATCCTTAAAGACTCAATCCGATAAGATAACTTCAAAGGGAAAACTCAATCCATTACAAGATAGTAGAGGGGGAGAAACATCATAAGATCCAATTATAATAGCAAAGCTCGCGATACATCAAGATCGTGCCAAGTCAAGAACACGAGAGAGAGAGAGAGAGAGGGGAGAAAGAGAGATCAAACACATAGCTACTGGTACACACCCTCAGCCCCGAGGGTGAACTACTCCCTCCTCATCATGGAGAGCGCCGGGATGATGAAGATGGCCACCGGAGAGGGATCCCCCCCTCCGGCAGGGTGCCGGAACGGGTCTAGATTGGTTTTCGGTGGCTACGGAGGCTTCTGGCGGCCGGAACTCCCGATCTAGGTTTCTTTCTGGAAATTTGGGTATATATATAAGAGGTTTTGGCGTCGAGAACAAATCAGGAGGGTCTCCGAGCTGTCCACGAGGTAGGGAGGCGCGCCCCCCACCCTCGTGGGCAGCCCGGGACTCTTCTGACCCAACTCTTTTACTCCATGTCCTTCTTCTGGTCCAAAAATAAGTTCAGTGAAGTTTCAGGTCAATTGGACTCCGTTTGGTTTTCCTTTTCAGCGAAACTCAAAAACAAGGAAAAAATAGAAAGTGGCACTAGGCCCTAGGTTAATAGGTTAGTCCCAAAAATCCTATAAAATCGCATATAAAACATCCAAGGTTGATAATATAATAGCATGGAACAATCAAAAATTAGAGATACGTTGGAGACGTATCAGCGTCCGAGGGCGGCATGGTCCGTCTCCGGCAAATCCTCGATAAATTCGCCGCCGCCACTGGGTTGGTCATCAACTTCATCAAAAGCACCTTGGTTCCGGTGCATGTGGAGGAGGAAAACCTGGCGCTGGTGGTGGCCGCGCTGGGATGTGCCACTGGCTCGTTCCCGCAAACCTACCTCGGCCTCCTCCTGTCGTGGGAGAAACTCTGGTTCGCGGATTTCCTTCCGCTAATCACGAAAGTGGACAAGTACCTTGCCGGCTGGGCGGCTCGTCTCCTCTCTCCTATCGGGTGTCTGGTGCTCATCAATACCGTCCTGGACGCGCTCCCCACGTATGCCATGGCAGCTCTGTTGCTGCCGCCGTCCGTGGTCCGCGCTCTGGACGAGCTCCGCCGCGCTTTTCTTTAGAACGTCGCCGAGCGGGCCTCGGGCGCCCAATGCCTTGTGGCCTGGGAATAGGTGTGTCGAGCGAAGAGTGAAGGCAGCCTGGGAGTCTGTGACCTGGCGACACAGAACATGTGTCTGCTGCTGAAGATGCTTCATCGCCCGCACACGACCCCAGGGTCTCGATGGACTGCATGGATTTGGGACGGGGCTGGTGGGCACTCCCTCCTAGCGCGCGGCGAGCTGATCCAAGGCGAGCACCGGGCCGCGATCATGAAGTTGCTCCCGCTCTACCACGCCATCTCCATGGTTGACGTCGGGGAGGGGGTCACCTGTTCCTTCTGGTGGGATCGCTGGCTGCCCTGCGGGCCCGTCGCGGTGGCATACCCTGCCCTCTTCTCCCATGCCCTGGACACAGAGGTGACGTAGGGCAGGTGCGCGCGCGTGGCCTCGCCGGCTGCCTGGTGCCCCGGCGGACGAGGGCGGGCGAGTGCGAGCTCGTGGCGGTCGCCGCGCTCCTGGTTGCTTTATCGGCGCGAGGCGAAGGAGACGAGAGGCGGCTCCTTCACGCTGCTGCCCCCAAAGGCGCCCTGTCGTCCAGCTCTTCTTATAGGCTCTCTTCTTATAGGCTCCTGCGATTTGGTGGGGTGACCGTCGGCTTTGCCTCCATGATCTGGGAGGCGCGTGCTCTGTCGCGGGTGAAGTTCTTTTGCTGGCTGTTGGTGCAACGACGCATTCACACGAGGGACGTCCTGCTCCGAAAGTGCATTGTCGCAGCGGAAGACACTGGCTGCCCTCTCTGCTCTGCTACTCTAGAAACCGCTGACCACATGCTCTTCTCCTGCCCGTTCGCAGTGGCATTCTGGAGGGGTGCCCAAGTCGTCGTTGACGGGGTTTCGGTCGGCAAGCTCTCCACTCTTACTACTGCAGCTGTGGCGGTCGTCGAGTCGGAGGTGGAATTCGCCATGCTGTGTAGCTGGCAACTTTGGAAACACCGGAACGCAGTCGTTTTTCAGAGGCTGTCGTCGTCCCTTGCCCGCCTGTTCTGTTGTTGTCGAGAGGACGCAGTCCTCTAGCATGATCGGCTGCCCGAAGCTCGTCGTTCGCATGCGGACGGCTGGGTGCATGCGCTCTCTCCGTTACTTGCATGATGTGTGTGGCGCCCTCCCCCCCCCCTCTCTCTGTAAAGCTGCTGCTTTGTAACTATCTGGGATTTTAGCCCACTCTTGTCAATATATTCAGGTGGGGGATCCTCCCCCCCCCCCCTCCCCCCGTGATCCTTCAAAAAAAATGTTTGTGAAAACCTGATGATCTGAACATTGTGTTACCGGGCATTATTCTGAACGTGAGAAGAAGTAGTGAGTGCAGTTTTGTTTTTCAATCTATATACGCCTGATGACATGAACATTGTGTTATTTGGCTTTTTTTTTCTTAACGTGAATATTGGCACACCGAATGGGTATATTTCTTTATCTGCTTCTGGCTATGTGATCACCGTCAACCATGGTTGATGGGAACTAGATATATGCACAAAAAGTTGATGGAGTTGATGGAGAGGCCGGAAAATAAATAGATGTCATAATAACTCACCGACAAGGTGGATGGTACCAGTCAATGATTTGTTGTACCTTTTTTTGAAAAAACTACCAATGATTGCTTGAGTTTGTACAACCACCTTTTCAACCAAGTATGTTGCTTGTACTTGGTTGGATACTAAGATAAAGTTAAGGTTACTGGTTTAAAAAAATACAGTTGGTTCGCTAACTGCCCGACCTCTACCGCATAGCCATTCGATTGAAGGAAAAACGATGTCCTCTTTGTCTCCCACCAATGTAGCAAACAATCTCTTGTAGCACACCGACCCACCCGATAGCACCGCCAAGAGACCCACACGTTCGGAGCAGCTTCACCGCGCTCTACAACATCGACGTTGAGTCTCGCAAGAACCTGTCTCTAGTCGCAGAGTCCCATGCTCGCGACATCGAGAGGCATTGCTTTTGGAGGACCTTTCTTGAGCTCATAGTACTTGTTCCGTTAATAGAAGGTTGCTGCCGGCAATTGTTGTTGTATTCGAGAATTATTGTGTTGATTGCTTCAATTTTGTTTTTATTTTCCTTTGCCCATGCACAGTTTCGATCTTGTATGACTTTGCTCTTTTCTGGTGTGATTCTTCGTGTGTGATCGTTGGTGTTGTTTGTTGATTGACCCCTGGGACAAAGGTAGCACAGTGTTGGACCACAAGTGTAAGAGTTTGTAGCAAGCATCAAACTTTTCTGAATGAGAACCAACATATCCATCCCTGAAGGTACGAGTTTCACCACCAATGTTAAATGGTATTACAATACGGGTAACTTCACTTGTGTTCCCATTAGCAAGGTGTCAACCTTACTAGCTTTGCTAGTTGTACGAGATATTAATGTACAAAATTACCTCAAATAGACTTTCGATTGGCTTTATAAATAGAGCCAACATCCATACAACCAGTTCATCACGAGTACAGAAGCAACAAAGATGGCTGGGGAGACAACACAATCACGCCCAAAGAAAGCACAAAAGAAATAGGAAAAAAGTCCACCTAGTGGCAGCAGGCTCAGTGATCCTGCAAAGAGGCGAGACGCCAGGAGCGCATTTAGAATGAGTCCCAGACAATCGCGGTCCCGCTATCTGAATAACGCGGATGCCAGTGCTACAAGAAAATAAGAAATTTGAAGAACGAGTCAGAGGCATGTTGAGGGAAGACCCTCTCAAACACCATTTTATTACGCATCATCCATAGTGTCCAAGACATTGCTGCAAGCACAGGCCAGAATAGGCGGCGCTGCCGGCTGGTTTGGTTGGCTCTGGTTTCGAGAATACCCGCAAGATCCAAGGCCTCCCAATTAGGCCCCAAGGCCTTGCAGACGAAAACCCATAGAACTCGAGCTGACGTGTAGGAGAACAAGATGTGAGACCCGGTCTCAGGGACCTCATAGAGGGGGCACAGGCCATCACCCGGCCCGTGCCTCTTGAGCACCTCCATCCTAGAGGGAAGCTGGCCCCTCAACAATTGCCACGCGAAAATCTTGATCTTCAGGGGCAATGGGGCCTTCCAAAGTGGACCAGTCCATGGAATGGTGGGCGTTCGGCACAACGCATGGTATGTAGTGCCCACGGAGAAAGCACCTGAAGGTGAAAGAGATCAAGCTACGGTGTCTAGATAATACGAGAGCATGGACAAGAGGGCAGCCCCCGACCTAATTCTAGGTACCATGCAAAAGTAACCTAATTCTAGGAAGTAAAAAATATTCAAGAGGCATTTTTCTCTATTTGCTCATAAGGGCCGGAAAAAAGCTCGAAACTCGTGAGCTAAACGAGTAGCTCGTGAGTCGGCTCGAATCGACTCGAACTCGAAGAATAACAAGTCGAGCCAAGCTTTAGTTTAAGATCGTTTATAGACCAAGTTAAACAAGCCAATCTCACAAGTACTCGTGTAACTCGTTAGGCTCGGTACAAAACATCAGCCACTCCCAATACAAAAAAAAATATCAGCCACTCAGCACCATATGTCCTAGGCGCACAACACAAGGCCTATCCGTTGAAGGCCTAACCGCCTAGGAGACTCATGTGTTACAAGGAAATTACTATTCTCAGTGATATATATGTTTAATATATACATAATCATTTTTATGATATTTGAGGGTTTTATGTTCATATCTTTAATGAGCTTAACAAGCTAAACGAGGCAGCTCGCGAGTTATACGAGTCGAACCAATCTTGGATTTGAGATCGTTATAATAACGAGTCGAGTCGAGCTAGCTCGTTAACGAAACGAGCTCTAGCGAGTCGAGCCGAGCTGGCTCGACTCAGCTCGAATTCCAGCCCTTGCTCATATCTCTCAAAAAACGAGAGAGGGGTCTTTCTCTATTTCCACATATCTTTGGATCGCTCTAGATCCTTTGAGTCTTCAAACCCAACCAACTCAATCATCATGCTTAGTGGCCGATGGCGTATGCGAACTCACAACATTGAAAGTCACATCACTACATGAGATTGAATTTGGCCACATGTACAATCACATTCTCTAAATTGAACCAGGCAAATCAAAAGGAACAAGCGAACAAATTTCTTACCTACTTGGCATTCCACTCGGGTTGACCACCATCACAATAGCCATCGAGCCTTCTTTTTTCGAGTCGTCATGTTCTTCAAGTGTGTCATGTGACCATAGTCTTCCATGCCTGGCAGCGCCTATGGATTACATGCAACTCAATGCGCAAACATAAAAAATAAATAACCGATGCCGGTCATTGATGGTCTTCTTGATGAGCTACACGGTTATGTGTAGTTAACAATCGTTTTATTTATTCCCACATTGATTCACCAATCCCCGAACTCGCATGGATAGAAGGTCTGTGGAAGTGAAAGTAGGACGATGGGAGAAAAGGGTAAGGAGTACGCAACAAGAAATTTAGGACTTTCTGCCCATGAAAGATTTACTTTGGATATTAAATCCGGAAGGAAGGGCTAGAATCCAAAGAAATGAGGAGCTAGTGGATAGTTCGAATTTCAACGACTAGGGAGAGGAATGAAACACTTGTCCTTCACAAATCAATTCTTTCTTTTTCACGGAGCCGGCATCGGCGATGGCATTGGGTCATCACAAGCGATGGAGCGACCACTCAGAATGATTTGGTTAATTGACATGTGTTAATTAAGTCTTAACACAATGCATATAACGATATGCAATCATCTAGTTCACCTGACTTAGTTCCAAGTTGTTCTCACACATGGTTTCCTCAAAATTTTATATTAGTTCTTGTTTCACAAAAGTGAGGAGCGGTTCACTGATTTGAGGTCTGCTGCGAGGAGCTCGAGATTTTCTTCATGCATACAGAGTCCCTCATTGCTATCTCGCATTAGGGCGCCTGATGCCAAGAGCGGTCATAATGCCAAGGCGACTCTTGTTACTCTTGATTCTACATTTTTTTGTTCATGGGATTGACGTCGTGCTTCATAGGCTCATAGTAATGTGGAGTAATGATGTATAGGTTGGAAAAACGCTAGGAGTAAGCGAGACGGTGCTTAAGCCCCCTAATCGCGGCCTAGGCGGTTATATATTTTTACTGTCAGGGTGTATCTATGGTTATTATATGTGTATTATATTAATTCAGGACGTATAAATAAGTTAAGTATCAGCTTTGGAATATGGTCTTTTTGGCATATCAGTACAATATGGCATAATTTCTCGCTTGGGTAGATAACTTCTTCCTTGCCCTGCCTAGACTTCAGCTTATGCCCTAGGCGATGCATTTGACCTAGATATTTGGCCATTGCCTAGCGCCTAAGCGTGCCTAAGCGCCTTCTAGACACTGCCTTCTCCAACAGGTTTGGAGTAATGGTGCATAGTACATGCACCGCGGGACAATCAGGAGCTTCAAGCTAATTATTTCCTAATGTCTCCCAAATCTAATGTTTGTGGCCTAATGTGTGTTTTGTATTGCCTAAAAAAGCTGACTTTAACAAAGTAAAATGAGGGAATTGTCTTGGGTACTATCCACCAGGACTAGCTCACTCAGAGATGAAGGCACACCGGATGGGTATTTTTCTTTCTCTGCTTATGACTATGTGATCGCTATGTACCACAATTGATGGCAACAATATATATGCATGAACACTTGATGGGAGGTTGGAAAATAAATAAATATCATAACAACTCATTGACCAGGTGGATGGAGACCAGTAATTGGATTGTTGTACTTTTTCTTTAACAGTTCTATATGTTTGCTTAAGTTTGTACCTCCACCTTTTCAACCAAATGAGCTTCTTGTACTTGGTTGGAAACTAATATGAAGTTAAGGCGAGACCTGAGCACTTAGCCAATTGGAGTGAACTCAGACAACATCTTCCTTGTCTCCAATCAATGCAACAAAAATCCCTCGCAGAGCGCCGACTTGCCCGGGAGCATAGTCGGTAAACCATGTGGGCACACAACCGCATCGCCGCCAAGTCTCGTAGTAGTGCCTCTCTCTCCTCACAGTAGCTTGTCTCTAGCTCAATAAAAGTTTGGCGATTTATGCTTTCCCATGCTAAGTCTTTATTAGTTAGAGAGTTAAAATGCGTCATCTAAAATATCAATGGGCATTCAAAATGAATGGTAATGTGGGATATTAGCATGGTATCTCCCTTTGAATGTTCGGTTGACTGGCTTGGCACATGTTTACACTTGTTATCAAAAGTTTAAATCAGCCTTGATGGTATTATAACTTTTGAGTAGTATCATATTCATATTACCATGTAAGATTACATGTTTAAAATGTATGATTATGATGTTCGTGCTCTCTAGCTAGTCGCTTCCCAGTCTTTTGCTAGTCTTCATGTATACTAGCCATGAATTCTGCTTGTGCCAAATCCTTGTGCCGGGTTTTGCCATAAAAGTCCACCATACCTACTTATTTGTATCATTGGTTAATATATTAAAAGTAATTGTTGTTAGTGCACTA
The DNA here is from genome assembly GCF_056163025.1 of Triticum urartu. Lineage (NCBI taxonomy): Eukaryota > Viridiplantae > Streptophyta > Magnoliopsida > Poales > Poaceae > Triticum > Triticum urartu. The sequence continues at coordinate 697,740,484 of NC_141879.1, forward strand.
ACAAAAAGTGTGTGATGAATAGTAACACTATATATATATTCGTCACCCTGGGTGAGGAATAGTTATTGTTCACCCCCCTCTATTTTACCATCAATGCATCGTAATTTTACGTTCCGTAAGTTTTGTCTTATTTCCGACGCAAAAAGGGACCGTAAGAAAATATATAATCATCGTAAAAAATATTTTATGTTATGTAAAATTACAAACGTAAAAATATAGTCTAAAATACACATAAACTGCAAATTTTCTTGTCTTATGACCTATATTTTTATTTTTTTTTATGTCAAATTTTACGTAGTGAATCAATAGGAATGTAACTATTTAAATTCTAAACGTAATTTAATTATGAAATGATCGTAAAATTACCTCGGGTGAAGAATAACTTATTCTGCACCCTGGATGATGAATAGTTACATTTCTATTGATTCACTACGTAAAATTTGACATAAAAAATAAAAATATAGGTCATAAGACAAGAAAATTTGTAGTTTATGTGTATTTTAGACTATGTTTTTACGTTTGTAATTTTACATAACATAAAATATTTTTCAGGCGATTATATATTTTCTTACGGTCTCTTTTTACGTCAGAAATAAGACAAAACTTACGGAACGTAAAATTACGGTGCATTGATGGTAAAATAGAGGAGGGTGAAGAATAACTATTTCTCAACCAGGGTGATGAATAGCACGACCCTATATATATGTGTGTGTGTGTGTGTGTGTGTGTGTGTGTGTGTGTTGTGTGTGTGTGTGTGTGTCAGTGTGTGTGTGTGTGTGTGTGTGTGTGTGTTGTGTGTGTGTGTCAGTGTGTGTGTGTGTGTGTGTGTGTGTCAGTGTGTGTGTGTGTGTTTCACATTGCTTAGACGATCGTAAACATATTTTGTTTTCCACGATCTCATAATGATGGTTCTGGACAATAAAAAATCAGGAAAAAGCCTACTAAATAAAAGGTCTCCAATTCTTAAAGCGGAAAGAGGACAAATCTTTTTGAAACTAAAGATATATAAAATAGAGTGTGTGGTACCTCGCACAATTACAAGGGGCAATGGAAAATATATGTATTTTCTATGGTAAAATCTTGAGCGTTAACGCAAAACATTGGTAATAAGAGCTGGACCACCCTTTCAATACTATAAATATGCGCATGACAATTTCTGCTTCCCTCTATGAAGGGCCTATTTAGTTTTTATGTTGAGTCATTCTATCCTTCTTTTAAAGCACCAACTATTAAGAGAGTGATTATCATTCTTAGTTTATATGTCTTTTGTAACATTAAGTAATATACAGTTGTGATGCTTTCAACTCCCGATTTGTATACTTAGTTGTATCTTGGATTCACTGATGTCTCGTGGATAATACGGGCATCGTTGACATTTATAGAAGACTTGTGAGATAGTGTGTTACCATATTATATTATGTTCAATTTGAACATGTTGGCACGTTGAGCTTTCGTATTATGGCTTTCCAATTGATTCAGGTCTTATCATAGGATGACCCTGCTCGTTAATTTTTTTTGTTATTCATTTGCTTACTCCAGCGGCTTCAGAAGAACAAACCTGCCGCCAATCTGCTAATGCTCCGGTGGCCAGACCCAACTATGGCGCAGATGTACACTCCTCCTTGGCCGCCTCCGGCTGCTGAAAATATACAATTTCACGAATTTGTGGAGAGAATTCTCAGTTTCTAAGCTAGTTGTTACTCCGGTATGGAGTTTTCGTCCCAACTCGGTCCCTTTTTTCATGTCATCATGCTACAAAGCATCACCATTTAGAGAGATCATTTTTTTAAAATGTGATAAATCATTATAGTCTCAATGATGCATAAGAATTTCATATGAGAATCGAGACATACAAGATTATAGTATTCAAATTGTATTGAGATACTTTATCATGTTAATTTTGTTCCTTTTCAATTTCTAATCTGAAATTTCAATGATTTTTCAGTTGAAGTTGAGATGGAAGACAACTTATTTACTATATAATTTACAATTTAAGGTTTTCAATCCCTACATCATTTAATCAACACTGTTTTGAAGAAAAGTAAGAAAAAAAAGTTCATCAAGCTTACATAACGTACACTTCAACATTCAAGTTGAGTTGTTTTGAGATAAATCAAGAGATGCTTGATTAATTTCTCCGGGGGTATAGGTCTGGACTGGCGACCTTTATTAGTTTTCTGGTCATTTATTTGGATATATAAAAGTTGTCACATAATTTGTGCGTTGTGTGAGAGTTTGTTCTATAAAAGTTGTGTGGGTTATTTTATTTCCAATATCTTTCTATAGTTGGCAACAAAGCGCTTGTCACATAATTAGTTTTCTGGTCATTTGTTTGGATATCTTTCTGGAAGTCCACACAACAAATCACATACATTTCTTCAGTAGTTTTAAGGTCTTAGGATGTTGTGTAGTTTGAGATATCTTTCTGTAGTGCTCAATGAAAGCAAAAGCCCTGCAATTGACGAATGATGAGCTGATGACTAGTTTGTTGTGGTATTTGAATATTTGATCAGTTGCGTACCTGCATATGCGGTATGGTTGCTCAACTGAGGGAGGCAGGCAGATTGCTGGAATTTTGCCCAAGATCAACACATCATGTGTTGGCTTGGATTCTCAGGATCCGCTTTGTCTGAATTTGGTAGTACAATCCATGTGTTCGTGTGCATGGCAGAATCCAAATATGGAATGGATCAAATGTAGTTTGTTCTCGGTTTGGTGATGTTTTGTAGCCATGTCTGAAAAAAGCAAAGCTGCGATTCAGCTCTATCGTTCGTGCTGTTTTGTGTGTGGCGTACACGAACAGACCTGCCTCCCGAATAGATATGTTTTAGTATCTGAACCACCACTGATTCCGTCGTAGTCTAGGTGGTTAGGATACTCGGCTCTCACCCGAGAGACCCGGGTTCAAGTCCCGGCGACGGAACTTTTTGTTTTCTAAATTTTCCTTAAAGTTTTTCCTTCTTTTTTTTGCAAGCCGATGGCCAGTTTGCGTTGCCTTGAACCTGACGGTTGATGACTCCAAGATTTTGAACTGGGGCCGTGGATCAGCTTGTGCTACCGATCCACTGGGAGGCATTTGATCATTTGATCAGCGTAAGTATGTATTGCCTGGACTCCGACCGGCTCCGCCATCTTCTTGTCTGATCCGGCGACCTCGCTTCGTGCATCGACGCCGCCGAGGAAGACGAACGTGCCGTGGAGTGCCCTATCTGCTTCCACCTATGTACGCTTTATCATTGCACTCACTGATTGCCTGCTTCGGAGAGTTGGTCTTCTCCGTTGTGTTGTTCTCATGATTTTGCTGTCCTCCGACCATCGATTGATGCAGTTCTACCCGACTTTGGATCGTTCCAAGGGCTGCGGCAAATGGATCTGCACATGTGACCCGTTACAATTCCCCTTGATTTCTGTCCAGTTGTTTGCTCCAATTTGTACTGAAATTCTCCATTATTCTGCCCTGTTTCATTGTCCTGCAGAGTGCAGAGTGCTTCCTGCAGCTGATGCCGTCGAAGGCTTCAACGAGAAGTAAGCTTTCTCCCCGCAAAAAAGAAAAAAGAAAAAAAAAGTAAGCTTTCTGCCCAGATATTCTTATCAACAGCACCATACTACTTTGTAATTTCCAACAAGCCTTCTATTTTGAGCTTCTTGCAGGAAGAAAAGAACGTTAATGAGGCTCAGGGCCGGTCCTGAGATTTCGGGGGCCCGGGGCGAAACTACAATCCCAGGCCCTTCGGGGCCCTTAATATAAATGTCTAATTGATAATCATCATACGTGGGTATAATTTGTATCAAAGAGAATAATTAAGTGTGTCCAAAATGATTGTGCATATCACATGATGTATTACATATTACCTTCAAAATTTTCTCCTAGCATTATGAGATGCAAAATCGCTAATAATAGTATCAATATCAATTTCGTCAAGCAATTTTTTTCTCAATGCATAAAGTTGTATGGCCATTTAACATCTCTTGCGACATTGTAGATCTCAGGTAGTTCTTCAACAATCTCAACTTTGAATAAATTTCTTTCAGCTGATGCCACAGTAACAGGCAGAGTAAAGAAAATCCGATATGCAATACAAAATAAATATGGGCTCATGATCACTCACAGTGCTATCATCCATGTTGACGTCAGCATTGCCTTTTATAGGAGTATGACCATCATCTTCCTAATTGCCATTAGTTTGGTCACCCGCAAGAACTATCGTCAACTCGTCTGAATTTCTTGGAGTACTTGTATCGCTCTTATAGTATTTAAAAAGAGATCCTCTCAATTCTTCTATCTCCTCATCTGCGTCCTTCTTCCTTTCTTTCTACCCGAACTCGACATGACCCCTGCTGAAACTAGAAGGAACAAATTAAGCTAATTAAAATATTAGATTTAGTATAGAAGATCATCCAATGTATTGACAATCTGCTAGTACCTTCTCCCTGTAATCTAATCTGACTACATGCGCGCAATGCTTCGAGCGCCCTAACAACAATTCCCTGTTAACCTGATTGATCGATTGACAAGTTGGGAATCAGGATTAGAAAGAAAATAAACAGGAAGAAGAACATGCGAGGGAAGAGGATGCGACGAGATGCACCTGCCGCAGTCGCGGCGTCGTTCCTGGCAGAGTCGAAGAGGATTAGACGAACAGAAACAGCGGAACAGCCAAAAGGGCAGGGAACAACCGATCCGAAGTTACAGGAAATAGTGATTAGTGAATCCGAAGTTACAGGAAATAGTGATTAGTGAATCCGAAGTTATAGGAAATAGTGATTAGTGAATCGAAGATTCCTTTTCCTCTCCAGTCTCCACGTACATGCAAACATGGGCCAGGCCCACCATATATTTTTTAGTTTCCTAGACTAACGTACCAGAGGCTGAGCGAGGCGCTGAGATTGGCTTCAATTGTGTTTTTCACTCGAAGACTTGTATGCCTGTACGTACTAGCGTACATATACCTGAAATGGGGCCCCTGACTTTCGGGGGCCCGGGGCGGCCGCCCTGTTCGCCCTGCCCCAGGACCGGCCCTGATGAGGCTCTCTCGATGAGAATACATTCCAAGAACACCGGTGGACATATTCTGCTACCATAGGAGTTGCAAGCCCGATTTTGCAGTGCTAAAAACTCCCTACCAACCGTTGGTTTTTCTAACCCTTCGAGAGAAATTTCAACGCTTCCATGATTGTACTTGAAATGATTCAGATATGATTTGTCTGTGTGATTTTTGGACAATGGAAAGAACCGTATCAGATATAGATGTATGCAGGACAGAGTAAATGCTAGTACTGCATACTGAAACAAAAATTTATTGCGGTAATATGTTGGACTTCAATTGTATTATGAAAGCTGTTTAATCACTATGCGCATGTACAATATGCTTACTAAATTAGATTGCAGGACATTCAGTAATGCTACTATGTAAGTATTGAAGAACATTCAGTATGCTAATATGTACTATGCTTACATAGTACTCCTCCGGCCCACAATGTTAGACGTATTTGCAAGCTAAAACAGCTTGCAAAAACATCTTATGTTATGGAATAGAGGGAGTAGCATGCATCATTACATGCACGACAACTAGCTCTAGCACCGAAGGATATTTATCTCCCAAAACATGCATCATTACATGTTTCTAAAATTGTCCAAATTCACACTGAAATACCAACAAAAACCTTATTTATAGCTCTAGCAACAAAAGTGTCGACGGATCAAGTTTGATAAGATGCGCTCTCGTTTCTTTTGCACAGAAATACCACATGGTTCGATGAACGACTATCTGCTCCCCCAATCAGCTATCGGCAAGGACAATGTGTACCATGCATCCCGCTTTACTACGCTATTGCACGTATCTTTCAACTGTTGATTTGCTATGATATTCATGTCTTCTAAGTCCTTGTGAGAGCCTTCACCGTGTCTTTGGTCTTGCCATCTATGTTTAATAAAGTCCCAAATGAGCTCGTACAAATGTTCTTTTCAATGTGCATGACATCAAGATTGTGTGGCAATTTCAGTTCCTTCCAGTATGGTAGCCCAACACAAGATGCTCATCTTTGGGGAAAGATTCCCTGGCATGGCCTTTGAAGTTTGAAGATGTCCTTCTTTTCTTATTTCCAGGATGTTTTCCATGCTTGAAGCCCTAGAGATTATCTAGTGGTTGTTTTCGCGATAACACTTTCTCATTCTCGCCATTGAAGGCCTTACTTCTGTGCCACCTATGACGAATAGGCAAGTACCTCATGTGAGCTAAGAAACCAATTCTACTTCGAAGTGCTTGTGAATAGGTTCCAACCCTAGATCTCTCAACATCTTCTTCGCTTTGTAATAGTAAGTGGCTAGAAGTGAGTCACCGGTTGGCAAAACCTTATTATGAAGCTTGAGTAACATGTCAAATGATTTTTTTGCCCCAATGGTTAAAATCTTCGAGGTGTGCCAACTTAAAAAAAAGGATAGTACCGAGTGAGCCCTGAAGCAAAGGTACAACTTACGTCTTACACTTTTTCGCAAGCGATCAAATCTGGTTGATGCCTCATTGGACTTCAAAATGCTACCTCCAACAACATTTGGTTTTCTTGCTCATCACCCCAATTGTGGCAATGTGGATGTCTCCTAGCGGATCTTGGACCATATCAAATCCATAAAAATCATCAAAATCTTCCTCGTCTCCAAGAGGCTCATAAACTTGGTCTTCATCATTGCTAACTTGTTCTCCATGGAACACCCATTTTGTGTATGAAGTTTGCATACCATACAACAACAAATGGGTTGGAACTTGACTAACACTCTTCTTACTTATATCCATACAATTATGACAAGGGCAAAGCATCGTATCATTGCTAATTTATGTTGAGAAGAAAAATCAATAAATGCATTCGCCCATGCGCTTGAAAACCTATCAGGCAACCTCATCTAACTCCTATCCATACTTTATCTGCACAAGTACTCTACAAGTGAACTAAAGTGGAACTACAAGTACAAAATAGGAGTTACCGGACGAGAGGAAGGGCCTTGTGGGATCCAAGGATTACACCATGTTTTTTATCGAGGTACCATCTCCCATCCTCCATATAATACCCTTTTCAACAATTCCAAGACTTCTTGGGAATTACAGCTAGATCTAAATAATTTGTGAAGAAGAGAAGATGGGAAATTGATGGAGGAGCCAAGATAGATTTCCTCAATGAAGGGTTTTATTCCCTTCCACGGATGGCGCGCGTCATGAAGGCAGCGAGTCGGAAACGACCGACATGAGTTACATGAATTTTGGACCAATGCAGGACCGTCGCTTCATGATTCTGACCATGAGGGCCCACTACTAAATCTCACAGTGACCATCGCGGTCCACCACACGAGGAAACGCCAAATCGCTCCTAGCTCTCTATTTTCCGGGAGCTTAGAGTTTGTAGGGATACGTACGTGTATCGTTCCACCGCAGATCATATGGTTTGCTTTGATTTGCAGTGAAGCAGGGTTGGAAAAAGCGGTAGGCGTAAGCGACGCGGTTGGCCTTCGCCTAGTGCCTAGGCGGTGCCTAAGCGCCCTAGGCGCGGCCTAGGCGGTAATATAGTTTTTACTCGTAGTGTAATTGTGATTATTATATGGGTGTTGATATTAGTTTAGGGCATATAAATAAGTTAACTACCGTCTACTGCCATTGGAATATAACTCGTTTGGCATATTAGTGTAGTATGTGGCATGATTTCTTGCTTGGGTAGGCAATTCCTTGCTTGCCCTGCCTAGACCTCCATCTATGCCCTAGGTGAGGCGTTTGGCTATTGCCTAGCGTCTAGGCGTGCCTAAGCGCCTCCTAGGCATTGCCTTTTCCAACAGAGCAGTGAAGGTAGCGAAGCGTTTTCCTCTTGGTGTGTGGCGACTGGAAGCCTAGTCGCTGCTAGGAGAGACCAGCCTTCGGGCGCCGTCCTCCGATGGCTCCCCTCCATCGACGACATCTCGGTTGTCAATGGTGAGGGGGAGTCGTTGGATCCTGCGCATGCGGATTGGGCTCTATGTTTTAGGGCCTTAGTAGCTTCGGTTTTGGGTAGTTCAACATCTTGGCTTTGGCGGCAGCGCTGAACAAAGAAGCTCCAATTCATCCCTTGACGAGGCGATCAACTCTATGGTCGGTGATGGATTTGGGAACTAGCATGTTCAAGTGGGGAAGCGTGGCGATGGCGACATCCTTGTCATGGACTTGTGTCCTCGAGCTCCGCCGTTGTGACGACATCTGCTCCAGCGCCGACGTGAAGCTTGGGAGGTAGTCCAGGTGCGGATGCATATAGTAGTCAACATCAATGACATCCGGAGGACAGATCGTGTGCTGGGTTTGTGGTTGGTGGCTGGCAGGTATCGTTTTCTCCTCCAGCATCTTAGTCATGCGGGGGTGTTAGATCTGGAGTTTGATGACGTGTTGAAAGTGCTGCCCCTATCTGATTCGTTCAACAACAATGGTTTCGTCTTTGGTGAGTCACCATGGAGGCTCGCAAGCCTGCATATCAGCCATGGAGCCGTGTCAAACTTGGAAAAAGGAGGTGATCCATCATTTTTCCTTTAGTGGGCATTGTGGTGGTGCCGAGGCAGGTGATGAGCATTGGTGTCAAACTTGGGGATTCTTCGGCCTTGATTTTATTTTATTTCCCTTTTTGACTGATGTTTTTTTTGTGTAAAGACTAGCGGTCTATTGTCTTTTGAGTTTTGTCATGTCGGTGTCTATATGATTTGTACTATGATCTTTATTTTCATATATATTTTTGAGACACCTATTACCATGCAAAGAAAAAAAAGGTACGATTTGGTTTGGTCTTTTTAGGGAGTTTGGTTTGGTTTTTGTAGTGAACGCTGCTGCCGCACCGGCCCATAGGCACAATAGGAGGACAAGGCCCATTAGATCGATCGGACGGTCGAGATCCCCTCACCCTCGCCTATAAACGCTACCTCAACCCTAACCTATTCCAGTTTCTCCATCCCCTCGCAGCCGCCGCCTCCTCGGATCGTCCCTGCCGGAGAGACGCCAGAGAGCGCCAGCAAACCCTAACCTCCGACGATGGTGCGCCGCCCGGCCCATCTCCATGCCTTCCCTCGCTTGGTTCTTCTTTGGATTTACTCACGGTTCCTGATTCTTGTGTGGTGGCGGTGGCGCAGGTGCTCCAGAACGACATCGACCTGCTCAACCCGCCGGCGGAGCTCGAGAAGCTCAAGCACAAGAAGAAGCGCCTCGTGCAGTCCCCCAACTCCTTCTTCATGGTAAATGAATCCCCCTTCCCCGTAAAATCTCCTCCTTTACGGTACCATTCTCAGCGGTGTTTGTTTAGATTGTTCCGTAATTAGATGACGGCGGTATCAGATCCCATCCTATCCAAACGCGATTCCGCTAGACGTGCGACGTAATTTTTCATCCGATTTGAAATTTTGCTTCGGTAGGCTGTTGGTGTAGCTGAGTAATGGTGTCTGTTACCACAGGTTTGTGGTAGATTACGCAGCTGGTCGTGATTATCTTTGATGCATTCGTTGTTAGTCCTATGTACCCTTGCATGTATGTCAACCTGTATTGGCACATGTTCTAGGTATCCAAAAATCTCTATGCTAGTACCAATGCGTGAGTGAACGCTATAGTGCTGTTCCGGTCTGAGTTGTTTCTGTGGATCCATCGAATCATATCTCCTACTGGACACTCCCGTGTAACATAGTGCCGCCATGTTCCTTTTATCGTGTATAAGCTGCTGATTATCTTGCCTATATCACAACACTAATGGTTAAAATGTGGCTGCAATAGGTTGTGTGCATTTGTCATGCTTAAGTTTGGCATTGTTGTTCTTTTGTTTGGATTATGGTGGTTCTAATGGCTATGTGTTAACTTCTGCAGGACGTCAAGTGCCAGGGCTGCTTCAACATGTAATTTTTCTAAACCTTTTCTCTTCATTGCAAGTAAATAGTTTCACTAGGTTCATTTGCTACTGATTAGCCTTGGATGTTCGTTTGATTACAAGACATTGTCATGCTTTAAAACGTTCTTGCTATTTTTGTAGTTTAACTGTTAACGTTAGTTGGCTGCCAAGTACATGCACATAGTTTATTTCACTGCTTTGTGTTTTCTACTTCAGTACTGCTTTCTTTGACTGCATATGCTTTATAGGTTAATATTAAAAGCATGGCAGATGCATTTTTTAACATAATTTTGCGTGTTCTGCATTGGGCTTCATGATGATACTGCAGTACACCCTAGTTGTATGTACCAGCCTTGTAACACGCCAGTTCAAACACAATCCTTGTAAATCACTGCGTTCCTAATACTGTAATTGTTCCTCAATTATCTTGTATCATCAGCCTCCAATGCCATTTTAAGTTTCTTTTCAAGTACTTTACTATGCAATACATTAATACACAACATATCAATCATTTCTCATCTCATTTGGATCAGTGAGTCTACTTGCCGTGATTTACTTTTTTCCTTTTATGTTTGTTGATCATAATTTACTTTAACATGCCTTCCTTTTATTTTATGATTGATTGCTGAATCACTCTCTTCTGTGATTGCAGCACTACTGTGTTCAGCCACTCCCAGACTGTGGTGGTGTGCCCTGGCTGCCAAACAGTGCTCTGCCAGCCAACGGGCGGCAAGGCCAGGCTAACCGAAGGTTGCTCCTTCCGCCGCAAGGGCGACTAAACATCCAAAGGCTATCTAAAAAAGCCAGCCGTTGTTGAACTTTGAGTTATTCCAGGGTGTTAGTCTGAAGATTTTGCAATGTGGGCAAATTGAACCCATCTTTGGTAATGTGCTATCTAGCTTGAGTATTATTATGATGACCACTGTACTATGTTATGTTTGGGTTGTGAGATCAGACTAGTAGTACCTGCCTGGCAATATGGTTGTCTTTGATGAATTGTTATTCCTTCTGATGTTGCTTGCCGTCTCTGGTATATGACTCTTGAATCGTTTATTGCTTGCATTTGCAGATTTGCTGTTGCTGTCTGTTAAACATTGTTTGTTGCCCACTTCTCTCCCCTCTCTACAATGGTAGTGCACCTGATGCCTCCCGTGGCTGCCTTGCTGCCGCTTGCCGTCTTCTTGTTGACGAATGATCGATCGTAGGGTCATCTGTGGTCATAGATACCGTATGCCAAAAAGATTGAACAAACTGGATGGATTTCATGCAAACCGGACCTAATTTGCAGAAGTTTGCCATCCAACTGTATGCCCAAAACTTAAGCTTTTATTTTGAATGAGAATCGAACAAACCAGATGAATTGCACGCAAAGCGAATGAATTCCTAATTCATGTGACATTACATTAAAGGACAGTGCTAACTTCCAGTCATCAAAGAATGTTTTAATCTTCCAGTCCCGGTTTAAAGTTAACACCATTTTTGCATGTAAAGTTATCAGATGTGCAATACGAAAGTTATCATGCTATTCACAACAATAGTCATCAAAGAATTTTTTAACAACTATTTAGGGTCAAAGTTACCAGATGTGAGGACTTAGGTTTGATTCTCACTGACTGCAGTAATTTTTGTTCATTTAAAAAATCTGTGAAAAATATGCAAGAACATATGAGATTCAGGCCTTAATTTTTCTCGAAAAATCACTCGAGATCAGCGGCACCTCGATCCATATGGAATGGAAGCAGAATCCGCCTTTACAAATGTACATAATCAACTTAACTACTAATCAAACACAACAACTACAGAGACCAGATGGTTACTGCATTGCGTTGTCACTCGTGAGGTTGAGGTATGGAATCCATCTTCAGTTATTTCGTTCGGATCTAACCCTATGTGACGAACATTCGGAAGTAATTCGTCTCAACTAGTATCGATACTACCCTAAAAAAACTAAACTAGTATCAATACTAAGCAATATTTGTCAAAAAAACTCATAGTAATGCATTCACTGTGTGCATCTACACACATCGTCAGCGGGGCGGAGCCAGGGGGGACGAGCAGGGGCCTCCCCCCCCAACGATCGACAATCAATATACGTACTCGCCCCCTATACTCGAATCCTGGCTCCGCCACTGCATGCACACACGGCCGTCCAGGTAAGATTGATGTCCTCGACTTCTGCTCGAAAGCTTCTGCAAGCCATCGAATCGTCCCTTTAATCAGGTTAGTGTGCTTCGCAACTCAACCACAATGCCAAAGTCCCTGCTGCCCGTGATTCGTCAGCCTTCCTTTGAGAAGCACCGTCAGCGCTTCCATCTGAGGATCCGGCCAGCGCCCATCTCCTTCCACCAGCGCCCGCTTCCTTCCACCCGAGGATCCCGCCAGCACCCGTCTCCTTCCGCCAATGCTCGCCTCCTTCCTGGTCTGACCAGAGGATCCCGCCAGCGCCTGCTAGTGCTCGCCTCCTTCCGCCTCGTTGTCAGATCCTTGGCCGCGTGGAGATAAGCAGTAGGAGTGTGACGGCGGTGAGAGATGATGGGAGGGTGGAGCGAGGTGAGAGATGAGACGAGAGGCAAGAGTGCTTGGTCGAGGGAGAGAAGGCAGAGTCTGGGAGATGGGCGCGCGACGAGCGGGAGGACGGCGGCGATGCCATGGAGCGGTTTGCGGCACGGGCGGGGAGCCAGCGAAGCGTTATCTTTCACTAGGCGGTGGCAAAACAGTTTTAATATCAGCAAAGAGCACGATGGTCGTACGATCTAGAGCGGACGACATCCAGAGTGTTCGGATCTGAAACGAAAATCCTGCCGACAGGAAAATAGCTTTTCCCTACATTAAAACTGTACAAGTTCAACTAAAATTTAAAGAAACCTAGAAAAAACCATGCGAGTGACCAGACAGTAACCTTGTACCCATGCCCGCTCTAGTCCTCGGCCGCCTACTGCTCGTGTGGCGGCTTCCTTTGCCGCCACACGCTTGCCCGCGAACGCCACACTGGCTAGGCGGCCCTGCGCCACGCAAATGTCTCTGTGGACAGATCTGTGAGGACCCAGTTCGGTGCTGCGCGTCGCATGCCTCTTGCACTCCCTGCCCATGATTAGAGATTTGAGTCCGATTAATCAACATATATACACCAGCTCCATGAGGAGCGACCTGCAGAGTGCATATACTACTCCGGTCAATTCTCTTCCATCCCAGTCAACCAGCCAAGGTTAGCATCAGTACTGTCTACTAATCTCCCTCAAATCTCATATCAGATGCATCGAAATTTCTATATCCAATTTTAGTTATTTTAATGGTGAGTTACAATGCTAATTTATTTTAAATTTCTTTTGTTGATCTGCTTAGCGGTTATACTAAAAGAAAAGTGCCGCCAAACATCACAAAGATTAATTCAATTTTTATGCATGTTGCTTTGAGTTCTCAACCTGCTGATTGTTAATGGGACTAATGTGCAAGTTATCATTCCCGGTCCAATTGAAGCCGTGTGCTGAATTGCATGATAATCTACACTGAGAAGGGAATTATCTAGCAATTAGGTCATCTTTAGTAATTTTGATCGTATTGGCAATTGTAGGGTAAACTTTAGCTAATACTACAAATTGAACTATACTTTAATTGCGTCAAAATGACACATCAATGTAGTATTGCAGTAAAAAAAATCCATTGAGTTTTTTTTTCTTGTATCAAGTTTACTTGCCCCCCCCCTCCTTAACAGCGACCGGCCGTAGACGGGCGGTGATGGGCTCCAAGAGTTGCGCTTGGGCGGCGGAACCGGGGTGTAAGTTGTGACAATGCCGACACGAGGAGGATCGCCCCGGATGTAAAAGCATCCCTCTTTCCACTTCTTGTTCGTCCCTGCAAACTGCCCTTCCAGGTATCCGGATCCGAATTACTTGCATATGGCAGCTTCCCCACACTCGCAAGTTTAATTCGCGTTGGTTTGGAGTTTGACATGGAAGTATTTTCTCCAAAGACGAAAGTGAGGCTCGATGACCAGGAAGCACTCACAGAAACCGATGAAACAAGTGGTGTGTAGACCGAAGTTGGGGTGAGATGATGTATTTGGAGGCCTGAAAAGTGGAGTAGGCCGCTGAAGAATGGATAAGTTAAGTACCTTAAGCCACAGAGGAGAAAGAGGATGAAGTTAACCCGCTCATATGCCTCCCTCTTGGGCATGGGCTATCATGCGAAGCCTCCATCTGGTAGCTCGATCACCGGTGAGCGAGGAATCACAGTTCTCGGCTGCGGCATGTTGCCCGTGTTGATTAGGTGGGTTGGAGGGCATCCACTTCCCCTTGGTCAGTGATGGATTCTTCAACTTGCTGCCGGCTGAGCTCTTCCCGGCGACAGGGGCCTTGCCGCCCTTTATCGGACGGTGCTGGGTTGTCTCAGGAGCCATGGTGCTAGAGGCGCGCATGATATGTGGAGCGTGCAGTGGAGCAGCAACAAAAGCATTGGTAATGGTAGCAAGAAGCGTGAGAAGGAAGAAGGCAGTGGAGAGGAATGTGTAAGAGCCCTCCCCTCGGCTCCTCCTCTCTCTTATATGCAGATGGGAGGAGGAACGACGACATCAAGAGGGTGTTTGGATCACTAGTGACTAGAGACTAGAGACTAGTAGTAGTCACTTTTAGTCAATAAACCTCCAAACACCCCTGACTAATGGGTGACTAAAACTAGTGTAGTCCCTAGTCACCCCACCCCCAACTAAAAGTGACTAAAGTCTCTCCTCTAATTAATTGGCGGGCCCATCCTGTTGCGGGTACAAGGGAGAGAAGAGAGATAAATGAAAAAGAGAGAGAAGAATTTAATACCGAGACATTTAATGCTGACTAGTAGTAGTCACCCTTCAAACAGGGCCTGACTAAAAACTTTTAATCTGACTACTACTAGTCACATGACTAGAGAGTATCCAAACACCTTCCAAATCTTTCCCACATAACAACATAGTATCTTTTTGTATCTCTGCTAACACCGCTTAAAGCACTCGGGAATCGAGGGACTGCCGTTAATGTCATGGTCATAGAGGAGCACACCACTGAGTTGATGTGACGTGGCCTGAGTGGGGTCCCTACCCACTGCCGCACGTCATGTTGATCAATGGTCAGGCCTGACACGTGGTATGGCTAGACCAATGGTCAGGCCTGACACATGGTATGGCTAGACCAACTAAGGAATCTAGTCGGGTCGCTGAGACAAGGACTAGGTGCGTGAAATTCATAATGTTACACCGAAAATTGACTCGTGAAGGCCGACCCGGCGGGGTGGTTCGTCACTCAGGCATGCTTCATCAACAATTCAAAGACCACACAAAACTTCTCTCAATGGTAGGCAGACTTTGGGGCGCAGGCCGGCCTTATCGGGAATGCAGCAAGACTTCACTTTTAGGGGAGTTTTGAAGAACCAGTTCCGACCTCGACAAGCATGTAGAAGAGGACGTTCGATATCAAATGAGCCATGAGCATCCAAGTTCAAAGATCGGTTTATGGGCTACTGACGGTGTTACGGCTCGAGGGTGTCTCGCTTCTCTGGGTATCAACCCAAGTAGGTCGGCCCAAAGGCCCCTAGGCTAGTTTCCGCCCTAGGCCATCATGCAAGCTCATGGGCTCTGTAGGAGGAAGATTTGGGAAGGCTTGCCATTCAAGACAAGGAAGCCAGATCCATGAAGGACTCTTCTCCACTAAGGTAACCGACTAGGATCATGTAATCCAAGGAGCCCCGGTTGTCGGTGTCAAAACCGGCCAATCTCGGGTAAGGGGTCCCGAATTGTGCGTCTGAGAATCGAAGGTAACAGGAGGCAGGGGACACAATGTTACCCAGGTTCGGGCCCTCTTAATGGAGGGTCCTCTTAATGGAGGTAATATCCTACTTCCTGCTTGATTGACTTTGATGAGTATAGGGGTTACAAGAGTTGATCTACCTCGAGATCGTAATGGCTAAACCCTAGATGTCTAACCTGTATGATTATGATTGCCTCTACGGACTAAACCCTCCGGTTTATATAGACACCGGAGGGACCTAGGGTTATAGAGAGTCGGTTTATAGAGAAATGAATCTTTATATCTGAATGCCAAGCTTATCATCCACACAAAGGAGAGTCCTATCCGGACACGGGGGGAAGTCTTCTATCTTGTATCTTCACGGCCCACAAGTCCGGCCCATGCCACATAGCCCGGACGCCCGGGACACCCTAATTCAGGACTCCCTCACTGGTATCTTATATAAGCCAGGGCCGAGCTAGTTGATGGATAACTTACAATCCCTTGACTATGCATTGTACTTTGTACACCCCTATCGCAAATACAACACGAGCATGCATAGTTGTACCTTGTAAGGAGGGCCCAAACCTAGATGAATCTGGTCTCCTGTTTCTCCTCCTATCTAATGACCTCCTCGGGATACCCTATCGAGGGATCTGCAAAATCGACTCCAACACAAAACGTTGTTCAATGCGGTTGCGGTTGGAGCGGGTAACCAGGGAGACTTTTACCGAATATGAATGGTTGCATAATCTTTGGACCGGTCCACATCCTCCTTAAACATGGTAATAATGTCAGTCACACAGGACTTTGTTGCAACCAATATGCCGTTGTATTCATTACTTTCTTTTGTCGGATATGTTCTTGTTGGCTGTGTGCATTGTAGCCATGAAGAGGCTGGATGTTGCTTAATGTGTTTGTATCTACTAGATGCACATTCTGACTTAATAAAAACAACCTCTATCACGACAGGCGCGTACACTAACTTCCAGTAGTACTGTTCACTCCATCTCGACGAACTACTCCGAGACAGCGAATGGTCAGTACTTCCAGTACTACTCACTCCATCTCGACGAACTACTACGAGTATAGTTGAGCGATGCTGTTATTGGAGGTATGTCCAAAATATTGATCGAAAACATCAGTTGGTTGGTTAGTAAGCTCACAAGGATGTGACGCACATTCACTAATCCCTCCTCCGTCCGCTAACCTGCCGTTCGGTTTGGTTAATCACACAACAGGCACGCAGACTGACTACTTCCATTAGTACTCACTCCACCTCAGTGGCGAATCCGGGACGAAATTGAAGGATGGGCTCAAAGTTAACGGTGAAAAAAACAAAACATTTGTTTGAAGAAAACAATATCATCTCGTAATTCTTTTGACCAAATAAGCTGAGATTTTCTTAGATTACTACTGGAAACATGTAGTATTTACTGAAATTTATGAAAATATTAAATTTTTAATCTGCTTAAATAAAGTAATTAACATAACGTGAACTAGCAATTACAAATGTACAAAATTTGCTGATTCAAATTACTCAGCGACCAACCATGAGCACCGCCGACAGCCACGCAAATGTTTTCAGTAAGTAACAGTGATAGACGGAGAGGAAGTAAGCCAAACATGATGACCCACCCCCAAAGAAACTGCAGCTTTAACCAGATTGTGAGCCTCACAGTTTGAGGATCTCTTGTTATGCAATAATGGCGCACTACCGAACACACGCTGCTTCACTAAGAACTCCTTGATGATGACAACATTGGCACAAAGATTGTTCTCTTTGACATTCTTCATCATTTCTAGACAATCAGTGACAAACTGAATACGAGATAAGTTGAGGTCAGGAGCAAGTGATAGTGCTTCGTTTCTTTGGTGTGGGCAGCCCTGCGTGTGGGCTGTTGCATGTTGTTTGGCGGAAGGAACCGAGCTGAGAAGAGTACTAGTAAAAAGAATAATCAGTTTTTTGGAGGGTAGGCTAGAGCCCTATGAAGCCCACCTACTGGACTCGCCACTGCTCCACGTCGACAAACCAGTCGTGTACTCCTTTGTACTACTAATTATTAGTACTCGTTCCTAATTAAACTCACCCACGGAGACAACGACTAATACTACTACCAATGATGAATTTTCTGTATCTGTGGCACAAAGACGTTGGCCGCGGTTCCTCGCCCATACTCGTCGTATACCCCCGTGTCACCCTCAGCATTTATGCGTACGCGTATGAAAAATCGTAGCACCACATGCAAGGTGGTACAAATCCACTGCATAGCATAGGAGTCACGCTCGTGCAATGCATACACAGAAACGAGCATGCATGCATGCATGCATGTGAGGCCGGCCGTGGAATTCCTTAAAAAGTCCCTACCTGTTTGATTCATGGGACTTAACATGCACTAAAAGACCATATTATAACTATAAGTTCTTATAAATCCTTCTTTGAGAGTCTTATTTCATAAGTTCCAAATGCCCACTTTAAGTCTTCCTTGTTTGGTTTAGATGAGACTTATAAAGATTTTTTTAAGTCCATAAACCAATAAATTCCTGGAAACAAACACACTCTACATATGCAACGATTGGCGATCACTGATCAGTACAGTCAGCGGTGCATTAACCTCGGATGTCACGGTATCAGCTAGCATACGGGATCGGTGCATTAACATAGCATGGTAGGATCGGCGACGCGCTACGTGTGGCGTCTGGGTCATCGGTCGTGCAGTCCGCAGTCCACGGCCGGCCATTGATGAGGCCGGCCGGCGGCCATGCAACATGCAAGTGGGTTGGCCTGGGAGTATAAAAGTTGTATCAGTTGGGAGATCGGCAGGTGGGTCGCGGGCGATGATTCACTGACGGCCGGCGACTCGACTACTCAACGATCGACGGGCGGCGACCTGCTTCCCCTCGACCGTTGATCCGTCGCCCCGCGCTCGGCCGGCCGGTCTTGATGCTCCTCTTTGGCATACGGACAGGGATTGCGAGAGATGCAATGCAGACACGTAGTACTCCTCTTGATGTTCACTCATGTGGGTCGTCACGGTCCTGTGCTAGCGTGTAGCAACACCGAATCCAATGAACGAATGGAGAAAACACCAGAGGCTGCGCATCACGAGCATGTGTGTGAGGTGCCAGAGATATTGCGATCCGGATGGGACGAGAACCAGCAGGTCCGTGGTCGAGACTGCGGCCAGGCTTTCCTTGGCGTTCATTGGCCGGGTGCCACCCTGTCGGCAATGGGCATATGCATGCACGGCACGGGACCTCTGCAACCTGCATGCAGCATGCAGGGTATCCCCAGCCTGAGTTCCTGACCGCGCGCAGCAACATGCAGAAACAGTGGCCGGCTGCGATGGATCCATGCATGAGCTGCCTGCGTGCACACCCCGTGCCGCGTAGCAGCAGCAGCTAGCTACAGTGTGCACCATTATACTCCAGAGCGAGCAGCCAGACTCGCAAGCGCATGAACCTTAACCTTAAATCAGCCCAGAGCCGATAGAAACGCTCGTATTGGCCGTCCAAACGATGCAACTTACAAACACATCAACACACTCCAGTGCGAGTGTCGGAACGATGTCACGTGAACTTTTTCCTCCTCTGGCGCTCCAGCAGGCGGTAAGGGAGGAACCCTAGCCGCTGGCCGCCTCACCACCACCTTTCCCCTCCTTCTCCTCCTCCCACCGCCGCTAGAGGGCACGCCCGAGCGAAGCCCGGACGGCGCTGGCACCGACGGGGCCTTCTCACCCCCTCGCGAGTCGCGAGGCAGGGCCGGCGCTGTCGAAACAGTGGCGGCTGGCGGGCGGCTTTGTGGGGGCCGACACGGGGATCTGCTGCGGGCACGGTGGGCTGTGTGGTGGCGGGGCGCGCACGGGGTCATTCGGGTGCGTCGGCCGGATCTAGCCCTGCGGCGGCGCGGGCCGAGGGTGGCCACCTCTGCCATGGCCTTCTTTGGCTGGTGGAGGTGGGTGGTCGTGGGTGTGCTGGAGGTCAGGGAATGGCGGACGTGGGATAGTGGCGCGGCGGCTCGGCTAGTTCTGGCCTCGACACGACACGTGTTGCAGGTGGTTTCCTCGACCCGTGGACACTCCGGCTGGTTGGGGTGGCGGCGTAGTAGCGGTGGTTCGACCTTCCTCCCCCTGATTCTTCGGGTGATCGGAGCTGCGGATGGAAGTGCGCTCGGTGGCTAGAGCACAACGGCTCGACTTCCATCATCTGTGGATGGCCGTGGTGGCAGGGGTGCTCCAGGGAGTTGGCAGGGGTGCCTCCGAGTCTTGCTGTTGCCGGGGGTGGCGACGGCGACCTGGCCCCGGCCGGTTCGAGAAATGGTGTGGTGGCTGCGGCGTGGCCGGCATCTGCCCATGGCTTCCTCCTGCCATGGTCCGATCGACTGGGCCCCGTACTTGCCAAAAGGGTGTGCTTTTCCGACTATAGTGTCCATGGCTCAGGTTGAAGGGGTTGGGGTGTTCTGGGATTCCGGAGCGGCGTCTCTGGAGGTGGGAGCACGGTGCTCGTGGGCGGAGCCCGTGGCTCAGGTGCTGCCCGATGGCCATGGCCGTGTGGTCGGGGTGCGTCGATCGGTAGCGGTGGTGCGACGTCCGTACCTTGCAAGGGGCGGTGAGTGTTGGCCGGGGTGAAAACCTGTTCTGTCTTCGAGCAGGCCGACGACGGCGATTTTGTTCCCTTCTTAAAGGCGTCGCCGTGGTCCTCATAGTCATTGCCCATCGTGTTGCTTCAGGGGAAACTCTGATCCACGGATCGGGCGGTAGCGGCACTCTGGTGCCATGACCTTTCTGAAGGTGCCGCCTTGGAGCTCACGGTTCGTCGTATGCGGCTTCCTCTCTTCGTGATGGTGCTCATAGTTGAGAACACTGGTAGCTAGCTCTTGTAGCGATAGGGGTGGTGTAGCCGTGCTCTGTGTAAAGCCTTGAGAGTGTGCATGTATTAGAGTGGCATGTGTTTGTATCGACTTATTGATGGTTGTTGTTTTATATATAAAATAAGGCGAAAGCCTTTTTCGATGAAACAATGTCCCACATTTCTTTCTGTCGAAACAATTTCCCATCACATTTCTTTGTGGTGTCACGGAGGAACAAACACGCCGCCTCCCACATAACACGTGACCATCCAAGACTATCATCAACTTATCAAGTATCAACACACGCATATCGCTCCAACAGCCGGCGCGTTATTCCGGCCACCGCGCACGTACATACAGAGGCTCGTCGCCGGCCGCGCGGGCATCACGGCGGCGAGAGGCCGTGCCTGAGCGCCGCCTTCCAGACGACGTCGATCCGGTCGACGTCGATGGCGCCCACCTCGTGGTGCTCCCACCCCTCCAGGCAGTGCACCACCCCGCCGGCGTGGCACGCGTGCACCACCCCGCGCTCCATCGTGTACTCGCACGACCCGAGCCCCTGCACGTCCTTGGGCAGCCGCATGGCCGCCAGCTTGCCGTAGGTGCAGTCCCGGCGGAACTCGATCACCGGCGGCACCACGAACTGGTGGAAGTGCGTGCCCGCCGGCGCCCACCGCTGCTCCCTCGGCGACAGCCACTTGCCCACCAGCCACGTCTTGACGGTCTTGGCGGCGTGGTACTTGGTGACCTGCACCAGGTACTGCTGGAACTCCGCCGGCGCCTCCCTCTGGATCTTCAGGAACCGCTCCGACGACAGCGTCAGCATCTGCAACAACGCCACAATTTTCTGAATGAATCCACTGCAAATTTGTTTTGGAATGAGAGACATCAATCTGAAGAATTCTAGGGAAGCATACCAGGACTCTGATCTTCTTCCGGCAGAGGTAGAGCGCGATGGCCCGGCCGAGCTTGGAGGTGGCGCCGGTGAGGAACACCTCCTTGACACTCCCCGGGATCTCGTGGAGTATCACGGCGGCGGTGAGCGTGTTGCCGTGCACGACCCGGACCCTGAGGTCGGGGTGGCGGTCGACGAAGAGCGTGCCGCCGCCGTTGAGCGCCTCGTTCTTGTTGAGCGCGGCGAGGCTGAGCACCTTGACGCCCATCCGGTCCGCCCTGAGGATGGCGAGCTCGATCTGGCGGTTGATGCCGTCCTTCATGGGCGGGATGAAGTACTGGAAGCTGTAGCGCGGGATGGTCCAGGTCTGGTGGAGCGCGCCGCGGAGGCAGTAGAAGCTGACGGTGAAGGTCTTGGAGCAGAGCACCTGGAGCACCATGAGGCAGAAGGCGACGGGCCAGAGCGGGAGCAGCACGAGCCGCGTCGTCCACGGCTGCGAGCTGCACGCCCGGAACGCGAACGGCACGTGCATGGAGGACACCACGTCCACCACGTGCGCCAGGAACACGAAGTCCGGCACCCGGTCGTTCTTCCCTGCAATCAAGTTTCACTGCTGAGTTTTTACTGAAACTTGTATGGGTTTGTGCCATGGTGGTCGACATGTCTGTGTGTACCTTGGTCGACCTCCTTCTGGAGCTCCCAGGACCTGGGGTGCACGGTGCCGCCGAGGAGGTCGAAGAGCGGCATGAAGAGGCAGAAGTTGGAGTCCTTCTCCTGGTGGTGCAGGCTCAGGTACCTGATGAAGGAGGCAACAGATCCACGTAAGTGTAATTTACTACCCTTGCAGGTACATCAAAGGGATCCAAATTCGATCTCAAACCCTGGTTGGTCAGCCGTCAGAGCTCAACAAGGGACATGACGCTCAGTAACCCCACTGTGCCCGCTAATTAACCTGACAAGACGGGTGCAGCCACCTAATGGTAGTCCATCAAGGGACACCAAGATGCAGTTCGGTTTGGTGGATGCAGTGCTAACGAATCTATGTAATATCTGTATTTAGCAAGCGGCACGAGCGACGGCGACGGCCGCGTGCCGTGGCTCCTCCGGGATCCGATCGCAATTCAGTCGGGGTGGGCACCGGCAGGGGTCGCCGTCGCCGCTCCGGGCATCGCGGGGCGGCGCCTTTCGGGTTGGATGGGCGGGAGCTTCCATTTACGCCCATGCCCACGCTATCAGTAAAAGTACGTATCCACTACACATGCCCCTGCTCCCTCGCCATTGACAGTTACTGCTAGCTGCAAGCGCTTCGCGACATTGACACCCCACCACCACCTTCCTCAGGGATTACAAGAATCATCATGCTTCCTATCCCGCGAGCATCATCGTGATGCCGATGTCAGTTAATTTTTTTCGTCGGTATCTAACTAAGCATGCTTGATTGGCGCCGATTCCAGGAAATGACCCGCGTCAAGTAGATTATTACGGATGGGCAATTACTGTTCAATTCTCTGACAATAACAGATCATGGCACCCATGAAGATGGATAGAACGGCTCACTCACGTTGGGGTGTAGATGAGGTAGCGGAGGAGGGGGAAGGCCCGGAAGGCCCTGTGGGAGATGACCTCCACGTTGCTGTACCCCATGCAGCGGAGGTAGTCGAAGGCCAAGACGTGGCCGTAGACGAGGCTCACGGACCCGGCGCCGGCCATGAACGCGCCGGCGAGCGGCGCCGCCATGGCCAGCGTCAGGACCAGGCTCTCCAGCGGCGTGCCGTACGCGGCTGCACGTAGGGACAAAGTCAAGTGGTGGTTAGCCATGCAGTTAGCAGTGCTAGAATTCTCATAAACTCAGCATTATTGCAAGGGAATTGCTGGAGTCAGAGTTGTTGCCGTGCTACAGCAAGGTGTACGTACAGGTGAGGGGCTGGGTGACCGGCGACGAGTGGTGCTTGGAGTGGTACTGGCTGAAGAGCGGGGCCCGGTGGAGCGCCCGGTGGGCCCACCGGAACCCGGGCTCCGAGACGGCGACGTGCAGCAGCAGCGCCACCGCCCACCCCCGCGGGTCCCAGGCCCGGAGCTCGCTCACCGCCGGGAACACCGGGCTGCTGATCGCCATGGCCCCCAGCAGCGTCTGCATGATCACCATGTTATCCCTGCGCAGCCAAGACAGTAAAAACGTCAGCTCAAAATTACTCTCGCCGTGTTTCGCTGTCTCGTGTCCTACAGCCAGCTCCAAAATAATTGGAGAAAGGAAAGCGATCTCTCTGGCCCCGGCCATCCTGCACTTTGAATGCGTCTGGGCAGTTGCCTGCCTCGCCGCGGCTCATCTCATGCCGAGAGGGGTGCTGCGCCTGCTTCGGCCGTCGACCAACAGACACCCAAATCCGGATTCAATTACTGCGGCATTCACTGCCAAGTGCCGTGCGTGGCGTGCCCTCGAAGAGCGCCGCGGGCGTGCGTGCGTGCTAGCTCGTGGTCACCGCCGGCCAGAGCTGACCAGAGCTCATCATGCCCGAAAGGAACGGCACAGGCGAGATCCCTCTTCTCTTCCCCATGGTTACGGTACGGGGATTAAATCGCATATAGGAGACGAAACCAACTTGGCCAAATCGA
Source organism: Triticum urartu (assembly GCF_056163025.1). Lineage (NCBI taxonomy): Eukaryota > Viridiplantae > Streptophyta > Magnoliopsida > Poales > Poaceae > Triticum > Triticum urartu. Next base: position 697,764,464 of record NC_141879.1, read on the forward strand.
ACCAATCCGAAGCGGATGTCGAGGCTATCCACAAGCTGTAGTGGCGCGTGACTGTGCAGGTGATTAATGGCGTGTGCAGCTCACAGTTAGTCCGTACGGTGCGTGGCATGAACACGAACAGTGAAGTCAAACTGCGTAGGTAGGTGGGTAGGTTGGAAAAAGCCGGCGGCCGGCCATGGCCATTGGTGGAGCGAGCGAGCGCGCGTGCGTGCATGGGCGAGCGGTAGGAGTGAGTACGCACCAGTCCCACTCGGCGTCGATCTGCCGGAAGTCGACGCCGTCCGGGACGACGCGGCGGCGGCGGGTGAAGAAGAGCATGTTGGCGTAGGAGAACCAGAGCTGGTGCGTCAGCGACCGGAGCGCCAGCAGCAGGAGCAGGTGGAGGCACCACGAGTCCGTCGGCGCGCCGCCCTGCTCCCGCCACGCCTGCGCCACCTGCGCCACCAGCGGCCCGTACAGCACGTACTGCAACATCAAGGTCGACAGAACAAGGTCAGCACGCGTGTCTACATACATGTCTCGAATCAATGGCGCCGGGACGAATAAGGAAGAGCTTGATCAGTGCTTGCCTTGTATGCGCCTAGGCCCGCCCACGGCCAGGAGGACAGAGGAGCGCCCATGGCCGCCGCCGCAGCCGGCCGGAGACGAGGAGGATGGAGAGGAAGAGACTCTTTTCAGTGGCGGGTTCGATGTCTCTCGCGTGCTCTGCTCTCTCCTCCGACGCAACTGTGTTCTGCTCTGGGTCTGGATACCGGCCGGCGCCTCGCTACTTATAGAAGACGCGAGAGATGAAGAAGAGGAGAAGAATTCAACGACAGCCTTCCTGTTTGGTGTTGGCGTTGGTAATACTGGACGCGTTGGTGGTTACCGGTTAGCCAGCCAGCCAGCCATGCCGGGGGTGGTGGTGGTGCTTTCGCGCCATAAAAACGGCAGTGCCCACAGTAAAGTGACTGTGGCCGTGCCATGCCCATGAGCACCGGCGGCCGGTAGCCAGTCGGGACGGCCGGCCGGTGGATCCCAGGTAGTAGAAATAGACCTAAGTACGCGCCGGGTCCTGTGAACGCCCATGCTTTTCGTCCAAAAGTCCCGGCGTACAGTAAAGTGCACCATGATTACATGAATCGGGCATGGACACTCCAAAGTCTCGCAAATTGCTGGACGCCTCGAGCTGCTACGCCGTATGCGCTTCCCGTAACTTGGTCGTTCGGCACGCACGCACGTACACCGGCCGTGTGCATGCACTTCGCGTGTCTCGTGGCGAAAAATATCTCGCGGGCACGTACAGTGCAAACTACGAGAGGAGCAATGCTACGAGAGGGGAGGGGGTATGTCACACGTACTAGACCCACGGGGCCTCTGCAGTGCCAGTGCTGTTGCAACGGACGAAACAGTTTTTCGGGGCGTGCATGTGCGCGCGCATGCGTCGTCCGGCCGTCCGTTCGTGGTCCATATGTTCACCACCATGCCCTGCCTGCCGTGCTAAATGCCAAGGAGCCGCTGCAGGAGTTGCATCAGCTTTCACCCAGAATTTCATACCAAGTGCACGCATATGCACGATGTGCTCCGGCGGTACATTTTTTATTTTTGAAGGAACTATCCCGCGTCAATTCCGTGGTAGCTCCTCCAATTACCGGCCTCGTCTCAACTTGAGATATCTATTCAAATTTTCTTCTTCTTCTTCTTTCCATTTTCTTGCTATTTCTCAGTCAACTAAGAAGCCTTAACTTTGTCGGAAAAAAACTAAGAAGCCTTAGAAATACTACATTTTCAAGAGAAAAATGGACACGTGCAAGTGACGTGAGTTTTGTGTGCAGGGTCATTCGACATATGTGTCGTTGCTTCCCTAACGGAGGAACGTGTTCACAGAAACCACATGCATGCGTGCATGCGCCTCTTATTCTCAAGTGTGCAACCAATCACTTTCCCTGCAAGAAATCGTTGGCTTATACAGAGAAAAAACGTTTAATGTGCGTACACTTCCGGAAGCAACACGCCGTAGAGATAGTGGCACCGTTCGTTGCGAATACGTTCACTACAGGGGGTAGTGATAGAAGTGTACAAGTTGCTGTTAATTACCGGCACAAAATTCAAAATTTGCTACGGAGCGTACAAATTGACAGGGGACAAAGGGACCGGGCGAGGACAATAATATGCCTGTATTTCTTGGGACGGACGGACGGAAACGACCGACCTGCTTCCTCGTCGTGCCCACGGTGGCCGCACATTATCGTTGGCCGGATCGCCGGCCGCCCGCTCCGTCCATTAACGTCTCGTACCTCGCCACAGGCGGCAATGGCCGGCGAGCGGGCCGGACGGGCCGGCGCCGGAGGCGGGCGTCTGGCTGTTTCACACCTTGCTGGGTCGGTCTGAAGCTTCCACATGCCTACGTACGTGCGCCCAACGTACGGTCCCGATGGGTTGGGTATAGATACGATCGACATTCTTGCATATTGCCTCGGCCAGTACCGCACGTACTATGATTCCTACGTGCCTGAACGATCGTGTAGCTGGAGTGAAAAGGACGGAAAAGATCGTGCCTAGTAGTACAAGTGAGTGTATAAGTCGGCAAGAATTCATTGCTGAAGCTGAGTAAAAAGGACGGGAAAGATCGGACGAGAATTGAAGGACAGTGCACTAGGTAGCTGCACTATATTTCTGCTAGTCGACACCTACTATGCTCGGCTATGTACCATGTACTAGGGATGTAAACGGAGCGGAAACGAACGGAACTAAGTGCTATCATATTTGTTTTCATATTTTTTTGCAGACACAAAAACGAATACAGATTGGAATGGATATGAAAACAAATACAACCGAAAACAAGCACGGAGCAAACACAGAGCGGACGCGAAAACAGAAATGGACATTGACCATAACTTTAAAACCCCTTAAGTCATGGAGAAATAAACACAAAACCAAACAAATTTAATGAAATGTTACCATGGCTACAAAATGATATGATTATGTTAGCAACTTAACGTAGTACTACCTCCGTCTGGGTTTAGTAGCCCCCCCCCCCCCCCCCCCATCTCATTCTGTGTGAAAGTTTGACCAACAAATTTGACTAACAAGATGTGACCTATATGTCACAAAAAGTATACCTTTGGAAAACTCTTTCAGATACAAATCCAACAATGTACTTTTTGTATAGCATATATTCTACATTTTATTAGTTATATGAATAGTCAAAGTTTGACTCAGAATACTAGAGGGCCTATTAAACCCGAACGGAGGTAGTATTGTAGTAGTACTGGACAATTGTGTATAGGGTCTAGTTGAGTTCGTATGTGATAGTAGAACTTGAGTTTCAAATGATCCATTCTGCTCATTCTGTCATTATGTGTTGTTTCGTGGTTGGGCTACAAAGCAGACATAGGCCTATTCTAAAAGCAAAAATTACATATTCACGAAAACGAAAATTTCCGTTTCCACATCTGTTTCACCAGAAAACACCGTTCCGTTTTGCAAACATTTGTTTTCGTTTTCATTTTTTTTTTGAAAAAGCAGAAAGTTTTCGCTTCATTTTCATATATGTTTGGTTGTGGCTACAAGCCTACAACACATAGGCTAGCAGAGGCTAGGCCGGCGGCACGAGAGGCAGGTGTATCTCTCTCCAATATCTCGGGGTGAAAGTGAGAATGAACCCGTGACGGCGTGACGCGATGATTCACTCACCACGGCCGGAGACGCCAAGATGATGCCATGAAGGTACGTAGAACAGTCCAAGGGTTGTGTGGTGCCACTTCCCTCTGCTGCGCAAGCACGGGGGTGCGCGCGCGCTCAGGCAGCTCGTGCATGCATGGATCCATGGCAGTCACTGTTCCTCCATGCAGCTGCGCGGGCGGGGTCGGCAGCTGCATGCAGCAGGTGGCAGAGGGGCTGCCGCCGTGCCGTGCCGTGCCGTCCTTGACTCCTTGCATATGCCCATTGCCGATGTGGAGGCGCCTGCGCCCGGCCGGCCAATGAATGCCGAGGAAAGACTGCCCATGGCAATGCCAACGGTCTAGCTCTCGGCACGACCATGGACCTGCTCGTCTCCACCGGACCTCAAATGCACGTCTTCATACTTCACATATACACCGTACACTGCACACACATGCTCGTGCCCCAAAGCGCGCTTTGTTCGTCTTTTGTCCGTTTTGGTCGACCGCCTGCTCGGTGCCCGCCTTCTCTTAAGTTTGGGTCGACGGTGCGCCCAACGCGCTGATTCATATTTGCCTGTGCGGCTAGCTTGTCGCTGTTTTTATTAAATGTATACATATTTTGCATAGTCTCACAAGATAGAAGTTCCACGAGCCGAATAAATATATCGTAGGTTACAAGCCGAATAAAAACTAAATTGTCTCGATTTATTTTTTTAAAAGATCATCTATTGGTTGCCAACATGACCTCACATATGCTCAAACCAAATCATCTTGCAGCTGAATGTGAGTTTTTCGTCACGCATTTCATGATGAAATTGTGTCAACTGTCCAAACGATTGCCGCTCCTCCTCCATGCTCAGGCACAACATTGTCACCCCGGAACTGAAACAATTGATCATAGATACGTTTCCGGGCGTTCATCCTCTATGATCATATTGTGCATGATCACACAAGCAGTCATCTCCTCTCACAACTTCTTCGTGCTTCAAGTTCTAGCAAGATACCGAACGATGCCCCATCGAAATTGCAGAACACGAAAGGCACGCTCGACATCCTTCCTAGAATTCTCTTGGCATTCCGAGGAAGCCCCTGCTGGCATTCATCGCCAACAAGCGGGTAGTATCTTCAAAAGTCGGCTCTCTCAGGTACTCATGGCCAAACACTGCAACCACAGCCTTCCAGAACCTGTACATGGACTCTAAGCACGTAGACTCGCTCATACGGACGTACTCATCAATGAGATCACGTGGCACTCCGTATGCAAGCATCCGGATAGCTGCAGTGCATTTCTAATAAGAGAAGAAGCCAATCTTTTCAAGAGCATCCTCCTTGCACTCGAAATACTTATCATATCCGACCATCCCCTCTCGAATACGGTTGAAAACATTCCTAGCCATACGGAAACGGCGCCGGAATTGGTGATGTTTGAAGAGCGGGTTGGTTGTCTCAAAGCAGTCCTTTCAAATAAGGGAATGGCCGCTCTGTCGGTTGCGATACAATGCCGGAGTGTTCCCCGGGATCAAGCCAAGGAACAACGGACGCTGTCTATTAAGGTGGTCATGGACCAAGATGGCAGCCACCATCTCCTCATCATTAGATGAAGAACCGTTGGAGTCGCAGAGCAAGTTGTGAAAAAAGAACTCGTCGGCTCGTCCATTTGTACCTTGGGGGTAAACTGTCGAACAACTTGCGGGCGTCGTCGAAGAAGCTAGCCGTAAGAGACGCGTGCCTCCGCTGGATCAGGTAGCTGGCCTGTCGGTGTCAGGTGGGCGTGGCGGTGTCAGGCGAACAAGCTAGCCGAGTCCGCGAGGGGGAGGGGGGGAGGGAGGACTTCGTGCACGCAGTGGCGTCGGGGTGGGTGATGGGAAACAACGGTGGCCCGGCGGCGAGGCTGTGGTGGCAGCGATGTGGGAGGTGTTGGGAGGGGGGGGGGGAGGGCAAACTGCTGGCAAGGACACCGGCGGCAGCGGGGTGGGGCGAGTGGGGGCAGAGGACAATGGCCAATGTGCCAACGACTGGCAGGTCAGGGGAAGGAGTAGACGGGCATCTGCTTTGTGTCCGCGTTGCCGTAGATGAGGGTCAAATTTGAATCAGGAATGGATCAGCAGACGGACAAAAATTGGACACGCGTTCGTTTGGATCGACCAATTGGGCTGACTTTTTTGTTTGCGACGAATCAAACTGTCGCGCGTGAACGAAATGGTTGGCGTGTTGGAGTTGCTCTTAGCCTGCGGTCTTTTCTCTTTCCATTCATTGGATTCGGTACCGTTGCACGCTGGCTACAGGAACGTGCCGACCCTCACGAGTGAACAAACCAAACCAGCGTCTTTCTTTCCGCCATTGATTACGTAACCGTACGTGTGTGCACTGCATGTCTTGTCCTGTGCTTGTCGCAGGCCATGCAAAGGAGGAGAGGAAGTTGCCTGCGAATTGCCACTGATACGTCTCTCCTCGAGACGACGGGCGATCGAGGGGAGGCAGGCAGCATGCAAGTCGCCGTCGACCGGCGGCAGAGCACGCAGCAGCGCAGGAGGAATCCCGCGTGCGAATTCAATTCCGCCTACTAGCCGAGCCAAGTCGTCGGCCGTCAGTGAATGATCGCCGGCGCCCCACCCGCCACTCTCCCAACTGAAACAACTTATAATCCTCGCCATAGATTATTGGACTTGACCTGCCACTTGCCAGCCGGCGCCGCCACGCTTGCACTCGGCACTCCCCCGGTCAACCCACTTGCACGCTGCCTGCACGGCCGCCGGCCGGCCACGCGCCACCGCCCCATCAATGGCCAGCCCGGCCGACTGTACGATCGATGAACACGTCGCTGATGCTACCACTATGTAGTACCATGTTTAGCAGCTGGTGCTTGGTATCTGATAATCTGAACGTCGCCGACCCTGCCATGCTAGCTGGTAACGATGATGATACATGATTACTTACGGCGACCTCGCGTACGTCTAGCTTGTCGATACCGTATGCTAGCTTGCCGATACCGTGACATCCGAGTTAATGCATGGCCGACTGTACCGAGCACCAATCATCGATCGACCAGAGACCTCCCATGCACCGCACACGTTACATCGGAGGTGTTGGGAAAAGCTTTTCGTGCTGAGCTTGATCTAGCTAGCCACTCTCTTCGTTCCGAATTACTTGCCGCAGGTATGAATGTATCTAGATATATTTTAATTCTAGATATATTCATTTCTGCGACGAGTAATTTGAAACTGAGGAAGTAGCTGCACGCACGGGCAGACGAACGATGGGTCGACCGAGGAATGGACTGGATCAGAACAGGCCGGGATCTATACTACGTGGTGAAGGCCCCACGTGCGTGCGTGTGTTTCCGGCGTTCATTCGTCCGGTCGGCCATGCCGGATTCCACGGCGAGCCGCTCAGGTCTCACTCTCACATGCATGCATGTTCATGTGTGTGTGTGTGCATGCATGCATGAGCGTGACTCCTCTGCAGTGGATTTGTACGTAGGTATATACAGGCCACGAAACCAATCAAACCGCCTTGCGGTGGTACGACATGCGTAGTTGTAGGTATAAATGCTGACGGCGACGTACAAGGTCAAGGAGTACTTTGCTGCTACTGGCACGCACGCGGCCGGCGACTGGACGGCCGGCCGGTTCACTGGTGTGTGAACTGACTGCGACCGGAGCGTATGGGCGCGCGAGGGCCGCGGCCAATGCATTTGCGCTACGGATACAGAAATTTATTACAAGTACTTGCTCCTCCAGTAGGATTCACTACGTGTCTTTATCTCTGCGGACGAGTGGATTAGGAGGGGCACTATTTTTTTATTTTTTTGAAATAATGAGGCTTATCCCAACCTCTTGCATCTGACAAATGCATGTAGCCATATTATTAAAAAGTATCAATAAAATACAGAGTTCATGATCCAGTACAGCAAAAATGATAATAAAAGAAAACAAAATAACATCAAAGCCACAACCGGCGGGATAATAGGATCAGATCGCTAAACACCTATATGAGACCGCCATCCAACCCTGTTAAAGATACCTTGTCATTTTTCACTGGTTGCATCCAGTAATCAAAAGCTCCCTGGAGTTCATTCGAATGAGTAACGACCACGTGTGGATCCATACCGTAGCTCTAAAATAACCTACAAGAAATTTAAGATGTTTTTTCTGTTAAAGATCATATCGTTCTTGTAGTTCTATATAGCCCAAAGTAACGCGCATATTCCGATCCAAATACGAGCTGCAGTCATATGTTCTACTCTAGTTAGCCACGTTCCAAATAACGCATCAATACTAGCTGGAGGAGTAATGTTAAAGGCTATATGAATGGTTCGTCAAAGTAATTTTGCAAGAGGGCAATCTATGAAAAGATGTTGTATTGTTTCATCTTGATCACAAAAACAACATCGTGCACTACCTACCCAACGTCGCTTAAGCAAATTATCTTTGGTCAGGATCACTTGCTTGTGCACAAACCACATGAAAACTTTAATGCGCAAGGGAACCTTGACTTTCCAAATATGAATCGATCTCGGGATTGGGTCGGAATTAATTAGATCCATATACATAGATTTGACCGTAAACACTCTGCTGGCAGTTAACTTCTAGTGAAAGGAATCAGACTAGTCGGAGAGTTGAGCATCCATCAACCTACGCATCAAGTATAGCCAGGAGCTCCAACGATCCCCTACTAAAGACCTCCCTAACTGGATATTTAAGGTCGCCGCATGTAATATTGTAGCCATATAATCCTCCTTACATTGTACAATATTGTATAGGGTGGGGTACGGTAAGGCTAGAGGCGTCTCTCCTAACCACGTATCCTCCCAAAATCTTGTTATCGTCCCATTACCAACAATGAATTTGGCCCTATGGAAGAATGAATCCTTTGTCCTCATGAGTCCCCTCCAAAATGGTGAATCATTAGGTCTAACGGTAACTTGAGCTAGAGATTTCGAATGTAAATATTTGTTACGTAAAAGCTGTGCCCACACACTGTCAGTCTTTATCGATTAACCTATATAGCCATTTACTCAGAAGGCATTTATTTTTAATCTCCAGGTTCTCAATGCCAAGAACCCCTAATCGTTGGGTCGGTAGATAATATCCCATCTTGCCGATCAATACTTCGTCTTAACATCATCCGATTGGTAGAAAAATTGAGATCGATAAAAATCCAGTCTCTTTCGTACCCCTTTAGGTACTTCGAAAAAAGATAACAGGAACATCGGCATATTAGTTAGTACTGAACTGATCAGCATCAACCGACCTCCATAGGACATAAGCTTCATTACAAAAAAAATACACTTCCGTGATGATACGTGTTTGTCACAGTAGGTCGCGTTTTTTGTCATGCATGTACATCCATGACGATTTTATGACAGAATCAAGATAGTCAGACCTGTGCTGTCGTAGAAGTGTTCATTACCAAAATTATCATCACAGAAGTGTTCACTTTCATGACGATAAATCACGCGTCACAGAAGTGCTTTCGTCAAGGGTGGCCGACACGTGGCATCCACCGTAACGGAACACCGTTAAGCTATCGGGTCGGATTTTGGATCTGATAACCCGTTAACAGCCCTGACCAATGGGAAATTTCCACATGTAAAATTCTGATTGGCTGAAGGAAACACGTGTTGCCTCACCGTTGGGACAGATGTCATCCACTCATTGGACATGAGGCGCCTATGATAGGTCGACACGTGGCACGACCCAACAGTGGCCCATTCCGGTGAAAAAGGCCGGCCCAGTAAAAATTAGCAGACCGGCCCATATAAGGCCTACTTGTGTCAGGTCCATTTAAGCCCACGGCCCATACGAGATGTGCCAATTCGGCCCGTCAACGGCCCGTTAAAGATTTGACACCATTGCAGCCCATCGTCAGTTCGAGCCCGTTAACAACCCGCTATATATTTAGGCTCAATATCGGCCTGTTAACGGCCCATTTAACGGATGGGCCAATTTTTAGGATGTACATCTTTCGGCCTTTTGGCGACCCATTTAAATGTTGGGCTAATTTCCGGCCCAGTGTGTCTTTCAGCCTGTTGACGGCCCATAAATCTGATGGGCCATTTGTAGTCAGATCTGAGTTTCGGCCTTTTAGCGGCCCATTTAAGTGTTGGGCCAATTTCTGGCTTGGTGTCACTTTCAGCCTGTTGACGGCCCATAAATCAGTTGGGCCATTTGTAGTCGGACCTGAGTTTTGGCCTTTTAGCGACTCATTTAAGTGTTGGGCCAATTCCCGGCCCTGTGTGCCTTTCGGCCTGTTAACGGACCATAAATGAGTTGGACCATTTGTAGTCGGACCTTAGTTTTGGCCTTTTAACGGCCCATGCCCTTCATGGTCCAATACCAGCCCGGTTTCTCTTTCGGCCTGCTAAAGGCCCACAACACAGTTGGGCCGTTTACAATACGACCTGACTTTCGGCCTCTTAGCGGCTCATGCTCTTCATGGTCCAGTACAAGCCCGTTGTCTCTTTCGGCCCGCTAAAGGCCTACAGTATAGTTGGGCCATATGTAGTCCAAACTTAGTAACGGCCTGTTAACGGCCCGTGAAATAAATTGGGGCCACCTGTTGCCCACTTCGATGTCGGCCTGTTAACGACCCGGGAGGTAAGAGGGCCGACCATTAACTTTCAGCCTAGTAACGGCCCATTAACTTAATGGGCCCACTAAAGTTCGTTCATGTCTTTAGGCCAAATTGGATAATTTGAGCCCATTACGACGAGCAATTATGCACAAGACCAAAACCGATCAAGCAAAGGTACGACATACAGGGAATAACGTTGCACATCTAGCATATATTACAGGAAATTATATCCACTGGGCAATCAAAGATTGATGCCAGTGCAAATAAATGAGCAGAACCTAACCATCTACAACGTCACAATCTGCAATCTCAGCACAGATGACGCCCATAAGCATGTGGGCAAGTTCTTGCTGCTTTGCTACACTGTCTCTGAAAACATTGACCAGTTGTTGTATCGCACGCCTCTGCACCTCTGATTCATCCACCATTTCCATCATTACTTCAGCCATTAATTGGTTCACAAACATACATTTATTCCGTTGCATTCGAGATAGAGGATACTGAACAGATTCAGATGGCGATTTTGGCAGGCTTGTATTATTGATAGTGGAAAGTGTCTCGACCACTGCATCATAACATAAATTAGGACGGGAACCAAACAGATTAATCATGAGTTATTGCCATATTACCTGGCCTAGATTTACTGAAAAGAAACAATGGGGTTGCCTTGCTGTTTTCAGAGTTTGTCTTCTTATTTTCAGCAGCCTGCATAAAATTAATACACTAGCATTGCTATCATTGGCCAAGTCAGATAATAGGAAAGCAACATTGACACAACGGACATTTGGGCAACTAGCCTACACCAAATTAACACAATATGGCATAGCTATCATCAGCCAGGTAAGGTAATACGAAAGCAACATTGACACAATGAATGAATGGGCAACCAGAGAAGCACTACAATTCAGTAATGTGCGTGATATGAGATAGTACATTCATGCAGCTCAGTATGCAAAACTACCAGGCAATTTTCCTTACAAAAATCAACATTGGCGCCTTTAACATTTTGCTACAACTAATTTTAGATCAGATAAATGTTAGATTCACGCCGATTAACAAAATACATGCTGATATAAAAATATAGTGATATACAACAAGTACTTACATCAGCATTGGAGCATAGAGAATTCCCGCAAGATATTTTCCTCGAATACGATCCCAATGAAGTAAGTCTTGTATCGTTTAACCTTATTTTCTAAAAGAGAGATGGGTAAGAAACATGTAGAAATATGATTAGAATGCTATAAAATTTCATGATGCAAGGATACACACACGCTTCTTAGAATGGAGTTGACATTCTTTTGCTGGACTGGAGCAGACTAGTTCTTTGGCCACTGGAATCTGCTTATTATCAGTGGGAGTTGGGTTTCTCTGTGCTGGAGCAGTATCTATGAAAAATGGAGTTGGTTTATTATCTTCTGCATTTGGATCTTTTGCAAAGACCTAGTTTGTAACCCTTCAGATTCTAACATAGCCGTCTTCCCCTTGCATGACTTATATAGAAGAATGGTGATTCAGTTATAAAACATGCTACAGCAGAGATGGAATAGGTACTGAAGAATAGAAAGGCATGACATATTGACATGTATTCCCTCCATACGGAAATAAATGGATGGGTCTAGGCGTATTTCAGTTCTAGATACATCCAGTTTTATCCATTTCTGCGACATTTAATCCGGACGAAGGGAGTATGATGTAAGAGCTAGGGATACGACATGACAACACAGTAAAAAAACACTGAAAAACCCACTGCAGAACCAAAGTATTCAAATCCACTGATATGAGATAGTACACTCATCCAGCTCAGGATGCAAAACTACCAGGCAGTTTTCCTTGCAAAAATCAACATTGTGGCCTTTAATCATACATTTTGTTATAACTTAATTTAGATCAGATAAATGTTGGATTCACGCCGATTAACAAAATACATGCTGATGTAAAAATATAGTGATATACAACAGGTACTTACATCTACATTGGAGCACAGAGAATTCCTGCAAGAATCTTTCCTCATAAACGATACCATTGCAGAAATTCTTCTATCTGTTAAGCTTATTTTCTAAAAGAGAGATGGGTAAGAAACATGTAGAAAATATGATCAGCATGCTATAAAATTTCATGATGCAAGGATACGCACGCGCTTCTTAGAATTGAGTTGACATATTTTTGCTGGACTGGAGCGGACTAGTTCTTTGGCCACTGGAATCTGCTTATTATCAGTAGGAGTTGGGTTTCTCTGTGCTGGAGCAGTATCTATAAAAACTGGAGTTGGTTTATTATCTCCTGGCGTTTGGATCTTTTGCAAAGGCCTTGTTTGTAACCCTTCAAATTCTAACATAGTCATCTTCCCCTTGCATGCCTTGTATAGAAGAATGGTGCTTTAATTATAAAACATGCGACAGCAGAGAGATGGAATAGGTACTGAAGAATAGAAAGACATGACATATTGACATGTATTCCCTCCATCCGAAAAAAATGGATGGGTCTAGGCGTATTTCAGTTCTAGATACATCCTTTTTTATCCATTCCGGCAACATGTAATCCGGACGGAGGGAGTATGGTGCAAGAGCTAGGGATACGACAGGACAACACAGCAAAAAAAACACTAGTTGAATGTAAAACTGTATGCTAGCGGAATACGTACAGAAATAACTAAGGCAACATACACGTGCATGATTGGGAAAATAAGATGGCATTGCAACAGAGCACTAGAACAACACTTCAATGTAAAAAAACATGGTATGGTAGACAGATGAAGTACATACTGATGAATAACAATGCATAAGATATTCAGAAGCATGATGTCCAAATTAAGCAGATGACATTGCGATAGAGTAGAATGACAGTACTTGAATTTGAAAACATGTTATCATGAATGGAATAGGTACTGAAAAATAGGAAGGCATGACATATTTACATGCATGATCATCATGCTATGCACATGGCATTGCAACAGAGTAGATACACTCCAGTACATTATATGCATGTTGTACCCATATCACAGGCCAAGTTAGAGCAAGGACCTTGTGGGGTGAAGAGGATTCATCATCTTTCTGCAAGTCTTCTGAAGAACTGCCCTTACATGTTCCATCATATTGGGTATCATTGACATCAAGTTTATTGGCCTTTACATTGCTTCGTGAGGTTCTTGTGGATATATCAGTGTGTGCAATTATATCTGACATGCATGGAAGACAACTAGTAGTTAGATTTATGTAATGAGTGCCTATAGGAGACGACATAAATAGTAGGACTGGGGTTAACTAGCAGCAACAGGTCTCATAAACTAAAGGGAGAACACAGATGAAAGCTATAGAATATGTATCGTTTGTACTCGAGATTAACTAGATGGCACACAAAAGTATTAAAGAACAACATAGGTAATACTAGAAGTGGTATAATACTATAATCACCAGCCTGTGGGATAGCATTGGCTGATGGATGATAACTATGGAACAACGTTACCTAAAGAACAAGTATCTTAGCTGAACTATGGAACAACGTTAACTCCTGAACAAGACCCGTAAGAGATCAGCATGAAGATACAGTGAAATGTGATGATCTATTTTCCATGTTTGGATGAATAACAAAGCCATAAATGAGGGTACAACCTATCTGGCTGCCATCCATAGGAGTGAGCATCATGTGCTGACTTGTCGATGGCCCTGCAGTTGTTGTGGCTGTCCATGTCGGGCACGCGCATTCGATGCAGGGAACTGTTGAGTGGGGACTATAGCTCCCTTCTGGTGTATGCTTCCCTTGTTGGAGCAGCTGCGGTGAGTCGGAAGACGGTGTGTCTGAAGATGCAGATAACGCATAATGTTAAGAACGACATATCTCTTTGATCTGAAGAAATACACTAAGAGATTAACAGAAAGGTACAAGAGTGGTCACACGTCTGTTGACTGAAGACTAAATTGGGGTCACACGATTTTATTTTATTTTGGTACTGTCCGATCTACGCCGGATGGCTGGCCGTCTTGTGCCTCCCGGCTGACACTGTTCGGAATCTTCCCCGAAGAGCCAGCGACCAACGGCAGAGCAGCCTGCCTCCGCCGTCCGTGGCCCCGGCCAAAACCCAGCTCCCCGCCCCACCGCACTGCCATGGTTGCGCCGCCCCCAGGCCAATCCACAAAGACTCCCCGTCATCCAGATCCGGTGGCGGCAGTACCTTCAACCCACGCAACTCTAAAAGATAGCCATCTAAGCGCTACTTCCGCGGCGAACTTGCGGCCCTGCAGTCTTACGTTAGACACCAACCAACCGACAGCCTAGGAGCTCCGCCGCCTCGTGGGGTGCTGCTTCCCATTGGGAATCGATTGACCCAGAATAAAAATTCAGACAACTGACGCCTAAATAAAGTGATTTGAGATGAGGGTGCGACCTATCTACTGGAATGGTGAAGTAGGAAGGTCCAGCTGCAGAGTCGGTGAGGCCGGCGCGGTTGCGGTGGCGACCGGCGGTAGGGAAAGAGCGATGTCGCGATGGTCGACGGCTACGCGGAAGCAGTGCCAGGACTCTGGACAGAACCGAAGTTGGAGCCGCTCCGGTGCCGTGAACAACGGCGGGGGTGAATCGGCTCCGGTACGGTTCACGCGGCCGTCGTCGAGGCAGCACCAGCAGCATGGAGTAAGAGGCACACGGCCTAGTGCACGACGACAAATGGACAGTGTCTCCGGCATTAGGGAGGAGGGCGGCTGTGAAATTGGTGCGGTGGGGGGCGCCATGAAGGTGGGGCTGAGGTTTCGCGGCTCGGGAGAAGGGAGCTTCCTGGGGAGAAGGTGATTCGGCGCCCACGAGGTATGAATGGGGGCGGGCGGGCGCGGGGGGGGGGGGGGGGATTGGGAGGGGAGTGGAACCATGTCTTACGGACGCATTTGTCTAAAATGTGAGGGGGAGTTACAGTTCTACCCTTGCCTATAGGCTTCTCGGTTTGGGTCTGTGTACTGATGGTCGGGGATAGTAGAGTAACTTTGCTTCTCCCCAAATAATGGGCGGGAGCGATTTCGGGCGAGGAGGGCGTGTTTTGAACTATAGTGGGCGCGAGCGATTTCGGGCAAGGAGAGCGTGTTTTGAAATAGTGGGCGCGAGCTATTTCGGGCGAGGAGAGCGTGTTTTGCGGACCATGGTTTATGAATTATTCGGCACATGTCATTTCGGGCGAGGAGAAGGCGCGCTTGGATGAAGTTACGAACCTACCCTTGATGTACAACTGGCCAATTGATGCGTGCCCCACATAGGACGGTAATTTCGCGTCTCCCATTTATTTGCTCGGGCGAATTCCACCGAGCAAAGAGGATGTTTAACGGTTCATTCAAATTTTGGGAGAATGAGCATCCACGTCTACCTTACCAAGTCGATTCGGATCAAATTTTGAAATATTAGCTTGCCACTTCTTTTTTAGATGAAGAGATGATGCTCGGGAGTAATGTGTTTTTGCATGCTCGTTGCTAGCGATTTACTATATGACAAATAGTTGACCCACTCAAAAACACGAATCAAATCCAAAATGAAATATCTCGATTCAATAAAATAGCTCGTTCATTAGGTCAAAATAGTGAACTAAATCCAAAATTGAACACCTCAATCGAGTAGCATGTTGTACAGTATTATAGTACTCCATGAACATGTTGAAAGTCAAATTAATGAACTTGTTTGATATATGCATATATCCGTTCATGTGTGGATTGCAGACAGCATGTTCTCTAATTTAAATATTTGAATGCAAGTTTATATCGAAACATGGTTTATATCAGTCTTTGGTGCATAAAACACGACCTCCCCTCTCCCGGACTCATGTTCTCTCTCTCTCTCTCGCCGACAATCTTCAATTCTTTCACACGCATCCGACACAAAAACCTTGCTGGTCCCTCTGCCTTTCTCTCCATATCTCCCTCTCTCTCTATCTGTGTGTGTGTGTGTAGGGGGGGGGTCTTTGTAGTTCGCATGCATAAATACACCATCTATAGGTCTCTCTCGCACACTATGTATGATACTCTAGCTAGTCCAAGCTAGATATCTTGGGTGCACTCATCGTACGCACACAAATTCCTTGGCTCTTTGCCCGTAACTCTCTCACGCACCACAATATCGTCTCGGAGCTCTTCCCCCTCTCTCTCAAATTCTCCATCCACCTGGGTCACACATACACATGCATATCTCACTCGCACTCGATAGGCCCATCTAAAACTCTATCTCTCCCCCTCGTTCTCTCTCCATCTCACACGCGCACACACACACAATCTCATGCCCAGCTAGCCAAGTATGATGGTCTCTCACTCAATTGTAGGCACACGCAGTCCCCCCTATATGTATATGACTAGCTAATCTTAGTCTCCATCACAAACATGTGCATGGTCTATCTCGATTTCTCTCGGGGCATCTTTCTATCGCGCACGCACTCCCTCGATCTCCCACCCATATAGTCCCCTCAGGATCTCGATGGGATCTCTCTATCACAAACACACCCTCTCTCCCTCCCCATGCGTCCATGCCATCCATGTGTCCCTCTCGACCTTTGTTCCTTGTTGGCCAGACCTCTATTGGACATGTGCTACAGGGGTGTCTCTCTCCGTTGCAAACAATCACACACTAGCTATCTTCGTGTATCTCCTCGCCTCGCTTTTCCATCTCGGAGATGCATGCGTGATATGTTCGCATAAGAAACAAAAACACACACTCTCTCTAATTTATCGTTTGTTGTCACTTTCTCTTTCACACACATACACTTTTTGCACACTTACTCAGTCTCCTTCACACGCACTTGATCTGTCTCGATTGAGGCACTCTCCTCGGTCCATAGCATATAGATTTATTGAAAAGTCAAACATCACAAAGTTTGACCATGTACGTGGAGAAAAAGAATTACATCTAGTATGGCAAACATATACCATTAGATTTACCATGAGATGTAGTTTTGTATGATGTATCTTTGGTATTGTAGATATAAATAACATTTGCGTAAACTTGATCAAAGTTTCCAAAGTTTGACTTCTAAAAAATTTACATGCACTATATTATCGAGTGGATGGAATATCTCTTTCCCCCTCTCAGCTATCTGACGCACCACTCAGTCTTATCGGGGCTTCTCAATCTCTCTCAAACTTTATTGGTCAGTTTGGTTCGTGACCTGACCCTCATGCCTTGATGGCCGGTACTACCTGGTGTGGACGTGAGATGTAAAATATTTCTGCCTGGCCAGGCTTGTGTGGTGCTGAAGCGTTTGGTTCATGCCTGGGCCAGGCAAAGCATCAACGTCCCATCAATCTATCCATGCATCAATTATTTAATGCTAATATCCATCCATGTTGTTGTTAGCCTCGTGGCCACACGACCAGGCACGGCCAGGCGTTCGAAATCGATCGCCTGGGCCAGGCTACTTGCAGTGTCTGGAGTTCAGCCAGGCTAATTAAAGTGCAAGGGAACCCATGCCAGGCGGGCTTTCTTTTTCACAGGGTAGCAACCAAACAAGCGTGCATGAAATCCAGCCACAACCCCAGGCCAGGCAAAAGATGCTCAGGACGCAAGCCAAACTAGCCTTATATCTCCCTGGTTCACACATACACATGTCTCGCTTACGCTATACATATAGAACCATCCAACACTCTCCGCCCTTGTTGTCTCTCCATGTGACAGGCACCCCCCTAAGTACCATAATCCCTCACTCCATCATAGGCGCAAGCACTCCCCCCTCCTAAGTATGATTATCTCTTACTAGCCATCAGGAACACACGTATTGTGTCCTTCCATCCATAGTCTATCTCGATATCTCTCGGGGCATCTTCTATCGTGCACACACCTTGTCACTCGATCTCCCACCCATGTAGTCCCATCACGATCTCCAGGGGATCTCTCTATGTCAAACATACACTCTCTCGTCCCCATGTCTGCATTTTCTCCGTACGTCTCTCTCGACCTCTCTCCCTTGTTTGTCAGATCCCTCTTGGCCACGTGCTAGGGGTCTTGCTCTCCCGGTTCCAAACAACCACACACTATCTCCTCACCTTGCCTCCGTTGTCGAAAATGCATGTGTGATATGTTTGCATAAGACACGCACACTTTTTCTCTACTTTTATTGTGTGTTGTCCATGTCTCTTTCACACACGCACACACAATTTTTTCACTCACTCACTCTCTCTCTCTCTCTAGTTAGGGACTCTGTCACGCCCATAAGCATATGGATGTTTTGAAAAGTCAAACCTCAGAAAAGTTTGACCAGGTATATGTGGAGAAAAACATTTACATCTGGAACGATCATTAGATTCATCACAACATGTACTTACTTCATACTATCATTTATCTTTGGTATTGTAGATATAAGTATTTTCTTTATAAACTTGGTCAAAGTTTCAAAAGTTTGATTTAAAAAAATGTTGGAAATACATTATCGAACAGAGGGAGTAGCTCTTTCTCTCTCTCTCTCTCTGCTATCTCTCACAGGCCTCCCCTCTCACTCAAACTCTCTATACCGACGGATTATACGCTCACTGTGTCAGCGTATAGCTCTGTGATACGTCTCCAACATATCTATAATTTTTGATTGCTCCATGCTATATTATCTACTGTTTTGGACTATATTGGGCTTTATTTTCCACTTTTATATTATTTTTGGGACTAACCTATTAACCGGAGGCCCAACCCAGAATTGCTATTTTTTGCCTCTTTCAGTGTTTCGCATAAACGGAATATCAAACGGAGTCCAAACGGAATAAAATCTTCGGAAACGTGATTTTCTCACCGAACGTGATCCAGGAGACTTGGACCCTACTGCAAGGGATCAAAGAGGTGGTCACGAGGGTGCGGGGCGCACCCCCTGCCTCGTGGGCCCCTCGGTGCTCCACCGACGTACTCCTTCCTCCTATATATACACACGTACCCCCAAACGATCAGAACGGGAGCCAAAAACCTAATTCCACCGCTACAACTTTCTGTATCCACAAGATCCCATCTTGGTGCCTGTTCCGGAGCTCCGCCGGAAGAGGGCCGTCATCACGGAGGGCTTCTACATCATCCTAGCCCCTCCGATGAAGTGTGAGTAGTTTACCTCAGACCTTCGGGGTCCATAGTTAGTAGCTAGATGATTTCTTCTCTCTCTTTGAATCTCAATACAAAGTTCTCCCCCTCTCTCGTGGAGATCTATTTGATGTAATCTTGTTTTTGCGGTGTGTTTGTTGAGACCAATGAATTGTGGGTTTATGATCAAGTCTATCTATGAATAATATTTGAATCTTCTCTGAATTCTTTTATGCATGATTGGTTATCTTTGCAAGTCTCTTCGATCCGTTTGGTTTGGCCAACTAGATTGGTAGTTCTTGCCATGGGAGAAGTGCTTAGCTTTGGGTTCGATCTTGCGGTGTCCTTACCCAGTGACAGAAGGGGCAGCAAGGCACGTATTGTATCGTTGCCATCGAGGATAACAAGATGGGGTTTATTTCATATTGCATGAATTTATCTCTCTACATCATGTCATCTTGCTTAAGGCGTTACTCTGTTTTTAATTTAATACTCTAGATGCATGCTGGATAGCGGTCGATGAGTGGAGTAATAGTAGTAGATGCAGAATCGTTTCGATCTACTTGTCACGGACGTGATGCCTATATACATGATCATGCCTAGATATTCTCATAATTATGCTCAATTCTATCAATTGCTCAATAGTAATTTGTTCACCCATCGTAGAATACTTATGCTCTTGAGAGAAGCCACTAGTGAAACCTATGGCCCCCGGGTCTATTCTCATCATATCAATCTCCATCACTTTTATATTGTTTTGCTATTTACTTTGCTTTTACTTTTTACTTTGCATCTTTATATCAAAAATACCAAAAATATTCTATCTATCAGATCTCACTCTCGTAAGTGACCGTGAAGGGCTTGACAACCCCTAATCGCGTTGGTTGCGAGTAGCTATCGCTTTGTGCAGGTATGAGGGACTTTGAGCGTGGGCTCCTACTAGATTGATACCCTGGTTCTCAAAAACTGAGGGAAATACTTACGCTACTCTGCTGCATCATCCCTTCCTCTTCGGGGAAAACCAACGCAAGCTCAAGACGTAGCACTCCGTATATTGTTTAGTTGACCGGTCAACCAATCCACATGCTGCCTTGTCAGCTCGTGTTCTGTATCTTCGTGTGGTGGCCCATGTGGCAGTGGGTGAAAATAAGTAAACTAGAGGCCCATCTGACACGCGGTGAAGTAAACAAAGTTGAAACCACTCGGGGTAGCACCCCGCACGCTAGTAAATTGAGGGCGCATTGAGGACAAACTTCTTGCGCGCGAAGGATGCACTCACGCACAATTCACCACTGCGCGGCGGCATGCACAGAAGGACGCACTCGTGCACACCCAGCACACAACACACACCAGCACACGTGTACACCGGCGTCGCCGCCGGTTGAGATGGACGGCGAGGCAGCCAACAAGCGGAGGCGGCTCGAGCCAAAACCGCATCCGGCGAGTCTGGACTTCATCAGCAGCCTCCCCGACGACATGCTGCTCGTCATCATTGGCCTCCTCCCCACAAAATCTGCCATGCGGACCGCCCTGCTCTCCCGGCGGTGGCGCCCCCTCTGGCGTTGCGTCCCCCTCAACCTCACCATCGACAGTTGCCTCTGCGACGGGGATTGCAAACGCATGGCCGCAATCTCCAAGATCCTTTCATCGCACCCTGGGCCAGCCAGACGCCTTGACATCCGCATGTTCAGTACCAACTACAAGGTCCAACCCAAGTTCGATGAGTGGTTCTTATCCCCCGCCCTAGATCAGCTCGAGGAGCTCAGCTTTGAAGCTGGACGATGTCGCTCTCTGCCGCCGTCCGCGCTCCGCCTCACGCCAACGCTGCGCCACGCTAGTTTAGCTCCTGCTATCTTCCCCAGATTAATGTCGCGCCCGCCCTTCTTCTCCCTCAACTCAAGCAGCTCGACCTCTTCGATGTTGTCATCTCAAAGAAGGCTATGGAGCACCTGCTCCGCAGCTGTACTACGCTCAAGTACCTTCGTCTTGAGCAGATCCACGGTTTCATTAGCCTCCACATCACCTCGACGAATCTCCAATGGATTTATGTGTCTTGCTGGCCCCGCAACAAGACATCAATTGGGAAGAGATCATTCCAGCTGTTCCACGTTATGGTCATTGAGAATGCGCCTTTCCTTGAGAGATTGCTTGTATCGGATCTAGAAGGTCCAACGAAAATCAGGGTCATTGACGCGCCGAAATTGACAGCATTGGTGTACTCGTCTGCCAAATTCTCCGAACTTTTTATTGAATCCGTAATCGTTCAGTTACAACACTCATCTTCTTCTCCGTCTTCTTGAAATTCACATTTTTAAATTTCTTCTTGATGTATTTACGACCATCTTCTAGAAAATAATTCCCACAAGCTTGACCCAGTCCATGCGCACAGTGAAGATCTTAGCACTAAAATCTATCGGCCCCAATCTGGATCAAGTTGTTGGATTCCTTACATGCTTTCCATGCACGGAGAAGCTACTCATTGAGGTGAAACTTCTTTCCTATAAGTAAACGGTAATCACAATGTAGCTCAATTTTTTTCGTAATTTTCCCAAATTACGATGACAAGTGTAGTGTTCAAAACTGCATCTACGCACTGCACCGAAAGAAATGTTTTTAGTATTTTTTCTCACGTGATCACCTGCATCGTTTTTATGTTGTACTACTATAGTAGCCTAGGCTAGTCATAGTGGAAAGTAACTTAGACTACTCCGTGGGAGAGAGAGAGGACTGAGGCAATAAAAAAACACTTGTTTGGGAGAGTGAGAGGCTGGTGTAGTTGGTTTGATTGATTTGTTTATACATGTGGGTTTGTGTGCACAGCGGTGCCAACTCTCTCACATCGCGAGAGCGGTGCCAAAATCTTTTGATTTGACATCGATGCGTATAGTGTGGCATACTTTTGCGAAATATGGCATCGGCCACATAGTGGAAGGCAACAAATGCCCAAGCTCTTCATGTGCTCCTAGTTAAATGAGAGGAAACAGAGAGAGAGAGAGAGAGATTGAAAAAATATCACTAGCTAGCCAACCCTATCGTATGAGTGAATGATATTAGTACCTCTTGATGACACGACAATCTTATGCAGCCAGCTGCTCTAATATGTTCTCTTCTTTTGCAGATAAAAAAAGACCTAAAAGTGAAAAATGTGCTGCACTATAACAATCTCATCGAATGCCTTGATCTCCATCTTACAGAAATTGATTTGATCGACTACCGAGGCAGCACATCTGAGATTAAATTGGCCAGGTTCTTTGTTCTAGAGGCAAGTGTGCTCAAGGTAATGAGGTTTGGCGTTCTCTGGCTCAACAATGAATGGCATGCTGATCACCGCAATCATCTAAGCCTAAATGACAAAGTCTCCGCAGAAGCTGAATTTGTTTTGAAACATCAAGTGGCCAGAGACTCGAAAACTTATTTGCCCATTAGTGACTTGTCAGGGCAGTGGATTTTAGTTTGTACGATAATGCTGCATCCACCTAAAGTAACAAAAGTTCTTACGTAAACGTCCTAGTAATTCCCTCTTCGTAGGTGTAGCATTACTCCTAACATTTGTAATATCAGTTTGAAACTTGTAATATTGCCGTGTCCTATTCCTGCATTTTCCAAATCCTACGAATCAAACAGGTCCTGAGTTGGTGATGATGTTGTGCCTCCCATCTTTCACCAATAGCCGTCGAATCTAGATCTGACACATTCAAACCAAGCTTCTCCATTTTTGCAAAAATATGCCAGCACTTGTTCCCTATTTACAAACAACTCCTTGTCTCTCACAATCAACCTTATCTCCTCCCCACCACATCTAGAAGGCCGTGGAAAAATCTGGCGCGATGGCCGCTGCCGGAGCCGTCCACCCCCAATCTTGGTGTTCCGTGCAATGCACGGGCATCTACGCACGGGAAATTATGTCAAACATGGCTAGTTGTAAGCAGGCTAGCTCTACAACCATGATGATAGTGACTGCAGACGGTGAGGCTGACTATGGTATGCCGAACACGGCGCCTATACTCAGGTGTCATCTCCGGCGTAGGGTCTTGTCACTTCACTGTGAGGAGCAGCACGTAATAATTTGACCAATGGTTAGTACAGTGCTAGTACTCCTACTACTACATTGGTAGTACTACTAGTACTAGTAGCACCACCATCTGGATTTAGGAGTACTACCACGTCCAGCTGGATTTTAGTATTTGACTAGCAATATCTAGTAATGCATGTCACAAAAAATGTACTACTCCCTCTGTAAATAAATACATGGTGTTTTATTCCTATCGGCGAGAGAACTTAATGTTTTTTGCTAACTAGAGTACTAATAGGATTACATGCAATGAACTAAACACTGCATGTCATGTTTGGTAGTCTCAAGTCATTGAAAGTATGCATGGCCCACATCTCTTATTGGTTGATATGTCACGAAATAAGAAACAAGGAGAGAGTTAATGCACCGTGCCTAAGTATTGTGGGATTATTTGGTTTTTGTAAGGTGACTTACACAACATTTTTGTTGACATGCATTAACATTTTATTAGTTAAATCAAAGGTCAAAACTTGGCGCAAAATGCAAAGGGGACCAATAAACCAGTAAGCATCAAACTTCTCTCGTTTGGCCCCAACTAGAGGTCCGGTGAGATGACTATACTGCACCGGCACGAAGGGGGACGCAGCTTCATTGACTTACGACAACTGCCTTTGGGTGAACGACACGTGGGACCAGGGGGTGGCTGGCCCACCTATCATACAGCCAAAGGCAAGTGCAGTAGAGGGCCGAGGAGTAGTATGAAATCCTACGCACCTACGCACGCTAACCAAGGGCAAGAGTGATCACTCGAATCGCAAGATCAGTTGACTATAAGCTAAGCTAGACCCATGGAGGCGATGAGCGAGAGCATCAGCCGGCTGTGCCAGATGGTCCACGACACCGGCCTGCGGCCCGTCACCAAGGAACGTCTCCAGGTAGTATTGCTTGAGGCCGCCAGGGCGAGGGGCCGCTTGGACGACAGCTTCGTCTCCTTGTTCGATGGGGTCCTCGTCGGTTTCCTCGACAAGTTCACCGTCGTCAAGAAGCTTGCGGACGACTTTGACGTAAGCCTCCAGCCGACACGCCCAGGCTCTGCGATGCCCGCCACCCTCAACAGCCACTATGGTGACAACCTCTTTGACGCACTGGTGGCCCTGCGACTGCTCGCCATCGTGCCGGAGAATGTCCACCTCGAGGTCGCGCTCGCCGCGCAGCGCCTGGCGCGGCAAGACACCATCGACATAATCACCCACGTCTACGCGCAAATCGTCCACAAAGACTACTACATGCAAGAGGAGGACGATAGGACGCTGGCCTTCCTGGACCGCAGGGCAACCTTGGACGGCACTGTTCAGAAGCACGTTGAGCTCGCCGCCAACGCCGCTGCTCCTCACACGTCGGTTGGTGACCCGGCGCACTAGAGCGTGAGGATGTCGTTGATGGATCCGTATGTATTTTTACCTTTCCGTCAAATCCATGTAGTAGTATATGATACTACAGTAATTATCTTACCTTTCGCATCAACTTCATAATTTTCGTACGTACTCCATGCATGAACGACGCCAGAACCAAACTTCTCATTACTCTAGGCAAAATCGTTATTTTCTATCTATCGGCCGCGCCATGGAGCAGAACCAAATTTTACAAGTTACGAGTTCAAAAGGAAAAGCCTGCCGTGTTCGCGTCGCACTCCCACACGGTTGGTCCGGCACACCGCTCAAGCGGGAATGCGTGCGGTGTTGCATTTTCACTTACAAGTGGGACCGCAGTTGAGCAAACCGACTATCGGCAAACCCCCACCCCACCCACCGCGCGATGGCTGAGAAAACAAGAGGGAGAAGAGATGGCTGTAGCATGGACTCCAAGAAAATTGGTGTCGGATGGGACTCGTGTGGGTGGCGTGTGCCGTACTGCTAGACGTGAATGCTAGTTATGGCCCATGCCACCCCACTATATCAAGCCTATATCGAGGTACGTAGAACAAATTTCCTGCAGTCTGTGCTCAGCCCTCCTCTATCTCTCTTCTCAGCTAGCCAGCGGATGCGCGGAGCCCATCATCTGTTTGCTCACATGCGGCCCCACATGTCAGTGAAAACGCAAGAGGACCCACTGAACCTGCACATCTTTCACCTCGACGTGCTGGTGATGAAAAACAAATCCAATAAAGATCTTCGGTGGCTGCTTTTGGAGTTACTCAAGAGTAGTAAGATTCTATTTACAGTTTAACCCAAGATGCACATCTCGTGGCTTCAACTACCACTCTATTTTCTTTCATGACACGACCTGGATGCTGGATGTCCCATGTGTCGGCAAAAGGAGGAAGAACCCGACCAAATCTTCGGTTGTGCTCTCGGATTAGACTAGTGCTAACTTAAAATTTTAATTGTGTACTCCCTCCGTTCCAAAATACTTGACTTCCATTTGTCCAAAAATGGATGTACCTATATACTAAAACATGTCTAGATACATATATATTTTGACAAATAGAAGGCATGTATTGTGCAACGGAGGGAGTAGAATGGACGCAAGTTTTTGTATTGGGAAGAAGAGTACATCCATATATTGATAGAGCGCAATTTAGTAGATGTTCTATCACTTTTAGCTAGCACAGAGGCTAGAGATGAGATTAGTGCACTTGTTGATACTCCTACTAGAATAGAGGCTAGACATGAGACTAGATGCGAGGAAGCAACGTCTACTTATTTACACTCGAAGAAGAAAGAAGCACGCAAGATCGAGCCTCCGCAGATCAACAATGAATGCATCGAGAAGGCACTAATCCAACTTACAAGAGTAGTAAAATGTATTCTTGTGGTTCTTGTTTTCTTTGGTCTTGCTTTTCTAGTCAAAATTATCATTGGAGTTCGTGCAAAACGGAGGTCCGTTTGGGGTCGTGCGTTGGAGTTGGCCTTACAAGTGGGACCGCAGTTAAGGAAACCGACTATCAGCAAACCCCCACCTCGCCCGTCGCGCAATGGCTGAAGTTAGAGAAGCGACGAGGTTGAAGAGATTGCTCTAGCACAGACTCCAAGAAATAATATGGTGTCAGATGGATGTCGTGGTGGTGGCGTGTGCCGTACTCCTGGACGTGAATGCTTGTTCTGGCCCATGCCACCCTACTACTCCTACTACTTACTCCTACTATATAGTACTAGTATCGAGGATTCGAGGTGCTGGTTACGTACAACGAACACATTAACATATGGCTACAGTAAAAACACCCGCCCGACGCGCGAAGCATGTGAAGATAGTACAAATAGTGTACTACTATTGTTGATTGGCCTCATCCGATAACCTGTTGCAATGCACGTACAATTATGTATTTGGAAAATATTTTTTTGCCTCGTCGCACCACTCACTTAGAGAAGCGACTCGAAAGCCATTCATAAATATAGTAGGTTTATCACAGGCATATCATTTTATTACATACAACAGGTCATCAACCCACATCGACAACGAGGATACATTATAAATACTAAAGTTTTCACCACACAACAGATAACAAGCAATGAAATGAACTTCAACTCAACCATTCCTCGGCGTTGGAAACACTTGCTTTGAACCACAAGTGATTCTCTAGGATGGGCCATCGATTGTCGATCTGGAAACCAACGCAGGACTGATTATCCAGGCTGAAGTGGCCTACTATATCAGTACCAGGGTAGGGAACCACCCAAATGTCCAAGGTATAGACATAGTTCCTTCTCATAAATGGTACTAGTAACATTGTGTCAACAACAGTTGGATCGCCTTTCACCATCATCAGATAGTTTTGTCCAAGGAAGAGCGAGTTTTCTCCAAGACTATCAATTCTGTACCAGGGAGAAGGAGTTGGCGCTAGCACACTAGTATCCATCCCGAATACCATGCAACGGGTGTTGGAATAGGTCCGTAGAGTGCGACCATGGGAGACTACACCTGCTTCCTTAGCAGTAACATCATTAGTGGGCTGTATACACACAAGAAGAGGTGATCCATCGGAATTAGTTGCCAGGCGCCACAGAGTGTATGGGCACTGATCGTCCTCATGCTCGTGATCATCACCATCGTCATCTCCCCCTTGGTTATAAAATTTTTCAAGTATAGGTGGTGGGATGTTCACAGGACCTTGGAAACACAAGAAGAAGGTTAATTAGTAAAGGGAAACTTGCTAACCCGCATGCATGTGGATGAAACAATTATAATTACGGTGGAAGACAAATGTACCGAAACTACAAGGATCCCATGCAAAAACAGTGCCACGAGTGGTGGCAGCAAACACAAGGCCCTCATATTGAATTGCATCACAGTACTCATTGGTGTACATAAACTGATTTTTGAGCAATATCCATCGAGTCAAACCACCAAGGACGGCAACAAGCTTGTCGAAGATACCAACAACTTGATAGTTGTTGTAATTCCAAGAGCGGTTGGGAACTCGACAAATTGCTATCTTCCGTAGAAGACAGTCACCATGATCGTATTTGAATGTGCGTACAATATCGGTGTGCTCAACCTCTGGGCAGTCTGCTGAGATTTTTGGAAGTGGAACCCGGTCACGAGTGTACACATTCACAAGTTCCCACTCGCAGTTGGACCCAATGTAAACAACCCAATCTCCATTTGTGCCCGCCCAAGCCTTGCGCTCAAGCGATGGCATCTTAACATCATACATATCATTATCAAGTGGCATCAACTTGCACAGGGCGAGGCCTCCGTCGTGCCGGCACCAGTCATCAGGGTCACGGCAAAGAAGATAGGGGAGATCAAACCGCTCCTTGACTCTTGGGTTCTTTGTAATGATGTTATTAGTTGCGTCGAGAATGGGCTTGAACGAACCTGCCATGCTAGCCGAGGTGATGACGTCGTACCGATCAATGAGTTCGTCCACCACGTCATCTTTTAGATTGGGGCAAGAATAACGGGATCTTTTCCGGCTTGTTCCCTTCATGGAGAAGACGATCGAACAATGGCAGAAGAAAGGGTGAAGGGCTGAAGGAAAATGGAGGAGTGAGAGGAAGAGTGTGCAAGAGCAGTTCCAAATCGAGAGGAAAAGGCGAAGAGTCGGTGGACTGTTGCGAGTTTGCCACGGTTCACGAAGAGGCGCCTCTGCCTACACGTCCGTTCGGAAATACTCCTAGTACTCGCCGTCGTCTCACTGATATGTTGGAACGGGACCACATGTCAACGAAACATGGTGTGTAATTTCTCATGCACAATGCGATCTGGCCGCGTTGGCCCGAGGTGCCACATTAGTTATCGACCTTTATTTTTTTAATGGCGTGCCGATCAGTTTTGAAGCACGACTAACTGGTACTATACGCAGGGAAAATATAAACTACTCTACCACTACTCCACCTCTAGTACTAGTAGTATAAAAAAGATATATAGGCTGGAGCTTGGGCGCTTTCTTGCTAAGGGCTGCCCACTTGCTTCTCACACTACCACCCTCTCTCCAGATCGAAAAAAGATGGCCCCTCTCTCCCTCCTCACCAGTGGTCACAGATCCGCCGGGGAAGAAAAGGACGTGCAGCGTTGACGCACTCGTCGTCGGCGAGCGAGGTCACGCACTGACGACAAGGCCGTCCTCTCAGACCTAGCGCCCGCGCGGGATGGCCTCCGTCCCCAAGCTCGCTGTTGTAGTGTGTGCGGAGGACGACGACCACGAGCGAAGCCACTTCCCGCCGACCCTCAGGTATGCTACCTCTTTTTGAACCATAACCTTGTTCTATTGCCCCATCTGCCACGTCGTTGCATGTGGATCTTTTTCCACTCCACCATCTTCCCAATTTGCTATCCTTTGCTCTGCTGGCCACGCAGACGAAAACCATAATTTGCACTATTAAAGGAAACCATACTTCATGCAGACTAATCCATGTCTGGATTGAATAAGGAAAGGAAGGGAGACTGTACTATCCAAGAGAGTAGGCATCGAACCCGCATCTAGGTTGAAAAGGGGAAAATTAGTAGCTAAGGAACGAGTCTCGTGTCTCTTGGTTGAATAAGGGTAGAAAGGCATGACAACGCAATAGAGAATGACCAGGTCGATCGGTTTTTTGTCCTCGCATAGGAAAAAGGTGGCTAAAGAGAACAAAAATGGGACGTAATCCACATATGTTGCCTGGATATTTGTTGCTCTGGGCAACCATACCTCCCTCACCACTCTGCGTCCGTGGAGGTACATCGTACTGGTGCGCCCACTGTCCGAATGGGCCTCCCATGCTCTTATTGCCACTTTTTTTGATGTTAGTATAATGCCAGCAGTTAAGTCAAGCAATGCTACTGCTAAAGTGATGCCACATTTAACTAATGCCGCTCTCAGTCTAATGCCACCGATAAATTTAAGCAATGCCATTTTATGTCACTGGATTATTTCAGGGTTAGCTGTTGATTGTGGATGTATTAAAGATTTTTCAACTAAGGCATTCTAATGCTGTTGCACAGCCAGTATACCAACGATGAAACTTGTTACTACCTTCAGATTTTTGCACTGTTAATGCTTACAGATTTCATACCTCACTTTCATGAGATAAGTTAATTTTTTTGTACAGTGTCACCAAAATGCCAAGGCGCCGATGTCATTTTATTTTGGTTAAACTGCATAGACAATTATGAAGACAAGAGGAAAGGTCAAGAGTGGGCACCTCCTCCTCCGGCTATTCTCTTGATTCGTTCGATCAAGTTTTTATGTTTGATCGATTATCAAGATTGGGATAGCAATTTTTAAGGCCCCCCCGAGTTCGAAATGATATTTACCTTGGAGGTACATGGTTTGCAGTTTTTTTATACTGTCATTAGTTAATAATGCTAGTTACTTCAGACTTCTGTATTTGGTTTAATGCTCATGCACAACTAGTATACCAATGCTGAAACTTGTTACCTTTACATTTTGTATTGTTAATTCTTATAGAAACCTTCCAGTGCTAGAGTTTATTGAAATCTGTTCAGTAAAACCATTGTACTGTACCCTGTAATAAACTAACTACTCTACTGTTGCACTAGCCACTGGATTAGTGTATATTTGTAGTATTCGAATGGTGTTGCATTAGCGTATGGATATAAATAAAGTGTGGCAAGCTTTCCCAGATATGTGCTCAAGAAAACTACTACCTGTTTTTCTAAATACTAGATGTTTGGGTACTTTAAATTGAACCGCGAAAACGTCTTATATTAAGGAACAAAGGTGTAGAGTTCACTCAAATTATCCCGGTAAAGCTAGTCACACCTTTGTTAAAATTAATGTTCATTATGTTATCGGAGGAGGTATGTATGTTTGTCTCTAATGCCTGTCGACTACCACTAGTGCAGAACCGGGCAATAGCACCGGTTCGTAAGGCCCTTTAGTGCCGGTTTGGTAACCGGCGCTAAAATGTAGGCACTAAAGCCCGCCCCTTTAGTACCGGTTTAGCACGAACCGGTGCTAAAGGGCAACCATGTGGCACGAGCCAGCTTCGGGGGCAGGGAGCCCTTTAGTACCGGTTGGTGTCACCAACCGGTATCAAAATGTTGGGGGGGGGGGTTTGGGTTTATGATTTCTTTTTCATTTAATTTTGTGTTTTCCATTTAATTCTTTTTCGTTTGCTGATATTTTACGATACTACATATTGTACACGTTATGCATATATATAAATAGAATTTCTAGTAGAACCGATCATAATATATATATATATATATCATCGAATGTCTCACAACCACCATTAATTAATTCACACATATATACACACATGTATATATATATATATATACAATTTCTCCTAATTGGTGACTTCGGAGCCAGTGGCATTAGCCTAGCTAATTGGTGCCTTCGGAGCACGATAACAATTGGAAGTGGTTCATGGGGGCAGTAGCGGATAATAGTATTCTCCTTTGGGATCTATGACCTGGTCGAGCAAAAATCCCGCTATTTCCTCTTGAATTGCTTCTATGCGGTCCTGTGCTAGGAGCTTGTCCCGCACCTCTTTGAACTGTTAAGAAGGAGATCAATATGAATGTGTATTAGTTGTGTGACTAGATATTGATAATGGTGTAAAAAATGTGAATAGTGTTCTGACAATCGATATCGTACCCACTCCTCTCTTTGAGATTTGCTCCTTTCGTACGCCATCATGCGAATGTTCTCGCAAACGTAGTATGCACATAGATCATTCCCCGGCGCCTGCTTCAGGGCCTTTACGAGAATGGAATTTTGATCAGATAATAATTAATCAAGCATGATAATTAAAGAGATGGCAGCTAGCTAGTACTACTTAATTACTTACCTTGGGTCGATACCATTTCAGACTTTGTTTCCATGGGCCTGGAGTGACCCTGATGAACTTTGCCCAAGCCCTGCCCGCCGAAAAATAAAATGAATAAATGGGTTATTAAATAGTTGTTATCAGGAAATGACGAACTAATTAAATAGGCCGAGATATAGTTAATAATGATTGAAATTACCTGTTGACTATCCCGTTCACGATGGTGTAGTCACTTGCTTTCTTAAGTAGCGAGTCTAGTACTTCAACTGTTCCTTCATCAACTTTAATGATTAACAAGATCCAGTGATATCTGCATGCACACACGTTTGCATGTCTTAATTAAGCAGGCATATGTAAGCAAAAACATGTAGCTATAGCTAGTAGGGAAAAACATAATTTGTAGTACAAGACAGTGTGACTCACTGGAAGTTGTAAGGAAGTAGTATATCTGCATTGTATTTGAGTTCCTTGAAGAACTGTAGCATGCTTTCCTCTACACATTTTGCGTGATATGGATCTAATTTCCATGTGTATTCATTAATGGTATTTGGGTCAACGAACCCAATGACATAGCGTCCACCTTTTTTCATTTCATAAATCTTCATCCTGCATAATACCACAGAAAAGAATATAGTTAGGATAATTACAGGTAATGATTGATCAAAATGATCAGCTATCTTGAGACTTAAATTACAGAAAGGAATCACTTACAGACTATAGCAACTGACGATAGATTTGTCGAGTGCGTCTTTATTGTATAGCTAAAAAAGTTCTAAATACTCAACGGTCACAGCTTTCTTATGGTAGTAATACTCCTCGTTGACATTCACCATGAGGGACTCTCGATTGGGAATCTTGGTAATGTCCATGTACCATTGATGCAATGCATACATTCTCGTTGGGAGCTTATTGACCTCCTCTGGCTTGACCAAAGGTTGGCCCCGGGCATATTTCCGTTTTATTTCCTCCTCTCTAGTCGAAGACATGGGCTCGATATCGAGGAGTTGTCCAATAGTGACCCCGATCGATTCAGCCTGCGCAATATGTGAAAGTGCAACTATCCCTAGGTGGTTTTGGTAATTCATAACAACATATAGCTCATTGAGCTAATACTATTCCAAGATAATTATTTCAGGAAAGCTCAATGATTGGCATGGCATGGATGTGAAAGTGGAACCCTCAAAATGCTAAGGACAATGGATTGGCTCAAGCTCAAAAGCTCAAGACTCTTCATTTTATATTTTAGTGATCCAAGATCACATTGAGTCCATAGGAAAAGCCAATACTATCAAGGAGGGATGAGGTGTTGCTTAATGAGCCTCTTGCTTCATGTGCTTAATGATATGCTCCAAAATCCTCAGCTACTTTCCCACTTCCACATATGACCTAAACCCTAAGCCAAACTCGGTCCTACCGATTCTTCCTATCCGGCGCCACCGAGTTTCATTTGTCATAAGCCACTGCCAAACCCTAGCAAATCGGTTCTACCGATAGGGATCTCGGTCTCACCGAGATGGGGTTGCAAACTCTCTGTTTCCCTTTCGTAACTTTTCGGTCTCACCGAAAGAGCGAATCGGTCCCACCGAGATTGCAATGTAAATTCAGTGTTTCCTTTTTGTAACTTTTCGGTCTCACCGAAAGAGCAAATCGGTCCCACCGAGTTTGCCTGACCAACTCTCTAGTTAGCTAATTACCAAATTCGGTCCCACCGAGTTTGTGTAATCGGTCTCACCGAGATTACGTTATGCCCAAACCCTAACCGAATCGGTCCTACCGAGTTGCATGTCAGTCCCACCGAAATTCCTAACGGTCACTAGGTTTACTATTTCGGTCAGACCGAGTTTTCTGATTCGGTCCCACCGAGATTGGTAAATTATGTGTAACGGTTGGATTTTGTGTGGAGGCTATATATACCCCTCCACCTCTTTCTCATTCAGTGAGAGAACCATCAGAACACACACACCATTCCAACTCATATGTTCTGAGAGAGAACCACCTACTCATGTGTTGAGACCAAGACATTCCATTCCTACCATATGAATCTTGATCTCTAGCCTTCCCAAGTTGCTTTCCACTCAAAATCTTCTTTCCACCAAATCCAAATCCTATGAGAGAGAGTTGAGTGTTGGGGAGACTATCATTTGAAGCACAAGAGCAAGGAGTTCATTACCTACACACCATTTGTTACTTCTTGGAGAGTGGTGTCTCCTAGATTGGCTAGGTGTCACTTGGGAGCCTCCGACAAGATTGTGGAGTTGAACCAAGGAGTTTGTAAGGGCAAGGAGATCGCCTACTTCGTGAAGATCTACCGCTAGTGAGGCAAGTCCTTCGTGGGCGATGGCCATGGTGGGATAGACAAGGTTGCTTCTTCGTGGACCCTTTGTGGGTGGTTGCTTCTTCGTGGACCCTTTGTGGGTGGAGCCCTTCGTGGACTCGCGCAACCGTTGCCCTTGGGTGGAGCCCTGTGTGGACTCGCGCAACCGTTACCCTTTGTGGGTTGAAGTCTCCATCAACGTGGATGTAGGATATCACCACCTATCCGAACCATGGGAAAAACATCCGTGTCTCCAATAGCGTTTGACTTCTCCAAACCCTTCCCTTTATACTCTTGCAAGTTGCATGCTTTACTTTCCGCTGCCCATAAACTCTTTGCATGCTTGCTTGAATTGTGTGATGATTGCTTGAGTTGTCCTAAAATAGCTAAAATCTGCCAAGAACTAAAATTGGGAAAAGGTTAAGTTTTTAATTGGTCAAGTAGTCTAATCACCCCCCCTCTAGACATACTTTCGATCCTACAAGTGGTATCAGAGCTTTGGTCTCCATTTGCTTGATCTCCATAGCTTTTGGTGGTCATAGCCTTGGTTTCACAACCGAGGAGAGTATGGCATCTAGCGAGGGAAATTATCACCGTAGAGGTCCTTACTTTGATGGTACTAATTTTGCTAGTTGGAAGCATAAAATGAAAATGCATATTCTTGGACATAACCCCGCTGTTTGGGCTATTGTGTGTGTTGGTTTGCAAGGTGACTTCTTTGATGGGAGAGAACCAAACCGTGAAGCTACCGCGGATGTGTTGAAGATGTTGCAATACAATGCTCAAGCTTGTGATATTCTCTTCAACGGATTATGCCCAGAAGAATTCAACAAAATCAGCCGCCTTGAGAATGCAAAGGAAATTTGGGACACTTTGATTGATATGCACGAAGGTACCGACTCCGTCAAGGAATCCAAGTTGGATGTGCTTCAAAGCCAACTTGACAAGTTCAAGATGAAGGATGGTGAAGGTGTCGCTGAAATGTACTCTAGGCTTGCTCTCATCACAAATGAGATTGCCGGCTTAGGAAGTGAAGAGATGACCGATAGATTCATCATCAAGAAGATCCTAAGAGCCTTGGATGGAAAATATGATACCGTGTGCACATTGATCCAAATGATGCCCAATTACAAAGATCTCAAGCCAACGGAAGTGATTGGAAGAATTGTTGCTCATGAGATGTCACTTAAGGATAAAGAGGAACTTCACAACAAGTCAAGTGGTGCCTATAAAGCCTCATGTGAAGCCCCTACATCATCAAGTGAGAAACAAGACTTCAATGAAGAATTGAGCTTAATGGTGAAGAACTTCAACAAGTTCTACAAGAGTAGAAGCAAAGATAGAAGCTCCAAGTCAAGGTCCTACAATGACAAAAGATCTTCTAGTCGAGAGAGAAACTGTTACAATTGTGGAAGACCCGGACACTATTCCAACGAGTGTACGGCTCCCTACAAGAGAAGAGAAGATTCTCCAAAAAGAAGAAGCAAAGGATCACCACCAAGAGAGAGAAGGAGTAGAGATGATCGTTATGAACGAAGATACTCACGGAGAAGCAAGGATTCGGAAAGGAAGGAAAAATCATCAAGGAGCTACACAAGACGAAGACATCAAGCTCATGTTGGTGAATGGGTATCCGGCTCCGACTCCGACAGCCACTCCGAGAGAAGTTATCACTCCGACTCCGAAGATACTCAAGATGAAGGTGTTGCCGGTCTAGCACTTGTGTCAACCAACTCCTACGACATATTTGACTCACCAAATGAAGGAATTGGAAGATGCTTCATGGCCAAAGGTCCTAAGGTAACACACCCCGAGTATGTTGATTTCAATAGTGATGAAGATGACTTGTTAGGTGATGATTTGCTTGGTGACAACTCTAGTGATGAATACTATGATGAAAGACCAATTAATCATGCTAATCAAGATAAAACGAATGACAATGAT
The DNA here is from genome assembly GCF_056163025.1 of Triticum urartu. NCBI lineage: Eukaryota > Viridiplantae > Streptophyta > Magnoliopsida > Poales > Poaceae > Triticum > Triticum urartu. The sequence goes on from NC_141879.1 coordinate 697,800,182, forward strand.
AAGGAGAAGATTGAGGCTCTAACTAAAGAACTAAAAACTCTTAAGTTAGCTCATGACACTATCTTCGAAGATCATCGAGAACTTTTAAGAGCTCATGAGAAGCTACGCTTTGAAAAGCTCAATCTTGAGCAAGAGCATGAGTTCTTAAAGGAAATCAATGATGATCTCCGCAAGAAAAGTTCTTCTTACATTGCCAAGCATTTACTCTTATCCACTTACATGCCTCAAGTCAAATCTAACAAGAAAGATTCTTCTGCTAGTAGTAACAATGATCATGCTAAATCCAATATTGTTGCTTCTAGTAGTTCTCTTGATTCCACTAATGATTCTCTTAGCCAAGTTACACTTGATCAAGAAAATAGCTTATTGAAGGGAATTATAGAGAAAGGAGTGTACAAAAGCCTTGCCGGGAGTAAGCAATTCGAGGAAATTGTGCGCAAGCAAGGAATGCACCGGAAGAATCAAGGTATTGGTTTTGAATGAAAGTTCAATGCCAATGGAGTTGAATGGGAAGAAGATCAATACCCCAAGACAAAGTTTGTCCCTCAACAAGAGAAGTTTTTCAAGGGGACACAAGCTCAAGATGATCTTCCACCACAAGACTACGAGCAAAAAGGCAAGAACAAGCTTCAAGAGGAAATTGATGCATTTGAAGAAGCTCCTAAGACCTTAGTCAAGTGGATTCCCAAGACTACTTCAAGTTCCACTTCATCAAGTACGACTACAACTCCAAGGATTCCCATCAAGATGATGTGGATCCAAAAGAAGAAGAACTAGAAAGTTCTTGAGGGTGACTCCGCCAACATACTTCACTCTTATCATTTTGGCAAGAACAAGTGCAATCAACTTCCACATCTTGCACTAGTTCAAGGAGTCACAAACCCTCTTGTTGGTAAGACAAGGGACAAGGTAACCTAAAAGTTTTCATGGACATCATCTTTTGTGTGCATCACTCTATGTCTATGGATATCCTTGTTTGTTCCTTGTGGGACTAACCCATGTAGGTATTGAAAGTGCAATTCACTCAAATGGATAGCTCCAAGAGATCTACATCAACATTGAGCATCCACATCTTCAATGTCTACATGAAGTCATCATCGACAAAACCCAAGGTTAGTTCATCCCTCTTAGGGGGGATATCACATCTAGGGGGAGCTTTACTCTAAGACTGAGCTAAAGCAACTCTAAAGATGTGAACAAAACAATGCTTTATGTAAAAGTGGTAACCCCACTTGAGCTTAAACGATGAGTATGACCTACGATCAAGTGTTCTCACTTGACTCCTAAGTCAATATACTCATATATAGATGACCTAGTCATCGCAAATTGCTTGATAGATGCTAGAATTGGTTGTGCATGCTTTGCCACATATTTCATTTGCTATCTTATTGTGTGAGCATGCTGATTGCATATTTTACTCATTCGAGGACATCCACTTGTTGCTTTGATTGTTCGGCTTTATCTTCTTTTGCCAAGTGGATGGACAAGAATGCCTAAGAACCTCCTCTAGCTATCTATGCTTTTCTCGTCTCAAACTCTATTCATGCTGCATCACAAAATTTGATCAAGTCAGATTCGAACCACTCTGTGTGAGGAGCGCTCGGAGTCCCCGATTCGTCATAGACTTAAACTTCCAAAACCTCTTTGTGATTCTCGGTCTGACCGATACTCCACTTTCGGTCCTACCGAGATCATTAAGTTGATCTAAGTTTTCAATCTCGGTGCAACCGATTTGAACCTTTCAGTCTCACCGAGTTTCAGTAACTGCATGCAGTTATGAATCTCGGTGCCACCGAGTTGTTCAACTCGGTCACACCGACAGGGTCGGGCTATATATAGTCACGGGCAAAATTTGGAAATTTCTCCGAACCCCTTCGCCCGCGCGATAGCCTGCTCTGCCCCCGAGGTCTCCGGATCGTCTTCTCGCCGCCAGCAGCCTCCAGTCGCTGGTCTCCGTCGCCATCAACGGGATTTCTGCCCAGCCGTTGCCGCCGTAGCAAGTCCCCGCCGAACTAGGGTATGGACTTGATCTTTGTGCTATTCCTCAATCTGATTCCTAGCACATTGTGATCACATTGTTTTTGGCCACGTTTGATAAACTTCTATCCAGTCAAAACGCTCATAGATTAGGTTTGATTCGAAAATTCTAGGTTTAGGTTTCCGCCGAAACTATCTCGGACCCACTGAGTTGAAAAACTCGGTCCCACCGATTTGGCTTATGCCATTGCACAAGTAAAACTCGGTCTGACCGAGAATTACTATCGGTGTGACCGATTTTTGAACTCAGTGAAACCCTAGCAGTGTCGGTGCCACCGAACTGTGACTCGGTCTGACCGAGTTCACTAGTTTAGGTTCCAAAACTGCTTCGGTATCACCGAGTTTGAAAATCGGTAGATCCGAGATGATTTCAGTAGGAAACTAAAACTAAGTTGTTGGATCATTCTTTTTTCAAAAATCTCTGCATTTTGTGATGCTCATCCACTCTATCTCCTCTATAATCTATTCACAGGGTCAACAATCAGTTTGCAACATGTCAGACCAGAGTGACAGCCAAAACTTGTCAGAGCAGCAAGTGCAGTTGAGTGAGGGCACTAGCCCCTCAAGTTCCTCAGATGATGGCAGCAGGAGCACACCCAGCAACCTACCTAAAGCTGCCACGAGACAAAGGAAGAAGAAAACCTCAGATTCTGAAGATGAGGACTATGTGGCGGAGGAAGAGGCCACCTCCAAGAGAGTTGAGCCAACTCAAGGCTCAAAGCCAGGCCTGAAAATCAAGAGGCCAGCAGGCAGGCAACCCATGTCAAAGGCTAGAGCCTCAACTGAGAAGCCTGCTCCCATTGAGCCCGTTGCAGCTGAGAGCAAGAAGAGGAAAGAAAGAGTGAAGAAGACTGTAGCCAGAGTGCTTGGGAAAGCCTCCATCATGGTAGAAGAGGAGGAGGAAGAAGAGGCAGCTGCACCAGCGCCTAAGGCAGCCAAACTTATGGGAGATGCCATAAGGTCAGGGGGAGCTGCATCCAAGCCCAAGGAAGCACCTAAGGCTGCATCTAAGCCTAAGAGTGCACCAAAGAGAAACACAAGAAGCATCCCAGCCACTAAGAAGAACAAGGCCCCAGTACCCGAGACTGTTGCAGAGGAAGAGGAAGAGAGTGTCCTTCGGAAGCTCAAGCCCAAGATCCCAGACCACAACGATGCTCATCCTGTGGCTGAGGATATGAAGCTCAGGAGAGATTCAGGGCTCAGGAAGTGGAGAGAAGCAGATTCATATGCTTCTAGGAGAAGGACTACAGTGGACTACAGATTTCATACCAAGGAGCAGCAAGATTTCTATGAGACAGTGCTACTTGACAAGAAGCCAATCATATGTGACATGAGATGGCTCGACTGGACCTATATCAAGGACAATGAAGAGTACTACCCAGGAGTTCAGGACAGCTTCAAGGCGTGTGGAGTAGAGGACTTTGTTGGGCAGAAGCTCACAAAGTGGAACGAGGAACTCATCATGCAGTTCTACTCCACAGCTCACTTTTATCCAGATGGGAGGATTACATGGATGTCTGAGGGTACGAGGTACCACTCTACTGTTGAGGAATGGGCGAAGCTGATCAATGCCCCAGAGGAGCAAGCAGATGACTTGGACATTTATGCCAAGAAAAAGATGGACCACAACTCCATGTCCAACATGTACAAGGAGATTCCGAATGAAGCACTTGACACGTTCAAGTTTGGCTCAGTGCATTATCTGCTCTCAGGATTGCCTACGATCAACTGGATCCTTAGGCACACCCTTCTGCCCAAGTCTAGAGATCACAAGATGATCAGAGGTCACGCGATCAATTTGCTTCATGTTTTTGACGTGCCTCAAAAATTCAAAGTTATGAGCCTCATAGTGGAAACGATCAAAAGGACTGCGGCAGATCAGAAGAGGAGCTGTGGATATGCCCCTCAGATTCAGGAGCTCATCAACTCCAAGATGGGCACAAGCGTATATTTGTTGGATAAGGAACACCTGCCCATCCGTCCAGATTTCAAGAACAATGAAGTTGTGATGACAGAGAATGAACCATCATCTGCCCATGCACAAGCTCAGAAGGAGAAGGCGAAGAAGGAGAAAGCTGCCAGGATGCCTACTCAAGCGGAGGCATCTGATTACTTCCTGAAAACCAAACAAGAGCAGCTCAGTTACTTGATTGCGTCCACCCTGCGGATTGAGCAGAGTATAGCCACCCTGACTCAGAACCAGGCGAGCTTAGAAAGGATCATGGAACAAAGATTCTATGACTTGGACATCAAGGTGACAGAGATACAGACTGCTGTGGAGCAGCTCCAGGACGACATGAATGAGAGGAGAGGTAGGACCACGACTCATGCTTTTGCGAGGGTGCCACGAGGTCCGAGGTCGTCTGCACTGCCAGTTACTGACACCAGAGCTACAACATCTGCACCAGCCACAGCCTCAGTTCCACCAGCTCCAGCATCCACTTCAGCCTCGACTCCGACCACGTCTACCGAAGGCTTTGTCCTTGGAGTGCTCCGGACTCCACCACCACCTAAAGATCAAGCCTGAGCGTCGATCTAGTGCTATGCATTTTCTAGGAACTTTTTGGTAACTTGTTGCCAAAGGGGGAGAAGATGTATAGATCATAGGCTTCGAGAGAGAGAGTGTTGCTTTTCTCTCTTGCTTTATTTGGTGTTTTTTTTTCGAACCTTGTTTGCTTGTGTGTGAGATACTACGTCCTTATGCTTGTGAGACATCGATGATCATGTGTTTGATCATAAGCTACACTTAATGTTCGCTTAATGCTTGCTTAAATATTACCATTCTATCTATCGTTTGTGATCATTCACTATTCTTGGTGATGAGTGCATGCATTTCAATCTCATCATTTTGAGCGCTCCACCAAGATGTATGTGACATGGAAGAGTAACCCATGACTCTAACTCTTTGTGCATTTGTAGTCCAAAGCAAATTTTAAATATGCACAAATTTAGGGGGAGCTCTTACTTGTCACATACTTCTCAAAGCGATGATATATTTCATGCTTATTATCTTTTGTCGAGGCTTTGATCTATATGTTGTCATCAATTACCAAAAAGGGGGAGATTGAAAGTGCAACTATCCCTAGGTGGTTTTGGTAATTCATAACAACATATAGTTCATTGAGCTAATACTATTCCAAGATAATTATTTCAGGAAAGCTCAATGATTGGCATGGCATGGATGTGAAAGTGGAACCCTCAAAATGCTAAGGACAATGGATTGGCTCAAGCTCAAAAGCTCAAGACTCTTCATTTTATATTTTAGTGATCCAAGATCACATTGAGTCCATAGGAAAAGCCAATACTATCAAGGAGGGATGAGGTGTTGCTTAATGAGCCTCTTGCTTCATGTGCTTAATGATATGCTCCAAAATCCTCAGCTACTTTCCCACTTCCACATATGACCTAAACCCTAAGCCAAACTCGGTCCTACCGATTCTTCCTATCCGGCGCCACCGAGTTTCATTTGTCATAAGCCACTGCCAAACCCTAGCAAATCGGTTCTACCGATAGGGATCTCGGTCTCACCGAGATGGGGTTGCAAACTCTCTGTTTCCCTTTCGTAACTTTTTGGTCTCACCGAAAGAGCGAATCGGTCCCACCGAGATTGCAATGTAAATTCAGTGTTTCCTTTTTGTAACTTTTCGGTCTCACCGAAAGAGCAAATCGGTCCCACCGAGTTTGCCTGACCAACTCTCTAGTTAGCTAATTACCAAATTCGGTCCCACCGAGTTTGTGTAATCGGTCTCACCGAGATTACGTTATGCCCAAACCCTAACCGAATCGGTCCTACCGAGTTGCATGTCAGTCCCACCGAAATTCCTAACGGTCACTAGGTTTACTATTTCGGTCAGACCGAGTTTTCTGATTCGGTCCCACCGAGATTGGTAAATTGTGTGTAACGGTTGGATTTTGTGTGGAGGCTATATATACCCCTCCACCTCTTTCTCATTCAGTGAGAGAGCCATCAGAACACACACACCATTCCAACTCATATGTTCTGAGAGAGAACCACCTACTCATGTGTTGAGACCAAGACATTCCATTCCTACCATATGAATCTTGATCTCTAGCCTTCCCAAGTTGCTTTCCACTCAAAATCTTCTTTCCACCAAATCCAAATCCTATGAGAGAGAGTTGAGTGTTGGGGAGACTATCATTTGAAGCACAAGAGCAAGGAGTTCATTACCTACACACCATTTGTTACTTCTTGGAGAGTGGTGTCTCCTAGATTGGCTAGGTGTCACTTGGGAGCCTCCGACAAGATTGTGGAGTTGAACCAAGGAGTTTGTAAGGGCAAGGAGATCGCCTACTTCGTGAAGATCTACCGCTAGTGAGGCAAGTCCTTCGTGGGCGATGGCCATGGTGGGATAGACAAGGTTGCTTCTTCGTGGACCCTTTGTGGGTGGTTGCTTCTTCGTGGACCCTTCGTGGGTGGAGCCCTTCGTGGACTCGCGCAACCGTTGCCCTTGGGTGGAGCCCTGTGTGGACTCGCGCAACCGTTACCCTTCGTGGGTTGAAGTCTCCATCAACGTGGATGTAGGATAGCACCACCTATCCGAACCACGGGAAAAACATCCGTGTCTCCAATAGAGTTTGACTTCTCCAAACCCTTCCCTTTATACTCTTGCAAGTTGCATGCTTTACTTTCCACTGCCCATAAACTCTTTGCATGCTTGCTTGAATTGTGTGATGATTGCTTGACTTGTCCTAAAATAGCTAAAATCTGCCAAGAACTAAAATTGGGAAAAGGTTAAGTTTTTAATTGGTCAAGTAGTCTAATCACCCCCCCTCTAGACATACTTTCGATCCTACAATATGCTCCTCGATTATTACCACATCTCCCACCCCGGGAACGTTAACGGTTTGCCCACAATAATATTGGGCGCGCCTACTCTCATGTGTTGTTGGCACAACAAGCGGGAGGATTGATGGCGCCGCCTGTTCTCCCAGCTGGGGAACGGTTTTACCGCATTTTTTGCCAGCTGATTTGCTCGAGCTCGAGCTCGCCTCTTTCTGTAGACGTGCTCGATTTAACTTCCTGAGGTGGCGCTCATAGTCTGTGTCAACAGGCTTGGGAGCTGGTGGTCTAGCCATACGAATGAAGTGGTCAATCTTTTCCACAGGCACTTTCTCCCTTGGCGGCGGTGGCGGTTTCGGTGCAAAATGGGCTTCCACCTCGGCCTTTGATATGGCTACGTTTTCCTCCTCGGACTTGTCGTAAGGCCTCTGCGGAAGAGGTGCGAGGCTTGGACCATATTGAAATCGCTTGCCTCCGCTTGTACCTGCAGTACTACCTCGACCTGTACTGCTACGCACCATAGCTGAGGCGGCTCTCTTCCGTGATTGCTGAGGCGGCAAAGACGGCTGACGTGGCTGAGTTGGAGGAGGACGAGTGGCCTGAAGCTGTGACGGACTTGGAGGAGGAGTGGCCTGAAGCTGTGCCGGACTTGAAGGAGGAGTGGCCTGATGCTTTGCCGGACTTGGAGGAGGAGTGACCTGAAGCTGTGCCGGACTTGGAGGAGGAGTGGCCTGACGCGTTGGTGGACTTGGAGGAGCGGGAGTCTGCTGACTCGGTGGCGGACTGCGACGAGGAGTCGGATGACGCAGTGTCGATGGCCTTCGAAAGATGATGCAATCCTTTCTCCATAGGATGATACGATGGTTGGCCTCTCCTAGTGTGTGCTCATCGTCACCTCCAGGAATGTCAAGCTCTAGCCCCGAATATTGGTCCACCACCTCATCAACCAAGACACGAGCATAGCCCGCTGGAATCGGGTTGCAATGGAAGGTTGCCTCGGGGGGATTTGTAAAAGCAAGGGCGCCCGCCACATTCATGGATATGTTCTTCATTTTGAATTGTAGCTCGCAGTTAGTGTTCTCCATGATGTCATCCACTGGGTAGCTATCCAGCAATGCGTCGCCCGGGGCGGAACCCACGCTGCTTCTCGGCATGGATGGGACGGTGCTATCCATTGGTGGATCATCCGCTAGCTGTTGAGACCCCCTTTGCTGGCTAAGTGAGTCGATCTGCTCCTGGTGCCGCTGGAATTTGATTGCCAAGTTCGCGTGCGCTGATTCTAGGCCTTGAAGGCGTTCATAGTCTAGCTTCCTCTGCTCCTCCTCCATCTTCCTCTTCTTCTCCTCCGCAATCTTCTTTCTCGCACGGGTTCTGTAGTCGGCGTTCCAGTCCAAAAACCCCTCATGCCACGGAATAGCGCCCATGCCTCGTGTTCTTCCCGGGTGTTCAGGATTTCCCAGGGCACACGTAAGCTCGTCGTTCTCTCTATTGGGCTCGAACAACCCGGATCAAGCCACTTCTATTGCAACAAGTAGCTTATCTTCGGCTCCGTCCAGACATGCCTTCTTGGAAACTTTGCCTGTCTTCGGGTCCAACTCCCCCCATGCGCATAGAACCAAGTCCTGCACCTGGGGGGCCAGCTCAATGTTTCTGGAGTGACACCTGCATCCAGCATCTCTTTCTCAAACTTATCCCACTTAGGCATTCCCACCGCATAGCCACCTGGCCCCAGCTTATGGAACTTATACTTTTTTGCGGCATTGGCCTTGTTTATTCTCGACCATTCCTTAGATAATTCCGAATCCTTGAATTTCACGAAATTGTCCCAATGAGCACTTTGGTTCTCTAGTGTTCCCTCGAATACTGGAGTCTTCCTTCCTCCGTTGACGTACTTGGCCCATTCACGAATCTTGTGGTTCTTGAATGCAACCGCCATCTTCCTAAGAGCAGCGTCCTTGACTTTCTCCACATCTGCATTTGTGAAATGATCTGGTAGGGTGAAATGTTCCATGAGCGTTTCCCAAAGCAACTGTTTTTGTCTGTCGTCGACAAAAGTAACTCCTGGACGTGGCTTTGATGGCTCTCTCCATTCTTGAAGGGAGATCGGGAGTTGGTCCTTCACAAGAACTCCGCACTGACAAATGAACTTGTCCGCAATCTTCTTAGGTGTGAATGGTTCGCCATTAGGTCTGATTGCCTCGATATTGTACTTTATGCCCTCCTTCAACTTTTTGTTCGGGCCTCGTTTCGTTCTGTTGCCTGAAGATTTGCTCGATCCGGATGGCTGAAAGAAGAAAGATCGATTCGTTAATATATCTTCAAGTCATTTAAAACATGTGATGATCACCAGATGCCTGCTTATATAAATATATATACCTCGCCGGTCTTTGTTGTTTCAAGATCAACATTTTCTTCGTCATGTTCATAGTTCACGACTTCATCAATTCGGTCGTCGCGATCGAATATCATATCACCCTCCCCGGTGTTGTTTAGATATTCGGAGCCGTCATAATCTTCTTCATTCTGATCATCATCTGGCCCACGAGGATTGCGTATGATATTGAACAGGGCCTCTTCTCCCTCTCTGCCGGTATTGTCCGCCATAGATTTTGTTTAACTAATCCAAAAAGTATATTCAAATTACAATGCATGGATGCAATCAATTAATAAGTAAAAGCTGAATCAATCATAGTACATAATAAGCATCATCGAATATAATCTCGAATACGTCGTCTCGAATAATAGATATAATCTCGAATACATCGTCTCGAATAATAGATATAATCTCGAATACATTGTCTCGAATAATAGATATAATCTCGAATACATCGTCTCGAATAATATATAATATCGAATACATCGTCTCGAATATTATATATCGAGTACATCACTGGCTAGGTAGCTAATAAAGATCGAATACTACAGAAGAATCTAGGACACTCGCGGTTCCTGCGGCGCGGGCGGTGGACACCCAAAGAGAAGGAACCCTCACAGGATCATAGCTGAAGTGAGATCCCTGAAGAAACTGCCAGGTATTGGAGAACTTGCCGCCTTCTAACACAACCATGTAGCGATGGACGTGCTCGTCCTCCTCCCTGACACGGCGACGTACCACCTCCGGCGGGGCCGGCTGTGACGCCCCCGATTTGACCGTACACTAATCATACACGCAAACGTGTACGATCAAGATCAGGGACTCACGGGAAGATATCACAACACAACTCTACAAATAAAATAAGTCATAGAAGCATCATATTACAAGCCAGGGGCCTCGAAGGCTCAAATACAAGAGCTCGATCATAGACGAGTCAGCGGAAGCAACAATATCTGAGTACAGACATAAGTTAAACAAGTTTGCCTTAAGAAGGCTGACACAAACTGGGATACAGATCGAAAGAGGCGCAGGCCTCCTTCCTGGCATCCTCCTAAACTACTCCTGGTCGCCGTCAGCGGGCTGCATGTAGTAGTAGGCACCTCCCGAGTAGTAGTAGTCGTCATCAACGGTGGCGTCTGGCTCCTGGACTCCAGCATCTGGTTGCGACAACCAAAAAGAAAGGAAAGGGGGAAAAAGGGGGAGAAAGCAACTGTGAGTACTCATCCAAAGTACTCGCAAGCAAGGAGCTACACTACATATGCATGGGTATCAAATGGAATAAGGGTATCATATGTGGACTGAACTGTAGAATGCCAGAATAGGAGGGGGATAACTAATCCTGTCGAAGACTACGCTTCCGACCACCTCCATCTTGCAGCATGTAGAGAGAGTAGATGGTAAGTTCACCAAGTAGCATCAAGTAGCATCGTATAGCATAATCCTAACCGATGATCCTCCCCTCGTCGCCCTATGAGAGAGCGATCACCGGTTGTATCTGGCACTTGGAAGGGTGTGTTTTATTAAGTATCCGGTTCTAGTTGTCATAAGGTCAAGGTACAACTCCAAGTCGTCCTGTTACCGAAGATCACGGCTATTCGAATAGATTAACTTCCATGCAGGGGTGCACCACATAACCCAACACGCTCGATCCCATTTGGCCGGACACACTTTCCTGGGTCATGCCCGGCCTCGGAAGATCAACACGTCGCAGCCCTACCTAGGCACAACAGAGAGGTCAGCACGCCGGTCTAAATCCTATGGCGCAGGGGTCTGGGCCCATCGCCCATTGCACACCTGCACGTTGCGTACGCGACCGGAAGCAGAACTAGCCCCCTTAATACAAGAGCAGGCTTACGGTCCAATCCGGCGTGCGCCACTCAGTCGCTGACGTCACGAAGGCTTGGGCTAATACCACGACGTCGAGTGCCCATAACTGTCCCCGCGTAGATGGTTAGTGCGTATAAGCCAGTGGCCAGACTCAGATCAAATACCAAGATCTCGTTAAGCGTGTTTAAGTATTCGCGAACGCCGACCAGGGCCAGGCCCACCTCTCTCCTAGGTGGTCTCAACCTGCCCTGCCGCTCCGCCACAAAGTAATAGTCGGGGGCCGTCGGGAACTCAGGCCCACCACTACCTGGATGGAGCCACCTACCCCTTCAGCCCCCATCTCCAAACAGTATCACGGTAATGTAACAGTGTAAAGTATATAGTATAGCATGGCAGACGGACAAGAGTGTAGGGCCACTGATGGAATACTAGCATCCTATACTAAGCAGTAGGATAGCAGGTAAAGGTAACAACAGTAGTAGCAAGGACATGCTATGCAGCAGTACAGGATTAACTGAAAGCAGTAACATGCTACACTACTCTAATGCAAGCAGTAGAGAGAAGAGTAGGCGATATCTGGTGATCAAAAGGGGGGGCTTGCCTGGTTGCTCTGGCAAGAAGGAGGGGTCATCGACAACGTAGTCGACCGGGGCACCAGCAACGGCGTCAGTCTCGTAGTCTACCGGAAAGAAGTAACGGAGGGGGAACACAATAAATAACAGAGCAATCAAAGCATCACAAAGCATAACATGGCAATACGCGGTGCTAGGGGTGACCTAACGCAGTAGGAGGTGATACCGGTGAAGGGGGGAAACATCCGGGAAAGTATCCCCGGTGTTTTGCATTTTCGGACAGATGAACCGGAGGTGAAATGTTGCAGGTTCACTATGCTAGGGATGTGTGGCGGGCGAACAGGCTGCGTAACCAGATTCGTCTCGTCGTTCTGAGCAACTTTCATGCACAAAGTTTTTTCATCCGAGCTATGGATTATTTTATATTAATTTTTAAAGATTTAAAAGATTTTCTAAATTTCTGGACCTAATTTAATTCGAAATACTATATGAGAAAACTACTATGTGTACCCAGAGGGTAACAAGTCTCTTAGTATGACAGGTGGGGGTCCAGGGGGTCTAGTCAACAGTGTAGTCAAAAGGTTGACCAGTCAAAGTTGACTAGTCAACAGGGTCAAGGGGACCCACCTATCATTGGCACATGTGTTGATTTTATTTATTCAATTAGTTCAATTAGTGGTGGGGCCCAATTGTCAGTGAGACATAATTTTATCAATGGATTTAATTGTTTAGACTAGACTAATTATTAGTAAGTGGGGGCCCATTATTCAGACTGTTAGGTGTTGGGTTAGTTTTAAAGGCTGGTTAGGCCTGCTGTTAACGATGGTGGCCTTTGGCCACGGTGGACGGGCTCAGGGGAACCACGGCGGAGGGGTTCCCTACAGCAGCAGCAGCGGTTGGAGCCGACGCGGGCGCGGCCAGCGACCGGCGGCGACGGCAGGGTCGTGTGACCGGGCGGGGCAGTAGCGGCGGGGCGTACACAGGCGGGCGACGAGCGCAGGTCGTCCGGCACGGGCGTAGGGGGAAGGCAACAGCAGTGGGAAAGTGGGGCCGGTGGCTGGTACGCGGGTTGGAGGAATGCCGGGAGCTGCGACGGGCGGCGCAGTTCGCGAGCGGGCACGACCGGCGCACGGAAGGACGCGGTGGGGCGTGGCCAGGGGCAGCCAAGGTGCGCGGACCCATCCAGGGCTCACGGCGAGTGGAGCCGAGCGGTGGTCGGGCACGGTCGTGTGCGAGACAGAGGCGCGATGAGTGCGTGCTCATCGTGAGCTCGTCGCGACGATCTACGGTGGGAGAAATGGAAGGGGAAGAGGGGGGGTGTCGACGGAGGGCCTCACAGGGGGCGCAGGGTCGAGGGGAAGTCGAGGTCGAAGGGGGCCGAGGATGCGACGGAGCGTCGAAGTGGTGGCCGAGGCGGACGTGCACCGGGCGACGATGGACGAAGGCGAGGCGGCGACGGGGTTGCCGCCGGCAACGGCGCACGGCGACAGAGGCGAAAGAACCGGGGCGAGGAGCTCCTCTCCTGTGTGCGTGTGTGTGTGGTGTGGTGGCGGCGGGTGAGTGAGACAAGGGGAGAGGTGGGAATCGTGCGGGGAGTGGGGTGATGGGCTAGGGTTCGGTGGTGGGGAGGCCATATATGTTAGGGGCGACTGGGCCGGCTTTGACCAGCTGGGCCACTCGGTCCAGTGGAGGGGGTCAGCCCTTTTCAATCCTTTTATTTATTTTTGTTTTACTTTTCTTTTTATTTATCTTTATTTTACTTTTCCTTTTGTATTAGCTTTATAAATTATAATAGTAGTCACCAATTTTAGTGTTAATAATTATGCTACTGCCCAACTAAATAAATAGTTTATTATTTTATAAAATACAAAAGACATTTATTTTATTGTTTTACCTACTGTTTCAAATATTTTAGGCCCCTTAAATACTTTTCAAAAAGTTTGATTTCACCACTATAATGGCCTTTGGATTATTTACCACCTTTTGAACATTTTAGTTTGAAAATCGAAAACCTTTATAGTTTGACTTTATTTTAAATCTAAATTTGAACGAGTTTTGAATCAACGTGGGACTATCAACAGTAATCGTGGTGACGTGGCAACAATAGTAGAGGTTTACTGTAGCTTAATTATCCGGGCGTCACACCGGCTCCCTCCACACCGACACTGGCCACGCGAACGCCACCAAACAAGATCAGGGTCGACGACGGGACCCGGGGCCGGGTTCCTTATCAAGCGGCGCACCCCTCCAGGCAGCACCTCCCAGTGCCAGCCCGGCGGAGCCTAGTCCCAGACATGGGTCAGCCGGACATCGTCGCGGACGGGTCGACGGCGAGGATGCGGGCCAGGCATCGTCGAGAACAAATACTAGCTATATGCCCGCAAAAAGTAACATTTTTTTAATGATTGGATTTTGATAACTAAAATTTCTAACATTTCTATATAACTAACATTCCTATAACATTTCTAACAATGCTATATAACTAACATTTCTATAACATATCTATAACATTTGTAATATTTCTATAACTAAAAAACAGAAAAAATTATAACATTTCTATATATATAACTAACATTTGTATAACATTTCTAATATTTCTATAACTAAAAAAAGAAAAATTTCTAACTTTTTTATAACTATTTCTATAACTAAAAAACAGAAAAATTTCTAACAATTCTAACAATTTTATAACTATTTCTATAACTAAAAAACAGAAAAATTTCTAACAATTCTAACATTTCTAACGATGCTATATAACTAACTATTTCTATAACTAAAAAACGAAAAATTTCTAACAATGCTGTGTGTGTGTGTGTGCTCACCGGCGAGGCGAGAGGCGACGGGGGGGGGGGGGGGGGGGGGGCGACCGGCGCGGCGACGACGGGGATGGCGAAGACGGGGACAGGGACGGGGCGGCGACGACGGGGACGGGGCGGCGATGACGGGTGTCGGTTTACTGTAGCTTAATTATCCGGGCGTCACAATTCTCCTCCACTACAAGAAATCTCGTCCCGAGATTTAAGAGGTGTGTAAGGGGGAAGATCTGGTTATGAAATTCTAACAGATTTTCTCGGTCTTAGCTGCTCTTCTCGAAGAGGTTGACGCTTCTCGTTGATGTCTTCATTTCTCTACTCCAGGTCATCATGATGAAGTGGCCATCCTCCCTTCCAAGTCTTCATCATACTAACGAAAGATTAAGGGGGTATACTGGAAGAATGGACCTCTGCATGGTAGACTATCTAGTAGACAACAACGAGGAAGGTGGCGGAAAGTAACTCTCGAATTGAAACTTAAGTAATTATCGAGAGCAAAGTAAGGAGGTATCATGGGAAGTTTCGAGCGGTTAGGCAATCGTTCGATGCCTGAAACGAAGTGTTGAAGGGGTTTAGAGCAATGTGAATAAGCATTGCATTTGATACCTGAATAGATCAACAGGCGGGTGGCCCGTGAATTACATACAAAGTCAAGCGCGAGGAATAACTTTGACAACAGGGTGTACAGGAGAGTCAGGTTTCGATCCTGTGGAACTGTGGGTTATGGGCCCACCATGTGGGTTAAAATTAGGAGCGGTGACATCTTGCACGGTCATAAAAGCAAGGCATGTCAGAGGGTAGGTATGTTGGCAACAACATCGATACCAAGGGCGAGGGACGAAGAGAACCATTTTCCTGCTCATTGTACGAGGTAGACCAATAGGCAAAGTTCTCGTCCATCTGTGGTCATCGGAGTGTCATCAACAATAGTAACAGGGTCTTGCTGACAGAATTGTTCACCGAGGTGTTTACATAAGCAGTGAATTATTACTGCTTAGATCATATAGATCACAAGAAAGGTTAAACCAAACAATGGAAAGGAAAATATGTTTATTAGATAATCAGAACAATGGAAAGTAAAATGTGTTAGAAACACATATTTCAAGGGTATATCCTTCCCGAGGACAAGCAGAGCATGATATCCATGACAGGATATAATGTAGAAAACTCCTTAGGTAGGGGAGAGAATTTTCATGACATTACCCATACAACGGTGTTTAGGATAATTAAGAAAGAAACATTTAGCATTGGGCTTCAAATGTTCTTGTTGAAAATCGGAGTACCACAAACATGCTTCGAGATAGCATTGACATGGTTTTCAAGCAAAGGTCGGATTTTGGATACACAAAGGATCCATCAGGAACAACTTATAGAATAAGTCTTACAATTTCCTCATGGAAGAATGGATAATCTTTCTAAAAGGAAGAACTATACCAATAGGCCCTCCAGCCAGGTGTGCTAGGCATGACATCCCCTTACCGGGCCGTATAAAGACCAACATTTATAACTCTTGGAAATATGTTCCAACCATCATATCTGACCGATATTTAGATCTGATTGGTGTCAGGATACCTCAGACTCAGGATGCCTAAGAAGAAAAGGTGCAACACAATTGACGAGACGACATTGTAAGATTCTCAGGAAATGTACTATGGTAGCGAGTTCCGAAACAAGAGTTCATCATTAAAACCAAGGAGAGGATGAAGAGGTGGCTGATGAACTCAGCGACAATTCATTGAGATTTTCAAAAGATGGATTTCCACAATTATGTGAACAAGGAGATAACATTTGTCAGATCAAATGATATAAGGAAGTATGCTCGTGGAAAACATACACAATTAAACATTGGTTGAAAGGTGCGCCCAAAATATGGGTTGGGTTGCACGACCAATGTCAGAATGGTGATTCAATAATCAATAGTCTAAGAACGAACGACCGACCATTAACTTCAAAGCAATAGGGTTGCTAGAAGTGCAGAATCCAAACAACACCGTTCACTTGTTGGTACCCCGGTTGGAATCAACACGAGGACCAAGAAAGAATGGTGATGGTGAGAAGTATCACGATACCAAGAATTCTTAAGAGGTGGTGATATTCCCACGACATTCTTGACATAAAAGGTGGTAATTCTCCAAGGTAAAGAAGAACGATGCTGGGTAGCAAGGAACTCAAGGTATAACACAAAATATGAACAATTTGTGTTGGAGGGAAGGCAATAAAGTGGCCGATGATAACACAACTCATCGAGGGCAAGGATGGTATTTCTCTTCATGAATTCAATTGATATCCTGGAAGAGTTCAGAATGTTGATGATGATCATGACACATTTGTCGAGAGGTTTCATGAAGATATAATCGCTCATCGACGACATCAAGCAAAAGGAAGGATGGAGCGAAAAGTTATTGAAACCACGGACGCGACACAAACTCGGAATCAAGCTTGTTGTTTGAGGTGAAATTGTAGGACAAGGAAGATCGACGTAAGCTTAGCTCATCATCGAAAGTTGTCCTCTGGGAATAAGAACCAGGTAGCACAGTTTAAAATCGGCACGATAATGATATAGCCAAGAAGGCCAGGAATGACATGGTCGAGTACAAACTCGTGAGTAAAGGAGATTACTAAGAGTTGTTTAATCGTGGTGCGGACCCAATTTAGTTATCGGAGTCCTCGAGTGTATAACAACTCGGAACCAGGAAACATTGGAATCGGCGAGAATAATAGTTGATGAAGAACTCCTAAGAAGTTATGCGGTTCCATGATAATCTCGAGATACCAGGGGTAATACTCGACGACAGATCAAAGTAGAGGTAGGACTGGGGTATTGCTCTATAGAAGACAAGTGCTTAAACTTGCACAGGAAATGGTATTTAAAGGAGAACATGGTCGGAACCATGACTGCAAAGGATCAATTCACCGATACCAAAGGATATTATATCAAGGAAATAGTTACAAGAAGCTTCCATGATAGGATCTACATCGTGTCCATGGGCATGAACACAAGGTTCAAGGTCGACTCCCACTTCTCCAATGCATAACCTTTCATTTACTTCTCGTGTTCGATGAAGTTGCAGTGTTGAAATTTTATCTGGCGAAATACCAGATGAGTATGACCCGTGAAAACTTCCGAGTTCACACATAGTAAGGAAAGCATAGGTTCAACCCATCAGGGCATCTTAGGAACGTATACCACAAACTTTGGGGTAAATAATACAAGCTTGAAAGTAGAGCATTATTCAAAAGCAGATGATACAATTTACCAAAGGCATTATATACCAATGGAAAGGCTCTCAAGGTTATTCAATATGAAGGACACTGTCGGATAAAATCCAACAAAGGAACCGATGGTCCACAAGGGATTTGATGTGAGCATCGATACTCAACCAGAGGAAGAAGAATGCACGGGCATCATATTATAGAAACAACTGACTAACTCAATTGTCAAATGGAAAGGAATTATGATTTCCAAATCAAGGGATCAGATGCAATGCTCTGATTAGGGATGGATAAGTTGAATATCCTTAGGGTACAATCAACGATAATTAGATTGGTCGAGAACCAATTCCAGTTAAAAGAATGGCAGCTCATCCGGAAAGGTAGTTTATAAGGATCAATGATGATTGCGTGTATTCGCAAACCTATTGAGTCAACAGACTCAAAATGATAATGACAAGGAATGTCAATAAGACTACGAGACTTATGGGATTAACCATAATGCAAGCAAGCAAGAATTTCAAGAGCAAAAGGCTCCAGAGGATTTTTGGAAGATCGGATATTATTTTGAAGACTTTTGTGAAACACATGAACAACTGGGGATGAGTGGATACTCGACAAGTGCGAGGATTTAATTGAAGGGGTATTCATGTGGCAAGGAACTGCTAGGCAGTAGGCACAAAGTATTCTCGGAACAATAGAGAAGACTTCGGGGTATCTTGTAATAACAAGATCAATGGGGGATGATCGGATGAATGGCAAGTGTAAGTAGTTATCCATAAGGATTTATCGGTGGTCGGGAATAGCAAAAGTGATGGGCACAAAGTCTCGAGAGGAATAACAAAGAGTATCTTCGGAATCTTCTGGTGAAGCAGGCCATCATCTGGAATGAAGGGGCTCTCCGGGAGAAAGTATTTACGAGAACCTAGAGTTAGAGTTAGAAAAACCATTTAACCCGAATAGAAGAGAGATCAGGGTCCCAGAGTAAAGGCGAGGAATAAAAGATCCTAATACCACCCAAATGGCGACGTGGGCCCGTAAGCCACACAGCCATGTTAGTAAAAGTTTTGTAATGTCTAGACTCGACTTCGGCCAAGGAGTGTGGAAGGGGGATTCCTACAGGCAGTCGGCTCTGATACCAACTTGTGACGCCCCCGATTTGACCGTACACTAATCATACACGCAAACGTGTACGATCAAGATCAGGGACTCACGGGAAGATATCACAACACAACTCTACAAATAAAATAAGTCATACAAGCATCATATTACAAGCCAGGGGCCTCGAAGGCTCGAATACAAGAGCTCGATCATAGACGAGTCAGCAGAAGCAACAATATCTGAGTACAGACGTAAGTTAAACAAGTTTGCCTTAAGAAGGCTAACACAAACTGGGATACAGATCGAAAGAGGCGCAGGCCTCCTGCCTGGGATCCTCCTAAACTACTCCTGGTCGCCGTCAGCGGGCTGCACGTAGTAGTAGGCACCTCCCGAGTAGTAGTAGTCGTCATCAACGGTGGCGTCTGGCTCCTGGACTCCAGCATCTGGTTGCGACAACCAAAAAGAAAGGAAAGGGGGAAAAGGGGGGAGAAAGCAACCGTGAGTACTCATCCAAAGTACTCGCAAGCAAGGAGCTACACTACATATGCATGGGTATCAAATGGAATAAGGGTATCATATGTGGACTGAACTGCAGAATGCCAGAATAAGAGGGGGATAACTAATCCTGTCGAAGACTACGCTTATGGCCACCTCCATCTTGCAGCATGTAGGAGAGAGTAGATGGTAAGTTCACCAAGTAGCATCGTATAGCATAATCCTAACCGATGATCCTCCCCTCGTCGACCTGTGAGAGAGCGATCACCAGTTGTATCTGGCACTTGGAAGGGTGTGTTTTATTAAGTATCCGGTTCTAGTTGTCATAAGGTCAAGGTACAACTCCAAGTCGTCCTGTTACCGAAGATCACAGCTATTCGAATAGATTAACTTCCCTGCAGGGGTGCACCACATAACCCAACACGCTCGATCCCATTTGGCCGGACACACTTTCCTGGGTCATGCCCGGCCTCGGAAGATCAACACGTCGCAGCCCTACCTAGGCACAACAGAGAGGTCAGCACGCCGGTCTAAATCCTATGGCGCAGGGGTCTGGGCCCATCGCCCATTGCACACCTGCACATTGCGTACGCGGCCGGAGGCAGAACTAGCCCCCTTAATACAAGAGCAGGCTTACGGTCCAATCCGGCGCGCGCCACTCAGTCGCTGACGTCACGAAGGCTTCGGCTGATACCACGACGTCGAGTGCCCATAACTGTCCCCGCGTAGATGGTTAGTGCATATAAGCCAGTGGCCAGACTCAGATCAAATACCAAGATCTCGTTAAGCGTGTTTAAGTATTCGCGAACGCCGACCAGGGCCAGGCCCACCTCTCTCCTAGGTGGTCTCAACCTGCCCTGCCGCTCCGCCACAAAGTAACAGTCGGGGGCCGTCGGGAACTCAGGCCCACCACTACCTGGATGGAGCCACCTGCCCCTTCAGCCCCCATCTCCAAACAGTATCACCGGTAATGTAACAGTGTAAAGTATATAGTATATGCCCGTGATCACCTCCCGAAGTGATCACGGCCCAGTAGTATAGCATGGTAGACGGACAAGAGTGTAGGGCCACTGATGGAATACTAACATCCTATACTAAGCAGTAGGATAGCAGGTAAAGGTAACAACAGTAGTAGCAAGGACATGCTATGCAGCAGTATAGGGTTAACTGAAAGCAGTAACATGCTACACTAATCTAATGCAAGCAGTAGAGAGAAGAGTAGGCGATATCTGGTGATCAAAAGGGAGGGCTTGCCTAGTTGTTCTGGCAAGAAGGAGGGGTCATCGACAACGTAGTCGACCGGGGCACCAGCAACGGCGTCAGTCTCATAGTCTACCGGAAAGAAGTAACGGAGGGGGAACACAATAAATAACAGAGCAATCAAAGCATCACAAAGCATAACATGGCAATACGCGGTGCTAGGGGTGACCTAACGCAGTAGGAGGTGATACCGGTGAAGGGGGGAAACATCCGGGAAAGTATCCCTGGTGTTTTGCATTTTCGGACAGATGAACCGGAGGTGAAATGTTGCAGGTTCACTATGCTAGGGATGTGTGGCGGGCGAACGGGCTGCGTAACCAGATTCGTCTCGTCGTTCTAAGCAACTTTCATGCACAAAGTTTTTTCATCCGAGCTATGGATTATTTTATATTAATTTTTAAAGATTTAAAAGATTTTCTAAATTTCTGGACTTAATTTAATTCGAAATACTAAATGAGAAAACTACTATGTGTACCCAGAGGGTAACAAGTCTCTTAGTATGACAGGTGGGGGTCCAGGGGGTCTAGTCAACAGTGTAGTCAAAAGGTTGACCAGTCAAAGTTGACTAGTCAACAAGGTCAAGGGGACCCACCTGTCATTGGCACATGTGTTGATTTTATTTATTCAATTAGTTCAATTAGTGGTGGGGCCCAATTGTCAGTGAGACATAATTTTATCAATGGATTTAATTGTTTAGACTAGACTAATTATTAGTAAGTGGGGGCCCATTATTCAGACTGTTAGGTGTTGGGTTAGTTTTAAAGGCTGGTTAGGCCTGCTGTTAACGGTGGTGGCCTTTGGCCATGGTGGATGGGCTCAGGGGAGCCACGGCGGAGGGGTTCCCTACAGCAGCAGCAGCGGTTGGAGCCGACGCGG
Source organism: Triticum urartu (assembly GCF_056163025.1). Classification (NCBI taxonomy): domain Eukaryota; kingdom Viridiplantae; phylum Streptophyta; class Magnoliopsida; order Poales; family Poaceae; genus Triticum; species Triticum urartu. Next base: position 697,821,548 of record NC_141879.1, read on the forward strand.
GCGCGGCCAGCGACCGGTGGCGACGGCAGGGTCGTGTGACCGGGCGGGGCAGTAGCGGCAGGGCGTACACAAGCGGGCGACGAGCGCGGGTCGTCCGACGCGGGCGTAGGGGGAAGGCAGCAGCAGTGGGAAAGTGGGGCCGGTGGCTGGTGCGCGGGTTGGAGGAACGCCGGGAGCTACGGCGGGCGGCGCAGTTCGTGAGCGGGCACGACCGGCGCACGGAAGGACGCGGCGGGGCGTGGCCAGGGGCAGCCAAGGTGCGCGGACGCATCCAGGGCTCGCGGCGAGTGGAGCCGAGCGGTGGTCGGGCACGGTCGTGTGCGAGACAGAGGCGCGATGAGTGCGTGCTCATCGTGAGCTCGTCGCGACGATCTACGACGGGAGAAATGGAAGGGGAAGAGGGGGGGGTCGACGGAGGGCCTCACAGGGGGCGCAGGGTCGAGGGGAAGTCAAGGTCGAAGGGGGCCGAGGATGCGACGGAGCGTCGAAGTGGTGGCCGAGGCGGACGTGCACCGGGCGACGATGGACGAAGGCGAGGCGGCGACGGGGTTCCGCCGGCAACGGCGCACGGCGACAGAGGCGAAGGAACCGGGGCGAGGAGCTCCTCTCCTGTGTGCGTGTGTGTGTGGTGTGGTGGCGGCGGGTGAGTGAGACGAGGGGAGAGGTGGGGATCGTGCGGGGAGTGGGGTGATGGGCTAGGGTTCGGTGGTGGGGAGGCCATATATGTCAGGGGCGACTGGGCCGGCTTTGACCAGCTGGGCCATTCGGTCCAGTGGAGGGGGGCGGCCCTTTTCAATCCTTTTATTTATTTTTGTTTTACTTTTCTTTTTATTTATCTTTCTTTTACTTTTCCTTTTGTATTAGCTTTATAAATTATAATAGTAGTCACCAATTTTAGTGTTAATAATTATGCTACTGCCCAACTAAATAAATAGTTTATTATTTTATAAAATACAAAAGACATTTATTTTATTGTTTTACCTACTTTTTCAAATATTTTAGGCCCCTTAAATACTTATCAAAAAGTTTGATTTCACCACTATAATGGCCTTTGGATTATTTACCACCTTTTGAACATTTTAGTTTGAAAGTCGAAAACCTTTATAGTTTGACTTTATTTTAAATCTAAATTTGAACGAGTTTTGAATCAATGTGGGACTATCAACAGTAATCGTGGTGACGTGGCAACAATAGTAGAGGTTTACTGTAGCTTAATTATCCGGGTGTCACACCGGCTCCCTCCACACCGACACTGGCCACGCGAACGGCACCAAACAAGATCAGGGTCGACGACGGGACCCGGGGCCGGGTTCCTCATCAAGCGGCGCGCCCCTCCAGGCAGCACCTCCCAGGGCCAGCCCGGCGGAGCCTAGTCCCAGACATGGGTCAGCCGGACGTCATCGCGGACGGGTCGACGGCGAGGATGCGGGCCAGGCATCGTCGAGAACAAATACTAGCTATATGCCCGCAAAAAGTATCATTTTTTAATGATTGGATTTTGATAACTAAAATTTCTAACATTTCTATATAACTAACATTCCTATAACATTTCTGACAATGCTATATAACTAACATTTCTATAACATATCTATAACATTTGTAATATTTCTATAACTAAAAAACAGAAAAAATTATAACATTTGTATATATATAACTAACATTTGTATAACATTTCTAATATTTCTATAACTAAAAAAAGAAAAATTTCTAACTTTTTTATAACTATTTCTATAACTAAAAAACAGAAAAAATTTCTAACAATTTTATAACTATTTCTATAACTAAAAAACAGAAAAATTTCTAACAATTCTAACATTTCTAACGATGCTATATAACTAACTATTTCTATAACTAAAAAACGAAAAATTTCTAACAATGCTATGTGTGTGTGTGTGCTCACCGGCGAGGCGAGAGGCGACGGGGGGGGGGGGGGGGCGACGGGGACGGCGACGGGCGCGGCGACGACGGGGATGGCGACGACGGGGACAGGGACGGGGCGGCGACGACGGGGACAGACCAGGGCGGCGACGACGGGGACTGGGCGGCGATGACGGGTGTCGTTGTCAAAACCGGCGGATCTCGGGTAGGGGGTCCCGAACTGTGCGTCAAGGCCAAATGGTAACAGGAGACAACGGACACGATGTTTTTTACTCAGGTTCGGGCCCTCTCGATGGAGGTAATACCCTACTCCTGCTTGATTAATATTGATGATATGGGTAGTACAAGAGTAGATCTACCACGAGATCAAGGAGGCTAAACCCTAGAAGCTAGCCTATGGTATGATTGTTGTGTATGGAGTTGATTGCCTACGGACTACAACCCTCCGGTTTATATAGACACCGGATATGGTTAGGGTTACATAAAGTCGGTTACAATGGTAGGAGATCTTGAATATCCGCATCGCCAAGCTTGCCTTCCACGCCAAGGAAAGTCCCATCCGGACACGGGACGAAGTCTTCAATCTTGTATCTTCATAGTCCAGGAGTCCGGCTGAAGGTATAGTCCGGCTACCCGAACACCCCCTAATCCAGGACTCCCTCAGTAGCCCCTGAACCAGGCTTCAATGACGATGAGTCCGGCGCGCAAATTGTCTTCGGCATTGCAAGGCGGGTTCCTCCTCCAAGTCCTTCGTAGAAGATTGTAAACACCAAGAGTAGTGTCTGGCTCTGCAAAATAAGTTTCCACATATTGCCATAGAGAGAATAATATTGACACAAATCAAATCTGCCTACGTATTCCGCAGTGCGTCATCACACTACGGCCAAGTCCTTTACTCGAATCGTTTTTACTTTTCCACCTCAACATGTTTGGCGAGGCGGTTTCCTTGGCACGTCTTGTCAAAGCAGAGATCGTGTACCCCCTTTACGGGCTTCTCATCAATACGGACGTGGGTAACCCAACCGCGCCATTTATCACGGCGCTTGGGAGGCAAGCGAGTTTTACTAGGCTGGTGGGGACGCACAACCGCATCCGCCCATATAAGGGGATAAGGATCCACCCTTTTACCTATGCCTTCTTCCTCTTTTCCCTATCCATCTCCTGTGCACTCGAGCTCTAGCGCCCAGGCCCGCACTTCCCACCTCAACCTTCTCCAGCAATGTCCGGAGCGGGAGGCAAGTGGATGGTCTCCTCCGTCACGGAGGGCCATGTCAAAAAGCTAAGGAAGGCCGGATACTTGTCCAAAGACATCGCGCACCGGCTTCCCGAGGAGGGGCAGCTTCTCCCCACCCCAAGGCCCCATGAGAGGGTAGTATTCCTTCCCCACTTCCTCCGCGGACTGGGTTTTCCACTCCACCCATTTTTCCCGGGGCTCATGTTTTACTATGGCCTGGATTTCCACGATCTGGCCCCGAACTTCGTCCTCAACATCTCGGTGTTTATCGTCGTGTGCGAGGCCTTCCTCCGCATCCGCCCCCATTTTGGCCTCTGGCTCAAGACCTTCAACGTCAAGCCCAAGGTGGTGCGCGGCCGCCAGGCGGAATGCGGAGGCGCCATGGCGGGCAAGATGGCCAACGTCCTATGGCTCGAGGGCTCCTTCGTGGAGACCCTGAAGGGGTGGCAATTGTGGTGGTTTTACATCATCGAGCCACACGATCCGAAATGGATCGCAACCCCCGAGTTCCGATCCGGACCCCCACGCGGCTTATGTCCTGGAAAAAGACGGGCCTGTCGTGGGGCGACGAAAAAGAGGTGACCAGACTGCAGACATGCATCCAGTCCCTGGTGAGCAAGCCGATCAAGCTCGTCAATGTAGTCCAGGTTATGCTCGTCCGCCGGATCCTCCCGTGTCAACAACGGGGCTTTAATCTGTGGGAGTTCACCCCGGCGCAGCACCAAACCCTTAACAGGCTCTTCGACACGACGTATGAAGATGTCTGGAAGGTGCTAACCAAAGGCGCCGAGGCATCCACATCCGCTTCCGAGGACCGCAGATACAGCTCGCAGCTTCACCTTCCGAGGTAAGCTATTTTCACCTTTTACAGGATGTTAAGTTTTTTCATAGTTTGACTCTATGCGGGATCTAAGCTCCCTTACCTTTGACAGGCTTGGCGGGCGAAGTCCGGATCGATTAACTGTCCGGCTCCCTTGCCCGAAGACCCAGCCCCCGCTCTACTAGCGAAGCTGCTGGTTCTAGCACCTTATGTGGTGCCGGAGAAGAAGGCCAAGAAGAAGAAGGCCACGGGGACTCGAAAGAGTTCCCGGCATATGGTGGTGTCGGACTCGTCGTCCGACGAGTCCGAGACGCACTCCCCCCGTGAAGACGAGGAGGAGGAAGAAGAAACCTCTCCCCCCCAGCGGGGGGAGGAGAGAAGAGGAAGGCCGCCCCAACGGGGAGGCCGAGGGGTCTAGGAAAAGGAAGACCCCTCCGCCGGACTACGCCCCCAACGCCGAAGAGGGCAAAGAGGAGTGGCCAAACAGGGTCAAACGTCCGGCGAAATCGTAAGTTCGGATATCAGAATAACTCATGATGTTCCTTTGTTGCACAGCTTTCCCTAATGTCGAACATAATTATGCAGCCCGCCCCGGGCCGAACTCAACGAGTCGTCGAGCGGCTCCCTGGATTCATCGGACGTGAACTCAGTTCCGCCCGCTGTCTCCCCCCGCACTGCGGATGACGCCGAACTGGCGTCGCAACGAGCTCCGGGGCAGGAGGAGGTGGTCCTGGAGGAGCCGCAGGGCGACCTCCCAGACCCCAGGAGTAAAGGGGACAAGACCCCCCAGGGTTCCAAGTCCGGCTTTGTGTCGTACACCGCGCCGGAATCTTCAACAGTTCCGGACTGCGGTAGGCGAACTCCTTCCAAGAGGAGCAAGCCTTCTGAGCCGGCGGCCTCCATCCAACCGGAGGTGCCGGACAATCTGCTCGAGGTGCTTGACGGCGCCTCCATCGACGAGGAGCACCGTACTATTATGAGTACGGTGATCCAGAAGGTTCAGTCCGCCAAGAGCGGACTGAGTGAAGCTTGCGCTAGCCTCCTAATGGGCTTCGAGGTAAGTAAAAATATGTAAAAATATAACCGCATAGACAGTAGCCCCTGATGCTCTGTTTGGCGTTCGGAAAGAAAAGCCGAATAGAGGATCTAGTAAATTTTGCAGGAGTCTAACAATAAAGAGTCAATATGCATGTGCAGGCTTCGCTGCTATCCACCGCCACACTGACTGCGGAGGTGGGTGTCCTGAAACAGGACCTCAAGCTGATTGCAAAAAGAAGGTAGGAAATACCTTACAGAAAAAGTGCCTATAGAGAGGCGTGATTGCAAAAAATAACAGGATTGCACTGCTTATTATAGGGGCCACGACTGAGGTGGCGACCCTCAAGCAGGCGCTGTCCGGGGCCGAAAAGAAAACGGCCGCAGAGCGCACCGAGCGAGAGAAACTTGGGGCTAAGGTCGGCGAGGTGCAGCAAGAGCTTCAGGCTCTCATGAAAAAACATGAGAGTTTGGAGCTTGAGTCAAAGACCCAAGCGTCCGAGCTCGCGGCGGCCCTTGAGACTGCCAAGTCTGCCAAGGCCGAAGCCCAAAAGGCCCTCCAAGAGTTGGAGGAGATTAAGAAGATAGCAGCGGGTAAGGCATTCTTTATGCAAAGCAGAAATATAAAAGTAAACTACTTGTTACTTACCCGAATCCGGAGTTCTCCAGGGGCATTCGCAGATCTTCCCCGTAGCGTATCCGACGCCGCCACATTCTACCGAGCTGAAGAGGGCAGCTCGACGGAGAAGGTGTTCTTGTCTCAGTATGCTGAGGCCGGACACCCTGTGCCCTTGAGCGACCAGCTAAAGCAGCTGGCCGAGCTCCACAAGGCGGCCGAACAGGCCATGAAGGGCTTCATAGTTTGGCTGTGGCCCGGAGAGGCCCTACCTGGGAGCTACTTCGGGCTGGTGCGGCGGCTGGTGGAGGCCTGTCCAAGGCTCGAGGTCATCAAGCGCTCCGTCTGCATCGAAGGTGCCCGTCGGGCCCTTGCCCGTGCAAAGGTGCACTGGGGTAAGCTGGACGGTGAGAAGCTTGTGAAGGATGGGCCGCCGCCGGGGAAGGAGCATCGCAATCCCGAGAACTATTACAAGGATGTTCTTGCGGGTGCCCGCCTTGTGGCGGATGAATGTACCAAGGATGTAATTTTTGAATAAACTCGCTCGTTTTTATCCTGTGCGCTGAAAACTTGTTCATAGGCGCTTAAGCAATGCTTGTTGAATTTAAAATATTATTTTCTGTGCGGCCGTTTATCAAAAAATTGAGAGATGGCCAGTCGTCGGCTTCTGCCCCCATGCCACTAGTGCTGGGGTGTTCGGGATAAACCTGAGCGCTCTTTTTCCCATAGTTGGGTCCTTCGAGGGAGGCGCTCAACACAACGAACCAGGCAATCGGACTATAATGCTTGAACACTCTCACTTAGCCATAGAACTTGATAATTTTAAATTTCGGCGAATCCCCTAGTTCGGAAGACCGAGTTCGGGGCGCTATCCATGCCTTGGCCGGACAAATCCGGCTCCTCGCTCGAAGCGGCATAAGTCTTTAGGGACTCGAAAAAACCTCTCGAATAACGACCGGTCTCTCGCCTCATCATGACAGTCAGTTTTAGCTTTCTCCAATGAGGTGCTTAACCCAGCTCAACCGGGGCACAATCGCAGTGGTTCTCCTAGTGCTACCTTAGCCGATATAGCGGAACGTAAGGCACCAAAACATAGGAGCCGGGCAAACCCAACTATTGACCCAAATCATGATTCGGAGCCGATGCATATAGTGCTATAAGTTCGGGGTGCCGCACTTGTGAAAGTGTACGGACTGATCACACCATATTAAAGGGTACTGAAGCCCCTGGCGTACTTGCCGTACCACAGTGTACGGGTGCAACATGTCATTAATGAACATATATAAAAGAGAGTAATGCAGAAAATAGACAAAAGCTATGCATTGTTTATATAAAGGCTATTTATCAAAGCCGAACGATACAAATAGTGCGGTAAGCAAAAGATATTGGACTATTCAGTATGTCCTGACCGAGGGCAGGCCGCGGAATTGTATTTAAAACAGGTATACCACTCGTAACAGAGACCACTTGGGAGTTCCATAGTGCGGCATGGCTTGTCTGGCTCCCTGGATCTTGCATCGTTTGTGCAGCAGTCGAATTGCCGAACAGGTCGTCCGAAGTATGGAGTCCTGAAGGTAAGAAAAAATTAAAAAGAGAATCCGGCAGCCCCTAGTACGTTTTAAGCCGTATTCTGGGCGTGCCGTTATTGTGCCCCTTCCCCTGTGCCCATGGTATTTCAAGGGCGTAGTTATGTACGCGAGGTACTGGTTTCGCTATGTTGCGATAGCTGGGGTTGGGGCCGCATTGCTACGCTTGCTCAGAGTATGCCAGGCGGTCCTGCTGTGGGTTACTCCGGGCGCGCTTGGTAGTGTCTGGCTTTTTAATGGCCGGACGGGAGAATTGCCTGAGAAGGCTACTTCGTACCTCCGCTGCGAGAGCCGCCTATGCTCCTCCGTACGGAGGGAGCGTTCGGTGTTTCCGTTGACCGTAATTACTCCTCGAGGGCCTGGCATCTTGAGCTTGAGATATGCGTAGTGCGGCACCGCATTGAACTTTGCAAATGCGGTTCGTCCGAGCAGGGCATGATAGCCACTGCGAAACGGGACTATATCGAAGATTAACTCTTCACTTCGGAAATTGTCCGGGGATCCGAAGACCACGTCAAGTGTTACTGAGCCTGTACAGTTGGCTTCTACACCTGGTATAACGCCTTTAAAGGCCGTTCTTGTGGGCTTCATCCTTGAGGGATCTATGCCCAGTTTCCGCACTATATCCTGATAAGCAGGTTCAGGCTACTGCCGCCGTCCATGAGGACTCTTGTGAGATGAAATCCGTCGATGATTGGGTTGAGAACCAATGCGGCGAAGCCGCCATGACTGATGCTAGTGGAATGGTCCCTTCGATCAAAAGTGATCGGGCAGGAGGACCATGGGTTGAACTTTGGGGCGACTGGCTCTATCGCGTATACGTCCCGTAGAGCACGCTTCCGCTCCCACTTGGGAATGTGGGTTGCGTATATCATGTTCACCGTCCGCACTTGTGGGGGAAAGCCCTTCTGTCCATTGTTGTTCGGCGGCTTGGGCTCCTCATCGTCGCTGTGCAGCCCCTTGTCTCTGTTTTCGGCCCTTAACTTGCCTGCCTGCTTGAACACCCAACAATACCTGTTAGTGTGATTGGCTGGCCTTTCGGGGGTGCCATGTATCTGGCACAAGCGATTGAGTATTCGGTCCAAACTGGACGGGCCCTGAGTATTATTTTTGAATGGCTTTTTCTGCTGACCGAATTTATAGCCTTTGAATCCGGCATTGACTGCCGTGTCTTCATTGCTATCGCTGTTAACGCGGCGTTTTTGCTTATTCCGACGTGTCCTGCCACTTTTGTCCTTGGTATCCGAATTACCAGGGTTCTTTGATAAGTTGTTACTGCGAGCTAGCCAGCTGTCTTCTCCCGCGCAAAAGCGGGTCATGAGTGTCGTGAGGGCTGCCATGGATTTCGGCTTTTCCTGTCCCAGGTGCCGGGCAAGCCACTCGTCGCGGATGTTATGCTTGAAGGCTGCTAGGGCCTCTGCGTCTGGACAGTCGACTATTTGGTTTTTCTTTGTTAGGAACCGTGTCCAGAATTGTCTGGCCGATTCCTCTGGCTGCTGAATTATGTGGCTTAAGTCGTCGGCATCCGGTGGTCGCACATAAGTGCCCTGGAAGTTGTCGAGGAATGCGGCTTCCAGGTCCTCTGAAGAACTGATTGAGTCTGCTGGCAAGCTGTTAAGCCAATGCGGGCCGGTCCTTTAAGTTTGAGCAGGAGGTATTTGATGGCATGTAGATCATCGCCGCGTGCCATGTGGATGTGAAGGAGATAATCCTCGATCCATACCACCGGGTCTGTTGTGCCATCGTATGATTCGATGTTTATGGGTTTGAAACCCTCTGGGATTTTATGATCCATTACTTCATTCGTGAAGCATAGCGGGTGTGCGGCGCCTCTGTACTGGGCTATATCACGACGTAGCTCGGAAGCGCTATGTCTGTTGTGTTCGGCCCGGCCGGATTTGTTGTATCCGGAGTGAAGATCATTGTCACATGCCATAGGGCGCCTGCGCGATCCGTAGATCGATCTTGTTTGTCTTGCCTTATCCTCCAGTATGTCTCGCAGGTCGGGCGCATTTTCCCGTGCCTTAGTTGAGCGGCGTCGGGGCATGGCTTGGGTGGAGGGCCGAGGGGCCTCTCTGTCGCGGCCGTGAGGTGGCCGGTCTGCCATGTCATGCATTGGTGATGTAGGTGATTCCTCCTCTGATCGGGGTAGCGGCCTGCGCTTCGGGTAACTCTTGGAGGGGCGTTCGAGTTCATACTCTTCGGCCGTAAGGACTTCAGTCCATCTGTCAGCTAGCAAATCTTGGGCAGCTTTAAGCTGTTGCTTCTTTTTCTTGAGGCTGCTTGCCGTGGCTAAAAGCCTGCGTTTAAAACGCTCTTGTTCGGCGGGGTCTGATGGTATGACGAATTCGTCGTCATCGAGGCTTGCCTCGTCTTCGGAGGGAGGCGTATAGTTATCATCCTCGACCTCTCGGTCTGCCGCTCTCTCATGAGGACTGGCTTCTCCATCTTCCTGTGCCGAATCTTGCTGAGGTGCGTGTTCTTCGGTGTTATCCGGGGTAGTATTATCTCCCATGCCGGAATCACCATTTTTGCTTTGGCGGGATTTAGAGCGGTGCCGCTGACGCCGGCGCTTCGGCTGTTTCTTGGGGGCGTCATCCCCCACTGTTCCATCGCCATCTCCATATTTTGGAGTATCCACCATATATATGTCATATGACGAGGTGGCCTTCCAACGCCCTACAGGTGCTGGTTCCTATTCGTCTCCTACATCGTCGTCCATGCCGTCGATGTCTTCGGAGCTGAAGTCAAGCATGTCGGTTAGATCGTCGATAGTGGCTACAAAGTGGGTGGTGGGTAGGCTTTGAATTTCCTTATCGTCCGTATCCCACCCTCGCTGACTGTAGTCCGGCCAGGGCTCTCCTGATAAAGAGAGAGACTTAAGAGAGCTCAGGATGTCGCCAAAAGGCGAATGCTGAAAGATGTCTGCGGCGGTGAACTCCATTATCGGCGCCCAATCGGATTCGATTGGCAGGGGCGCGATTGGTTCGGAGTCCGGGGAGGAGTCCGGATCCTCGGAGTCACGGGCCATGCGGAGTGCGGGGCTGGAGTTCGGCTCGATCGCCTCTGAGATCGCAGCCCCTGAGGCAGCCTCGACCGGCGCAGTATGCTCCGAATCAATGGTCGAAACCGATGCGTATGCGGCCTCCAAGGCGCTGTTCGGCGGCAGAGCTATATCATGCCCATCGAGACAGTGCAGCACGCTTGGCTGTGGCTCGAATCCATCGAAGATCAAGTCCCCGCGGATGTCAGCCTTGTAGTTTAGGCTTCCAAACCTGACCTGATGGCCAGGGGCGTAGCTTTCGATCTGCTCCAGGTGGCCGAGTGAATTGGCCCGCAGAGCGAAGCCGCCGAAGACGAAGATCTGTCCGGGGAGAAAAGTTTCACCCTGGACCGTATCGTTGTTGATGATCAAAGGATCCATCAGGCCTAAAGGTGACGACACATAGGAACTCTCAATGAAAGCACCAATGTCGGTGTCAAAACCGGCGGATCTCGGGTAGGGGTCCCGAACTATGCGTCAAGGCCGGATGGTAACAGGAGACAAGGGACACGATGTTTTTTACCCAGGTTCGGGCCCTCTCGATGGAGGTAATACCCTACTCCTGCTTGATTAATATTGATGATATGGGTAGTACAAGAGTAGATCTACCATGAGATCAAGGAGGCTAAACCCTAGAAGCTAGCCTATGGTATGATTGTTGTGTATGGAGTTGATTGCCTACGGACTACAACCCTCCGGTTTATATAGACACCGGATAGGGTTAGGGTTACATAAAGTCGGTTACAATGGTAGGAGATCTTGAATATCCGCATCGCCAAGCTTGCCTTCCACGCCAAGGAAAGTCCCATCCGGACACGGGACGAAGTCTTCAATCTTGTATCTTCATAGTCCAGGAGTCCGGCTGAAGGTATAGTCCGGCTACCCGAACACCCCCTAATCCAGGACTCCCTCAACGGGGACGGGGACGACGCGGGATGGGCCGGGACGGCGCGGCGGTGATGACGGGGACGGGGACGACGGGGCGGCGATGACGGGGACGGGGGCGGCGACGAGGGTTATGGAGACGGGGGCAGCGGGCGACGGGGCAGAGGAGATGAAGCAGACGAGAAAATAAATTTTTTGAAGTGTTTAGTTATATAGGATGGACCTTTAGTACCGGTTGGAGCCACCAACCGATACTAAAGGCCTGTTTTGGCCAGGCCAAGCGGCGGGAACCGCACCCCCTTTAGTGCCGGGTGGTGGCTCCAACCGATACTAAAGGCCCCCCCTTTAGTACATGTTGGTGCTACCACCCGGCACTAAAGGGGGTGCGCTGGCGCAGGTGCGGTGCAAAATGTTTAGTCCCACCTCGCTAGCCGAGGGGCGTCCGCACTGGTTTATAAGCCCCAGTGCGGTAGCTCCCTCGACCTCCTCTCCAAAGCAGGCCTACTGGGCCTAAATGTTCTGTGCTGCCCTGTGGGCCTACTGGGCCTTTGCGGGCCTGCATCCTGGCCCAACAACAGGTTGGGTTTCTGGTCGTATGCAGGCCGCTGTGGCGCAGTAGGTGGGCTTTTTTCTTATTTTTTTGCTTTATTTATTTTTGTTTGAGTTGTTTTTTTGCTGTATTTAGAGTTTCTTTGTGAATATTTTTGCTTTAGGTACAAAAAATTACAAACTTTCTGTTAGTACCGGTAGTTTACAAATTTGAATAGTTTAAAATTTGATTTATTTGAAATTTGTGTGAATCACTAGTTTGTGAATAACTTAACTTTGAGAATAGATTTTTCAGTGATTCTTTTTTTCTTATGTTTAATATTAGTGTGTTTTATCATTATATTCAATTTGGTAATGATTAGGTTATTTAAAAAAATGAAATGCCTTTTGTAACGGATGAGTTTTCGTCCGAAACCCTGATACTTCGAAAGAGATTGTCCATTTAGTACACGAAGTGCATCTAGTTTTTGCGGTAACCCTCTCTACTTTTTTGCACATGCTATGTGGGTGAAATTATGATACCATGCCAACTTTCAACCTTTTCTGAGTTCATTTGAAATGCTTTTCAATTTCAGGGTCATTTAGCTTTAAAAAATCAGTAAAGGCATGAAAGAATTTGTTTGCACATAAAATTTCTTCGCGTTTCAAATGCCAAAACGCATAACTACCCTAACTATTATAGAGATTCCCTCCTGGGTGTGAAACACAGAAGAAAGTGATGATAGTGAAGCCGATCACATCCCAGATCTTTGGGTGTGAATCTTTTTCTTCGCGTGTGTCCCTTTGCGCCGTAACCATGGAAAATCTTCATCATTTAACGGGATGCTCGGGTCAATATTCACTGTGAATGGAGCAATTTCATCAAACTTTTCATAATCTTCTGACATGTCTGTCTTGTCATCCACTCCCACGATGTTTCTCTTCCCAGAAAGAACTATGTGCCGCTTTGGCTCATCGTACGATGCATTCGCTTCCTTATCTTTTCTCTTTCTTGGCTTGGTAGACATTTCCTTCACATAGAAAACCTGTGCCACATCATTGGCTAGGACGAATGGTTCGTCTGCATACGCAAGATTGTTGAGATCCACTGTTGTCATTCCGTACCGCGGGTCTTCCGTTACCCCGCCTCGTGTCATATTGAACCATTTGCACCGAAACAAAGGGACCTTGAAACCACGTCGATAGTCAAGTTCCCATATGTCCTGTATATAACCATAATATGTTTCCTTTTCCTGTCTTGGTTTCTGCATCAAAGCGGACACCACTGTTTTGGTTGGTGCTCTTCTTATCTTGGGCGATCGTGTAAAATGTATTACCATTTATCTCGTACCCTTTGAAAGTCATTATATTCGAAGATGGTAACTGGGACAGCAAGTACAGGTCATCTTCAATAGAGGTGTCATGCATGGTACGTGTCTGCAACCAGCTGGCAAAACTCCTGGTTTGTTCACGTGTAATCCAGTCATCAGACCGCTCCGGGTGTTTGGAGTGTAGAAAATTCTTGTGTTCATCCATATACGGAGCCACCAAGGCGGAATTCTGTAGAACTGTGTAGTGTGCTTCAGTGAGAGAATGTCCGTCCATACATATTATTTCTTCCCCTCCTAGCGTGCCTTTTCCATCCAGTCTGCCCTTATGCCGTGATTCAGGAACAACAATCGGCTTAAGGTCAGGAATAAAGTTAATACAAAACTCAATGACCTCCTCATTTTCATGGCCCTTGGAGATGCTTCCTTCTGGCCTAGCACGGTTATGAACATATTTCTTTAAGACTCCCATGAACCTCTCAAAGGGGAACATATTGTGTAGAAATACAGGACCCAAAACGTTAATCTCTTTGCATAGGTGAACTAGGACGTGCGTCATGATGTTGAAGAAGGATGGTGGGAACACCAACTCGAAACTGACAAGACATTGCACCAAATCATTCTCTAACCTTGGTATGATTTCTGGATCGATTACATTCTGAGAGATTGCATTGAGAAATGCACATAGCTTCACAATGGCTAATCGAACGCTTTCCGGTAGAAGCCCCCTCAATGCAACCAGAAGCAGTTGCGTCATAATCACGTTGCAGTCATGAGACTTTAGGTTCTGCAACTTTTTCTTTGCCATGTTTATTATTCCCTTTATATTCGATGAGAAGCCAGACGGTACCTTAATACTAAGCAGGCATTCAAAGAAGATTTCCTTGTCTTCTTTGGTAAGAGCGTAGCTTGCATGACCCTGATGTATGCCGTCTTTTCCGTGCATACGTTGCTGGTCCTCCCGTGACTTAGGTGTATCTTTTTTCGTCCCATACACGCCCAAGAAGCCAAGCAGGGTCACACAAAGATTCTTCGTCACGTGCATCACGTCGATTGCGGAGCGAACCTCTAGGTCTTTCCAATAGGGCAGGTCCCAAAATATAGATTTCTTCTTCCACATGGGTGCGCGTCCGCCAGCGTCATTCGGAACAGGTTGTCCACCAGGACCCTTTCCAATCACCACCTTCAAATCCTTGACCATATCATGTACATCAGCACCAGTACGGTGGCGAGGCTGTTGGGGAACGTAGTAATTTCAAAAAAATTCCTACGCACACACAAGATCATGGTGATGCATAGCAACGAGAGGGGAGAGTGTTGTCTACGTACCCTAGTAGACCGAAGCGGAAGCGTTGACGCAACGTAGAGGAAGTAGTCGTACGTCTTCCCGGTCCAACCGATCCAAGCACCGTTACTCCGGCACCTCCGAGTTCTTGGCACACGTTCAGCTTGATGACGCTCCCCGGGCTCCGATCCAGCAAAGCTTTGGGGAGGAGTTCCGTCAGCATGACGGCGTGGTGACGATCTTGATGTTCAACCGTCGCCGGGCTTCGCCTAAGCACCGCTACAATATGACCGAGGTGGAATATGGTGGAGGGGGGCACCGCACACGGCTAAGGAACGATCACGAAGATCAACTTCTGTGTTCTAGGGTGCCCCCTTGCCCCCGTATATAAAGGAGCCAAGGGGAGGGGGCGGCCGGTCAAGGAGGGCACGCCAAGGGGGAGTCCTACTCCCACCGGGAGTAGGACTCCCTTCTTTCCTAGTTGGAGAAGGAGAAGTGGGAAAGAGGAGGAAGAGGGAAAGGAAAAGGGGGGGCGCCGCCCCCCTCTCCTTGTCCTATTCGTACTAGGGAGGGGAGGGGCGCGCGGCCACCTCTTGCCTCCTTTCCTCTTCTCCCTTAGGGCCCATGTAGGCCCAATAACCCCCGGGGGGTTCCGGTAACCCCCCGGTACTCCGGTAAAATCCCGATTTCACCCGGAACGATTCCGATATCCAAATATAGGCTTCCAATATATCGATCTTTATGTCTCGACCATTTCGAGACTCCTTGTCATGTCCATGATCACATCCGGGACTCCGAACAACCTTCGGTACATCAAAATACATAAACTCATAATGAAACTGTCATCGTAATGTTAAGCGTGCGGACCCTACGGTTCGAGAACAATGTAGACATGACCGAGACACGTCTCCGGTCAATAACCAATAGCGGAACCTGGATGCTCATATTGGTTCCTACATATTCTACGAAGATCTTTATCGGTTAGACCGCATAACAACATACGTTGTTCCCTTTGTCATCGGTATGTTACTTGCCCGAGATTCGATCGTCGGCATCTCAATACCTAGTTCAATCTCGTTACCGGCAAGTCTCTTTACTCGTTCCGTAATACATCATCTCGCAACTAACTCATTAGTTGCAATGCTTGCAAGGCTTATGTGATGTGCATTACCGAGAGGGCCCAGAGATACCTCTCCGACAATCGGAGTGACAAATCCTAATCTCGAAATACGCCAACCCAACATTTACCTTTGGAGACACCTGTAGAGCTCCTTTATAATCACCCAGTTATGTTGTGACGTTTGGTAGCACACAAAGTGTTCCTCCGGCAAACGGGAGTTGCATAATCTCATAGTCATAGGAACATGTATAAGTCATGAAGAAAGCAATAGCAACATACTAAACGATCGGGTGCTAAGCTAATGGAATGGGTCATGTCAATCACATCATTCTCCTAATGATGTGATCCTGTTAATCAAATAACAACTCTTTGTCTATGGTTAGGAAACATAACCATCTTTGATTAACGAGCTAGTCTAGTAGAGGCATACTAGTGACACTCTGTTTGTCTATGTATTCACACATGTATTTTGTTTCCGGTTAATACAATTCTATCATGAATAATAAACATTTATCATGAAATAAGGAAATAAATAGTAACTTTATTATTGCCTCTAGGGCATATTTCCTTCAGAGGCTTCGTCCGGTGATCCGCCTCACCTTTGAAATGCTTGCCTTTCTTTCTTACGGGATGCCAGCTCGGAAGAAATCGACGATGACCTAGGTACCCATTCTTCTTACAATTAGCCAAATATATACTGTCGGTATCGTCCAAACAGTGCGTGCATGTGCGGTATCCCTTGTTTGTCTGTCCTGAAAGGTTACTGAGAGCAGGCCAATCATTGATGGTCACGAACAGCAATGCCTTTAGGTCAAATTCTTCCCCCATGTGCTCATCCCACGCACGTACACCTATTCCATTCCACAGTTGTAAGAGTTCTTCAACTAATGGCCTTAGGTACACATCAATGTCATTGCCGGGTTGCTTAGGGCCTTGGATGAGCACTGGCATCATAATGAACTTCCGCTTCATGCACAACCAAGGAGGAAGGTTATACAAACATAGAATCACAGGCCAGGTGCTATGGTTGCTGCTCTGCTCCCCAAAAGGATTAATGCCATCTGCGCTTAGACCAAACCATACGTTCCTTGCGTCATCTGCAAACTCCTTTCCGTACTTTCTTTCGATTTTTCTCCACTGCGACCCATCAGCGGGTACTCTCAACTTTCCGTCTTTCTTACGGTCTTCTCTGTGCCATCGCATCGCCTTGTCATGCTCTTTGTTTTGGAACAAATGTTTCAACCGTGGTATTATAGGAGCATACCACATCACCTTGGCAGGAATCTTCTTCCTGGGGCGCTCGCCCTCGACATCACCAGGGTCATCGCGGCTGATCTTATAGCGCAATGCACCGCATACCGGGCAAGCGTTCAAATCCTCGTACTCACGGCGGTAGAGGATGCAATCATTAGGGCATGCATGTATCTTCTGCACCTCTAACCCTAGAGGGCAGACAACCTTCTTTGCTTGGTACATACTCTCGGGCAATTCGTTGTCCTTTGGAAGCATATCCTTTATCATTACCAGCAACTTTCCAAATCCCTTGTCACATACACCATTCTCTGCCTTCCATTGCAGCAATTCCAGTGTGGTGCCCAGCTTTTTCTTGTCACCTTCGCAATTCGGGTACAACAATTTTTTGTGATCCTCTAACATGCGCTGCAACTTCTTCTTCTCCAAATCACTTGCGTAGTTTCTCTTTGCATCGGCAATGGCCCGACCTAGATCATCAACGGGCTCATCCGATGCCTCTTCTTCAGCTTCTTCCCGCATTGCCGGCTCAGCTTCTTCCCGCATTACCGGCTCAGCTTCTTCCCTCATTGTTGTATCATTGTATTCAGGGAACCCATGGCCAGGATAGCTGTCATCGTCCTCTTCTTCTTCATTGTCTTCCATCATAACCCCTCTTTCTCCATGCTTGGTCCAAACATTATAGTGGGGCATGAAACCGGACTCAAACAGGTGGATGTGAATGGTTCTTGACGTAGAGTAATTGCGACCATTCTTACAGCCAGCACATGGACAATACATAAAACCATCTGCTCGCTTGTTTGCCTCAGCCGCAAGCAGAAAGGTACGCATGCCATTAATGAACTCGGGAGAGCATCGGTCATCGTACATCCATTGCCGGCTCATCTTCAATACACAGCAACAAAAACATCAAATTAATACAATACATAAAGTTCATACATAAAGAGCATACAACACTTCAATGCAACAAACAAATAACTCTCTAGCTAAAGAATTTAAATGCAACAACAAATGCGATCAAGATTGCAACTAAGGTAACAATTGATCCAACAGCATAATGATACCAAGCCTCACTATGAATGGCATATTTTCTAATCTTTCTAATCTTCAAGCGCATTTTCTCCATCTTAATCTTGTGATCATCGACGACATCGGCAACATGCAACTCCAATTCCATATTCTCCCCCTCAATTCTTTTCAATTTTTCCTTCAAATCCTCATTTTCTCTTTCAACTAAATTTAACCTCTCGACAATAGGGTCGGTTGGAATGTCGGGTTCAACTACCTCCTACATACAAATATCTATGTCAACTTGATGGGCATAATTTGTCATAAACACGAAATGCAATGAATAGTTTTAAAAGAGAATATACCACATCCGAATCATAACCCGGACGAGGGCCGACGGGGACGGATATCAGAACCATGGCACTATGCATAACAAACAACGTATGGGTAAGATAATTATACGAGTAACTATATATCCAAATCACACAAACATCATTTTTTATATAAAACTTCATGAACAAGAGGCTCACCACAAGGTGGTGCCGGCGACGGGACGTTGCGAGCGATCGACGGTGGTTACGACGGAGATTTAGAAGGTACTAAGTAAACCACACCTACATATGCAAAACTAAGTGTTATTTTTGACCTCAAATTGCATATAAATCAAATACTAGCACATATATATAATTCCTCCCAAATTACTAAACTCAAAAATCAATCACTATATAAAGCATTGCACGAGCTAATTTAGCAATGAGAGATGAAAGGAAAGAGTTGCTAACCTTTGTGATCATTTGAATGGATGGGGGCCTTCAAATGTTGGGCAAAATGTGTGATGAGCTTGAGAGGAATAGGGAAAAGAACAGAGAGGAGAGGGGAAAGGGGAAGAACAGAGCGAGCTCGGGTGGACGAAGGGTCTATGTAGGACGACCTTTAGTACCGGTTCGTGATACGACCCGGTACTAAAGGTGCTGGAGGGGCCCCGGACTGACAACATCCTGCCACCACTCACTTTAGTACCGGTTCGTGGCATGAACCGGTGCTAAAGGTTCTCCACGAACCGGTACTAATGAGAGCGGCCCGGCTAGCCGTTGGAACCGGCACTAATGTACACATTAGTGTCGGCTCAAATTCAAACCGGCACTAATGTGCTTCACGTTTGACCCTTTTTCTACTAGTGTACATACCTGACATTATGATGTAATGTTAAGTCATTTCCTTTTGTACAGTGTCACTAAATTGTCAAGGCGGTGATGGCATTTTATTTTAGTAGAACTGCACAAAATTTGCTTAAAAGAAGAGGAAAGGTCAGTAATGGCTCAGTTTTTCAGAAAAAACTATGTATGCCTTCCTAACATCAGCCGATGTTGCTTTATTTATTCCTTCAAACAGGTGGTTAGAAACAGTCTTGCTACCTTTTCCCATTAAGAAATTGGAATGCTTATATTTGTGAGTCTATGCTTCAACTAGTGCCACTTTTAGAGTAATCACACTTTCAATATGTATGCAAATAGGGATGCTCGATTTTAGTGGAACTGCACAAAAAGTCCAACTGGTTCAACATTAGGAGCATGTTTTTTTTTCAAAACCTTTATATCCAATTGGTGGCACTATGAGCTGTTCATTACGAAGGTACATGGTTTGCTACTATCTTGCTACTCTTTTTGTACTGCCATTAGATAGTAATACTAGTGGTTTGCATGTGAATTTATTGGCAGGGTGGACCTTCATTGGAGGTGCAGGACAGGATTCAATGATTGGATGCTCAATTTCGGTTGTATCAATTTCACGTCTTCCATCACTGCGAACATGGATATCCTTGGTCTGATGAAGAATAGGCGCTATATTTCTGCTCTGAACCAGCAAATCAATTCAGTATGAAATTGTCCAGGGCAAAACATAGCTGTATCAGATTGTCCAGTGCAGAACATGACAGATGCTAAGCGGAAGAGACATGTTTAAACCGAAAATACAAGGTGTGGTATATGTTACTAGCTGCTTGATATTTGTGCAGACAGAGATGTCTGCCCGTTGCTATTTGGCAAACAAACAAAGTGTCCGCAATTTTGGTTGAATTGCACAAGATAATAGTATAGTCACTGCATGCAGTGCCATTTGAAAATAGACACAGAAAGATTGGATAGTCACTTCATGGACTGCAGAAAGGTAGTACTATACTATTTATTGGCCAACACTAGGTGCTTCATTGCTTTGGTATGATTATACAATGGGCATCATTAAGCCTAAGTTAAAGTTTGTATTCCGAAAATAGTCTCGCGGTGTGATTGAGAGAAAACCAAATCATATTGCAGTGGATGTTCCTCCATCATGTGTGGTTCATTCTCATGGTTCCAGCTGTTGGTGAAACCACTTACGTTTGCAAGAGGAATTGTAGACTTCACAAACAAATTTGTCTTTCAGTCTGTACTAAATGTTGGCCAAGAGAAGCATCCATGTTAGTAGGAAGAACAGATGTTTTTTCTAGATCTTTGCTTTTGGAGCTAGATATTTGTATATTATCTATGAATCATTGAGATGCATTAACATGTTGATCTTATGTATGGGAATCGTACTAGTTAGTTTTAGTTGCGATGCAAGATCCGAAGTGGCTGATATTTGCTTTTGGAGCTACATATTTGTATATGATCTGTGAATCATTGAGATGCATTAACAGTTACTTATTTCTGTCCGCTCAGTGTTTACAAGTTACGATCGATCACTAGCTAGCGTACAAATGCGCTCCTGGCAGTTTTATTTGCGACACAAGATGCGAAGTGGCAGTTTTTTGAATAAAAATGCCCACCTCTGAAGAAACTGACAAGCTACACTATCGATCCTACACGGATAAAAATGCCTACCTCTGAAGAAACTGAAAAGCTACACTATCGATCCTACATGGATAAATAGCGGATCACGCATGTACTACCTCCTTTTCGGTTTGCAGGGCTCAATTCAAGAAACGACCTACTCGATCCTACACGAATAAATAGCGGATCACGCACGTACTAGTACCTCCTTTCCGATTTGAGGGCTTAATTCAAACCTCTCACCAACCAAGGTACTCCCTCCGTCTGGGTTTATTAGTCCCGTGAGCAAAGTAGCAAGACCAAGGCATGGCAATAATTAACGGCATGCAGAAGTTTAAGACTAATTAATTCCAGCGATTTAAGTGGCTGCATGCGTGCCCTCGGCTGCGACTCGTTGCATGCTGCTTCGCGTACTGCCTGCGAGCGATTCTGAGTGCCTGCATGCAGCCGACCGTAATTAAGGCAGCTAACTGGTGCGAAAAAAGATAGGCTTTAATTGTTACGGGCTTTTTAAATCCGTGGAATCATTATTGACAAGGAGGGAGATAATTTGAGTGCACTCATTTGATCGCCATGCCGGCGTGCGACCCAGACGGGACGGGACGGCACAGTCATAATTTCAGTTTCTCTAGTTTTCCACGGCAAGCTGGCGCGCTAAGCCATTATGCATTGAATTCCGATGACCGTCACGCTACCTTCCGCCTATAAGTACTATTTCCCAGCCTTCTCCAGTGCCACCGTTACCCAACTCGCCATATCCTCATAAGCCCCCACCGGCCCGACGTCGCTCGCCACGTCCGCCATGCCCCCGCCCATCCGTGGTAGGCGACACCGGAGGCGGTCACCGCCGGAACTAGTGTTTGGGTTTTCACCGGAAGGCAGACGGAGGGAGGAAGCATTCTATCTGTCTTTAGATGGCAATGCGGAGATCGAGGAGTTGTTGGAGCGCGACCGCATGGTGGAGGAGCAGGAGTTGTTGGAGTGCGACCGCCTGGCGGAGGAGGAGCGTATCACCGATTTGCGCCGCCAGCGGGACATGGAGCAGCAGCGCACCGACGCTCTGAGTCGCGAGCAGAGGGCCCGCAACTGGGCTGACTACGTGGAGGCCGGCGCCCGGCAAATAGCCCTGGAGGTTGTCGGGCACGCACGCGTTCGCGACGCCGATTTTTACTACCAACTCGTCAAGTGGGTTTCCCGCTTGGAAGACGAAGCTTCGATGGACCACGCCGGCATGGAAAGGGCCAACGCACGCGAGCAACGCGCCCTATCGCACCTCTTGCAAGTCCGAGGCGAGGCGCACGACGTCGATGCCGGCATTTAGCGTGTACCACAGATGGCGGCCGGCATCGTCTAGTTAGCTAAGAGTAAGTTAGTACTTGTACGCTACTAGAGTATTAGTGGGAGTAGATAGTTAACTTGGCTATGATGGTTGTCAACGTGGAAGTTCAGTACTCTATATGTGGATCAGACCTGTTACTTTGCTCTGAATGTTGAACTTCCCATTTGAACGTATGGAATGGGCTGTTATTTTTTTAAATGGGTTGTATTTGTCCTCCACGGGTTTAGAGGCTGACTTGTGGGCCTAGCAAGTTGACGGGTACACAATCAGGAGATGATTGTACATGGAGAGGATGACAGCAGGGACACCGCCAAGGTCATGGCAGTACGCAAGCAAGTGCCTCCTTATTTCAAGCCAATAAAAAAATGGCTCCTCCAAGTGGATTTCTGACATCTGGGTCCCATGCCATTGTCAACATAGTCAATAAATGAGAGAATTGCACAACGAGCGGCTGACACCAAGGACCCAACAGCTCGCCCAGTTATTTTTGTTTTGGGTTAATTTGATAAATGCCACTCCAAATCTGGTGTATCCGAGAAATGCCACTGCAATTTCCAAACTTTGCAAAATGCCATTTGATGCCATTTCTAGTGGCATTTTTCGAAGTCTGGAGTGGCGTTTTTCAAAGTTTGCAAACTGCAGTGGCGTTTTTCAAAATTTGCAAAAATTACAGTGGAATTTTTCAAAGTTTGGAAATTGCAGTGGCATTTTTATGAATCGCCATAATTGAGTGGCATTTATCTAATTTGTTTTTGAGACGGAAGCAGGGTGTCAACTGGGCTGTGCGGGACACTCTGGCCTGTCTAGACAACCTTTTCTTTT